>NC_137023.1:32753463-33023463 GCF_032717465.1 Coenobita brevimanus | reverse complement strand
TAATCTGCTTTGATATAATGAGGCTGGTTATATATTGATGGAAGTCGGTAAAAATGGTCATGAGGGGCCGTGCCAATATCGGGGCAACTGCCTCTTCTTGATGACCCGCCGGACCATCTCCTATACTCTTCTGTGCCAGCCAAGATTAGAGGTTGGTTGATGGTAATCTGATAATGAGTATAATGACGGAGGCCTGAAGCATTGTTACCGTTGGTATATTGTCAAGAATAACTTTCCTGATTTGTCTGAAGATAATGAAAAGCTGACGAAACATAACAAAATTATTAACTGGACTACCGTGAGTCTCGGATGATTCGACTTATGCAGGGTGTGTTTACCTAGAAGTATAGGAAGATGCTGGATTCCCTGAGTGTACGAAAAGCTTCTTGCGCACCGCTGCGAGGCCGACTGAGGTATAAGGAAGTATGCCCTTGATCCGCGAGTTATTGCTGCTCTGCTCTCAATGACCACCGACCTCTCAACCTGCACTGGACATTAATCGATATGTAGGTCACACTACCTGCCTATCTCCCTCTGACTCACTTACAGGTCAAAGCTGTAGCCTTGACGGTGGTTCGCCCATGTGATGGCGTTGTGTTGGTATGCTGTGTTGGTGCTGTGTTGATAATGTGATAGTGGTGTTGTGTTAATGCAGTTTTGGTGCTGTGTTGATGTGTTGGTGTTAGGTAATGCTGTGTTGGTGTTGCGTTGGTCATATGTTAATGCTGCGTTGGTGCTCTGTTGATGCCGTGTTGGTGCTGTGTTGTTACTGCGTTGATGTTGTGTTGGTGCTATGATAGTGCTGTGTTAGTGTTGTGTTGGTGCTGTGGTGGTGTTGTATTTGTACTCTGCTGGTGCTGTGTGAGTGTTCTGCTGCTGTTGTGTTGGTGAGGTGAGAGTGCTGCGGTGGTGTAGTGTTGGTGCTGTGTTAATACTGTGTTGCTGCTGTGTTGGTGTTTTATTGATGTAGTGTTGGTGCTGTGTTAATGCTGTGTTGGTGCTGCGGTGGTGTTGTGTTGGTGTTGTGTTGATGTGTTGGTGCTTTGGTGGTGTTGTGTTGACGCTGTTGTGGTGCTGTATTGATGTGTTGGTGCTGTGTTGGTGCAGTATAAGTGTTGTGTTCATGCTGTGTAAGTTCGTGTTGGTACTGTGATGGTGCTGTGTTAGTGCTATATTGGTGTTGTGTTGGTGCTATGTAAATGTGTTGGTGCTGTGTCAGTGCTGTGGTGGTGCTGTTTGCGTGTTGTGGTGGTGCTGTGTTGATGTGTTGGTGTTGTGATGGTGCTGTGTAAATGTTGTGTTGGTGCTGTGTTAGTGAGGCTATGATGTTAGTAGTGTTGGTGCTAGTTATGTTGATGCTGCTAGTGTTGTGCTGATGCTGTTACTGTTGTGTATGTGCTGTGGTGGTGTTGTGTTGGTGCCGTGTTGATGTGTTGGTGCAATGTTAGTGCTGTGTTGGTGTTGTGTTAATGCTGTGTTGGAGCTGTGGTAATGCTGTAAGTGTTGAGTTGGTGTTGTGATGATGCTGTTAATGTTGTGTTGGTGCTGTGGTAGTGCTGTTAATGTTGTGCTGGTGCTGTGATGATGCTGTGTTGATGTTATGTTGGTGTTGTGTTGTTGTGTTAGTGTTGTGTTGGTGTGGTGCTGTATTAGTGTTGTGTTGGCGTGGTGCTGTGTTAGTACTGTGTTGGCGTGGTGCTGTGTTAGTGCTGTGTTGGCGTGGTGCTGTGTTAGTGTTGTGTTGGCGTGGTGCTGTGTTAGTGCTGTGTTGGTGTGATGCTATGTTAGTGTTGTGTTGGGGTGGTGCTGTGTTAGTGCTGTGTTGGCGTGGTGCTGTGTTAGTGTTGTGTTGGTGCTGTGTTGGGTTCATCTGTGTTCTGGTCTCAGTGGTGGTGGTGTCACTGTGGCCACATGAACCTTGTTGTCACTTAACGGCTGTAATGATTGCAGCAGCTATTACAAATGTGCCATCGGGTTTATTGCCGCGATACCTGCCTGTCATGGATATGAAGCTTACTGTGCTGGGGGGATGGATGAGCTATAGCCTTCGCTGCACATAATGTTAATATCATAATTCAACACATCCTTGTGCGAGTGAAATTAGAGAAAAACACAGGATGAAGAACATAATACTCATATACCTGTCTCTGTGTTTCCCACACTCTATTTTACCAAATTGGAATTAAGAATCAGTCATTTCGATTTTATAATTAGCCTTGGCTTGCATCGTTGCTGAAGTTCTTTTACATTAGAGTATCGCGCCACCCAACTTGACTAGTAAATATTGATACTCGGTATACACAGCTCACTTGAAGCTGACCTGTTGGTGAAAGACGGAAGCCAGACGTACAGTGGGGGTCTAGAGGGGAGGATGAAAGACAAGCAGTGGGAAGATGAGGTAGAGGTAATTAATGCAAGAGGGGGTAGAGAAAGAAAGCAAAGGAAGAGGGCAAGTCCGAAATGAATGGGGAATGACAGGAATAAGAGTGATACGAGAAGGAAAGGTACAGAATCACAGTACTGTACTTATCCTGCTCGAAGAGGGTGAGTGAACATTGCGCATTATTTTATCTCGTGCCGAAGCTGGCCCTGACTAGCAGCCTTACTAAGGCTCGTGGCTGAAGTACATTTCTCATATGTGGAGAAACTCTCTGCAAGGAATTCTTTATGACGTGATGTAATTGGAAATTTATCGTCTCATCAGCTGTAATAGTTTCACTGCCTCCGTCCAGGCTCTCTCTCTCTCTCTCTCTCTCTCTCTCTCTCACCAAAGCCTTGTTGTATCAGTTTGTCTTTACTATCGCTTTAACACTGCTCACTTTTTTTTTCTTTTTTGCCTATCGACCATATATATATATATATATATATATATATATATATACACACCCATGCACATATACATACACATTTTCATGCACTAATGATTTTCATCTTATTATTTTTCTTGTATTTTTATTTATTTGTTTTATTTTTATGTTTTTAGACATTCCATTATTTATTTAAAATAATACCTAGTCGAAAGACCCTAAAACTAATCACCTAACAGACAAATCGCTAACCTATACTAAAACCTAAAGAGACAAATAACTAAATCTACACTAATGGTAAAAATACCTCGACTAAGAGAACGCCATCGACTGCAGATATGTAATGCCTTTCTACATTACATACAGTACCTATACTCATCACCTGATGACTGTCAGTCGAGGCACAACCTAATATAGGGGACATCAATATATGAAAGGGAACCAGACGAGTCAGCAACATTTCCATATACGTCAGCTGTCGGCCCTAATTAGCACAACTTGAACAAGATGGTATAATGTATTTACATGACATGTACAAAAAATATAGTACCTCACCCAACAGACCACCATCGACTGCAAGTGCCTAATACCTTTCTATATTACACACTTGCACTCATCAGCTGGTGACTGTCAGGCGAGGAACGGGGTTTAATGTAAGGGACATCAATATCAGAAAGAGATCAGTGGGAGGAGGAACTATTTCAAATATGTCAACTGCCAACCCCAATTAATAGAACAATATATGCATATTTACAGTCGATAAAAACCATAACTATACAGGAACAAAGTCACATCAATCTGATCAGGAAAGCCATCAATTTATCAGTCATAACAATACCCTCATCACCCAGTGTGGTGCGAAGGGTGAGGGGGACGTCCGCTGCGCCGCAGTAATTTATAAGTGAAACACGTTCACGAATAAATCGCCGACAGCGCAGTAACTTCTTCCTTCCATGATTTCTTCTTTAACTCCCTGACTGAGGTTAAGGTGGCGAGAGCGATAACCCTGTTGCAGCAATGCACGCAGAAGTTACCCATTTTCAATGCAATAATTTTCGTATCAGGTAACAAGATAAAAAAATAATAATAATAAAACATGCACAAGAAACCGAAACCTATGAGCGCATCAATAAATGTCTAGATGCTCCTACGATGCCGCAGGAGGTGGAAGCAACGCCCTTTTAGTTTTATTTTTATTTATTTATTTATTTATTTTTTTTGCGTCGCTGTAAGCTGTCACGCACCACCACCCACACCGCCGCTCACCACACTTCGCTTCCCAACCACGCACCAATTTACGCATCACTTTCTTTGCATTATCTTGAATGGTTCACTTAGCACTTCAAAATCATTATTTTACAAACTTTATAAAATAAAAGTGTGATACTAAACCGTGAAAAACTATTCAGTAACAGTAAATGACGTTAAACTCAACGAAAGATATTCACATAGCATACACCAGACACTTTCGCGTTCCTTATATTTTAATTACTTACACTTACTCTCTATCACTTATTTACATTTATTCAGAAACATTCCAGAGGGGCTAGAAGTTGATGAATGTGTGAAAGTCACGGTGCCGTAACATAGGTGGGATGGCACCGCGCGCCTCTTGGAGCGTGGTGTGCTGGCTTGTTTTTTCTGAGGTTTTACAGTATATTCCACACTAGAATCGCCGTCATCAGTAGGTGCATACTTCCTTTTCTGTGGAATACGACCTCTAGCACCTCTTTTCTTTGTAACACTAAGAGAAGTTAAGGGCTGGGACAAACGCAACAAACCACCTGTAAACACCATAACTTCCTGACGCAAACTGGGTTCATGTGGGTAAGCAATGCGTGATGTGGTGTGGAGGATGCTAAAAGGACGACCTGGCAATCCCAAGCGTGGGCAGATGAATACACAAAGTACTCGCGCCAAAATACAGGTAGCAACTTTTGAAATCGATTCGTGGATTTTAAAAGGAATGGCAGCCTGTCGATCGGACCTTTTAAAGGGAAGGTCGCAGCCAAGGGGTTAAGGCCAGCAAACAGCACTCACGCTGTTTCATTCTTCTTCTGTCTAGCTTTCCAATACAGCTTTAACCGAAGTTCTCGATATTCTCAAGCTCTCATGTACTCCTCAGAGTATCTTTTCTCCTGTCAAACACCGTTCGGTATGTCTACATATATTAGAATGAACGGATCATGAATTTTAAGCAAGAGGGAAGAGAGGATGCTAGAAGGAAGAGGAGATAAGAGAGAAAGGAAAGAGATGGGATGAGGGTAGAGATTAACTCTTTCACGCCGGTGTGAGGTTAGTGGTCATCTGAACTCTCTCACAGGACTTGTGATAATTCTTGTTCTGATGACACTCTAAAAACAATAAGCCTTGACACCAAGCTGTTCGACACAGGTTTTTAGACAATTTTTTCCACAGTACTGCTGAGTACAATATCAGAACTTTCACCTCAGCCCAGTGGTATGATAGTCTTATATTTTTATTAACGCCAGTCCATTTTATGCCTCTTAATACAAACGTGTGATGAAAGGATTAAAAACTATAAATGCAGGCAGTGTGATGACGTTATTCTCACTTTTTTTGTTTTCCTTGCTGACACGCTTCAATTTTATTCAGCAAAGGAGAGGCCAGTTGCACTGAAGTGGAAAACTGTAGCATAATTCAGTCGGCACTGATATTATTAAGGTTACTGTAAATATATTCCATAAAATAAAGAGAGAAAATTATGTTGAAACGTCAGTGGTTGCCTCTCTGATGTCCATGTATCCTTTGATCTCACCAGATCCTGAATTTTTTGTCCTCGCTAATTACTGTGATTTTAGGCAGCATGTTAGTGCTAAGCTACACTGGGAGTTCATGACATGTGGAATAATGGTGAATTGGGCTAGACGCATTACCGCTGTTCAGGTCGTGTGGATATGCTGCGTAGTAGTGAATATAATCGTCGATAATATCTTCTTTCGTATAATAACATTAATGTCATCATCATTACTACTACTACTACTACTACTATTATTATTATTATTATTGTTGCTGTTGTTGTTGTTGTTGTTGTTTTATTATTACCCAGACGCCCTAATCCTGTAAGGGGTGGCCACAAACAAGTCGTCTCCATCACCTGTCCCCTGCCATTTCAGTGTTCTCCCAACTTACACCCCCCTTTCTCACATACCTCTCCACTCCTTCCCTCCATCTCATCCTCGGTCTCCCCATCCCTCTACCCTCCTCCACCTCACTCACATACACTCTCCTTGTTAATCTCTCACGCTCCATCTCCGCGTGGCCAAACCACCTTATTGTATTTCTCTTAACCCTTTCTAACACATCCACCTCCACAGCACAACACTCCTTCACTTTCTCATATGTCAGTCTATCTCCCATGTAACTCCACATGCTCCTCTCAGTTAACTCATTTCCGCTGTTCTCACTCTTGACTTGTGTCCTTCCAACAAGGTCCAAGCTTCACTTCCACACAAATGAATGGGTATCACAATACCATCATGCAGCAACTTTTTTATTTCCATGCTCAATTCCCTGTTTCTTATCATTGCTTAAATGAACCAGCAACTTTTCTTCCCTGTTGCACCATTTCAAGCACCTCATTCTCTAAACTTCCATCCTTGCTCATCAGACTTAAATGCACTCACATTTTCCATTTCCTCACCATCCAGCCTCACTGTGTATTCAGTGACTTTATTTCTCACGAAGCCCTCAGTTTTACTCTTCCCTTTTGAATCTGTATCTTACATACTCTCCCAGGCTCATTCACCAAGACTTGCAGTTCCCTTTCGTCTTCACTGAATAATAAGAATCATCTGCTAACAACAGGAAGTTTCCAAACACTGCTCTCTCTCATTAGGGCCATTCCAACATCCACTGCCCTACCTTGTACCTCTTTTGCAACTCCATTCATATACAAACTGGACAACCACGAAAACATGACACATCTCTCTTTCAGTCCAACATTCAAGTAGAAAAATTCACTCAGTTCACCATCCACACCCACTGCAGCCCTGGAGCCCTCATACATACTTTTCACGGCATTCAGTAGCTTCCCATTTTCTTCACGGCATTCAGTAGCTTCCCATTTTCTTCACGACATTCAGTAGCTTCCCATTTTCTTCACGGCATTCAGTAGCTTCCCATTTACTCAATATATTTTTAATATTTTGCTCGTTCCTCCAAATACATAAAGACCTCATGCAATTTCTTTCCCTTCTCTAGAAACTTCTCCACTAAACACTTTAGGATGAATATCTGATCTACACCTCTTCCCTTCCTGAAACGTCCCTGCTCTTCTCCAACTAATACCTCTATTATTTCCCTAACTCTGTCAATAAGTAACCTATCATACACTTTTCCTAGTACATTAAGAAAATAAATGCCCCTGTGATAACCAAACTCTTCTTTTTCCCCTTTTCCTTCGCACAGGGGAATAATTATACCTGACTTCCATTCTTCCAGGACTCTATCATCCTCCCAGGCCACTCTACACATCTTCCATGTCTAATCTACTACTGTCTCTTCCCCATGCGTCAGCATCTCACCGCACACTCCATCAGTTCCTTGGGTTTTCCCCATTTTGACTTTCTTCATTGCTTCTGTTACTACCATCACACTGATTTCTTCCTCACTTCTCGTCTCCCTTCTTCTCTCAGCCATTCCCCAGCCAGGTATTCTCACATTACTTTTGTTCTTGATGGCTAACATTTCCTTAAAATGTTCTCTCCATCTGCTCACTTTTTCTCCCTCCTCCACCAGCAATCTACCATTTTTACCTTTCCCTGCCCTACAACCTTCTTTATCACCCTGTCTTACTCTCTTAACCTCCTTCTAGAACATTTTCTTACATTCCCCCCACTGTACACTCAAATTCCTTCCAAACTCCTCATCCACTCTCTTATTACTCTCCCTCACTGCTCTTTTCACTTCTCTCCTTTTCTCTACATATAACTCTCTGTTCCACCTCAGAACTTCCTCCATGCTTCTACTTCCCTTCCACTCACTATATGCTTTTTTCTTTTGCGCCACAACTTGTCCCATCTCATCATTCCACCTTGCTGTTCCTTGCATTCCCTTTCGTCTTCTCTTCGCCCCACACACCACCTCATATGCTGCACAGATTTCTTCTGTGAATACCCTGCACACACCTTACTCCTCCCCCATCTCCTTCAAATCATAATCGCTCCTCCACTTCTGTCTTATAATTATCCCTCTTTTCATCCTCTTGCAACCTTTCTACCCTCATTGTATGTACTGCTTCCTCCTGCTCTTCTCTCCTATCGTCCATCACATTTGTACCTTGACTCTCACGGCCAGCAATTGGTGGTTGGAGAGTCCACATCCCCAACTTGTGTATGCTCTTGCATCCAGCACGTAATTTAATTCTCTCATCCATACACACATAAGCAATCATTGCATTCTGTTCATTCAGCTCACCACTCACCCTTCCCATCACCCGCCATGTATACCTGTGGATCAATTTGTGCCTAAAGACGGTGCTGGCTAACACCAGTCTCCTCCCCTCACAAATGTCCACCAGAGCACAGCCATTCTCATTCACTTCAGTAAGCACACCCCACTTACCAACTACTCCATGCACCTTTGCATTCCCTACTGTTTCATTCATATTTCCAATCAAAAACACTCTCACACCTCCCAAACTTTCCCATGCATGCTTCCACATTTGTCTACAACTCTTCCTTCTCTCTGCTTGCACGGTCTTCTGTCGGCACAAATATGCACACAATTGGCCATGCTTGTACTCCCACTTTCAACCTTCCCCACACAATCCTTGAACCAATTGATCCATACTTTCTTATATTCACCTGCCATCTCTTGCACACAACAATACATACACCTTCCTTTGCCCTCTCATTCTCACCTTTTTCCGCACGTATACCCAAACAATTCTGCCACTCTGTCACCCTCTCATCGCACCATTCGGTCTCAGTCAATCCACTTATGTCCACTTTTGCATCCTCAAGCACCTGGACAATCTCTCTCTCTTTTGTGATGGTACATTATTATTATTATTACTGTACGGTACTACCAGTTGTAAACACCACTGGCTGTTTCCAGATGTCAATAACCACCTAAGTAGTTATATCTGTTTGAGTCCTTTATGTTCATGGGTGGCTTCTGTGTTTCATTGACGCAGTCATCCGATTCAATGGGAGAGTGGACCAGAAACGGCGCAGTTAAACACAGCCAGTCCATTCTAGAGAACACACCTGATTGTATCTACACAATAAACACAGCCTGAAAACTAAGTTCGCTTGATCTTGACTCTTTCACCACAACATTCGCGCCCCTCGCATTCCACATAGCGTCTTCAATATGTCCTTTGTTCGGTCCTTGGTTGTCACCTTTAAGTCAGTCCGGGTCCGGGACATTTTTCATGTCGCTTTAGTTAATTGTTTTCCTAGGAGGGGCATTACCCCTCCGCCAACCCACTTGTTGACATTTAGGAAACACGTATGAGTTGGTTATATGGTTACCAACTAGCATAAAAGATTTCCTGGCTTACAGGAAATCATTTGGCTTGTCACTTAATGCTGAGTAACCTTTAAGTAGCGCTACATTTAGTGAATGGATGATGGGCGTCCCCACCGACCATTATTATTATTATTATTATTAATATCATCATCATCATCATTATTATTTTGTTAATCACCTGTTTTTTGCGAGGGGATAATTTTTTGCCCGACTCTGCTACTAGGGACTGGTCTAGAAATGTCTTAGCCACTAAGTTATTGAGCTACTGGGGTATATTTTAGCTCGTAAGTCAACCAACCTGGCACCCGTCAACACGCACCTGTTCGCGCTGTTGTACAGCTGGACTCGTTATTTTTCGTGAGTTTGTTGGTAAACTAAAATAATTTATGCCATACCCAAGAGCTTCGAGGAGCTCATCCCAAGGGCTCAGTAGCATATTGCCTCACTAGTCTGGTTTCATCTCATCCGTCTGCTGTGCCGTAGCTAACGGGGGGACAGGAGGGTAGCCTACTGTTTTGAAACTTTCCCGGGGTCCCCAGTGGAGGGGGGGTGGGGCATAAATGGACCCTTCAATTTTTGAATAACACAAAAATATATCGCAGGTTAAGTAAAAAAAAAAAAAAAATGATTTACACACACACAAAAAAAAAAAGGAAACACGGTATCTGGTCAGGTATTTCTGCATTTATATATTTTGTTTTTATTCACCAATTTTCTTATTTTTCTGGAGATTTTACTATGAATCTTCCATGTATACTTAACTGAGGTTTAATTTTAGACATTCATATTATGATTATGCCGGGGAAAATTTAGCCTAATGGATGCTAGTGAAAAATTGGGGAAGATTCCGGAATGTTCTGCAACGCTACCGAGGTTTGAGGAGAACTGAAGAAATCTATGTGTTAATTGCTTGTAACAGCTTCTTTATTTAAACTGAGATACATTTTCATGCTTTCATTACTTATTTCAGTTAATGTGTTGTTGACTGTGTTTTATTGTTTAGTTATTCGTGCTATGGATATAAACGTAATAATAATAATAAAAGACGGTTCTGTAAATTTTGCATCAAACCTTACCATATGTTCGAAAGCCCTCCAAGGAGCAGAGCCCCCAGGCCCCAAGAAGATCTAGCCACGCCCCTGTCTGTTTGCCCATGTGACTGTCTTTCTGAGTGCTGGTCTGTGCGTTTGTTCATTTTCGGTAACGTTGTAGATATTAAGCATTTCTAAGCCAGTTATGAATATGAAGGTCATGGGTCATGATTACAGCAGTGTAATGAATTCTACCCAAAGCGAGCACTTGTCTCTTACCACAAGGGCGTGCATCAATATTATTATTATTATTATTATTGTTATTATTATTATTATTATTATTGTTGTTGTTGTTGTTATTATTATTATTATTATTATTATTGTTGTTGTTGTTGTTATTATTATTATTATTATTATTATTATTATTATTATTATTATTATTGGCCACGTAGAGAGGATGGAGAGCGAGAGACTGGCGAGGAGGGTGTATGTGATTGAGGTGGAGGAGGAGAGAGGGAGGGGGAGGCGAAGGATGAGGTGGAGGGATAGAGCGGAGAGGTATATGAGAGAGGGGGTGTGAGCTGGGAGCAGGGCAATGAAATGGTGGGGGACAGAGCGACATGGAGGCAATTTGTTGGCGGCCACTCCTTACGGGATTAAGGCGTCTGGCAATGGAGAAATAGACATAGATTATTATTAGTATTAGTATTATCATTATTATTATTATCATTATTACTATGATTATTATTATTATGATTATTATTATTATGATTATTATTGTCATTATTATTTTTATTATTATTATTATCGGCACATCCTTGTCCCACACTGCCACAGGCTCCAACAGCAGTAGTTCAGTATAGGATGGACGTTGCCCAAAGAGTTGTTCTTCCTAGAGACAGCCTTTAGGTGTACAACAACACAGAGCAGCACAGGTGTTGTGAATAGGCTAAACACTGGCTTCTTAAGTTCACTGTCTTTATTTCCCAGTTAATTACACTTAATATTTGCCACCTTCACTTCACTATATTCTCAAGTACCGAAGATATACACCCTTCACTAACAGCAGTTACACTTAATGCTTGCCAACAACACTTCACTATTTTCACAAGTACTGAATATATAGTCTTCAGTAAGTGCAATAACGCTTCACTGTGTACAAACAACATTTCACTATTTTCACAAGTACCGAAGATATACAAACTGCACTGACACTGAACTACACTCAAACTGAACTGAAAACTGACTGAATTTGCTCTAGTCTCTTCCCCATCCTTATAAGCTTCCTATATTTTAGAGTGTTCTATTACTTTTACAGAGTTCTTGTGCATTCACGAGGCAACAACGGTGTCAACCATTACTAACTTGGAGACATCCAAAACATGCCAGAGTTTTCTTACACTGCATAACACTCTAAATTATTTAGCATACAAACTTAAATTACATAATTTAACAAGCAATCACATAAATAAAACATTGTTGAGAAAAAGAACATAAAAATTAACATACAACTTAGGAAATAACTACTGTACGCTCACAATAGCAGGCTAACAGGCAACTCTGACTTGCAGCTGGGAGCTCTACCTAGCAAATTCCGTTTCTCAAAACTACCCCCTCCCTTGTCCTTTATCATCACGACAAAACTAGGCTACACAGTGTATACAAACATAATCCTTAATCAAAACTAAACATTTAATTATACACAAAATAATCCTTCAGCTTATCAGGTGTTCTCCTATACCACTTCCGACGACGTCCCTGCTCCTCCACACAGTCCACTTCTCCTGGAATGTCTTGGTTCTCTTCCTGATGCACTTCTCTTGGGAAATAGTCAGCATCCCCTTACACTTCAGCTTCTTCTCATTGTCCCTCTAATTGGTCACTCAGTGCTTACAATTGTACACTTTGTGCCTGTAATTGTTCTTTCAGTTCTTTCTTTCCTTCATTCTGTGCCTGTAGTCCTTCATTCTGTGCTTGTAGTTGAACACTTTGTGCTTGCAATAGATTCATGATTGAAACCAATGACACCTCGTTCTCCTACCCAGCTCAGGATCTTGTCTGCACATCCCCCTGCTCCATGTTAGATTAGACTCACTGCAGCACCTTAATAATCCACACTCCTGACACCACTGTTACATCCCCATTCCACACTGCCACAAGACAACAGCAGTACTTCAGTATAGGAAGGATGTTGCCAAATGAGCTATTCTTCCTATGGTCAGCCGTTTGGTGTACAGTACACAACATCAGCTCAGGCGTTGTAAATAAACACTGGTTTCTTAAGTTCACTGTCTTAATTTTCCAAATAATTACACTTAATGCTTACCAGTTTCATTTCACTGTATTCACAAATATCAACGATATACAATCTTCTCTAACTGCAATTACACTTAATGCTTGCCAACAATACTTCACTATTTCCACAAATACCACAGATATACAATCTTCACTAACTGCAATAACACTTCACTGTTTTGCCAAAACACTTCACTGTTTTCACAAGTACCGAATATATACAGTCTTCACTAACTGCAGTAACACTTCAGTGTTTACCAACAACACTTCACTGTTTTCACAAATACCGAAGATATACAAACTGCACTGCCACTGAACTAAAACTGAATTGAAAACTGACTGAACTCGTTCTAGTCTCTGTCTCATCATTATGAGCTTTCTATATTCTAGAGTGTTTTATTACTTCTACAGAGTTCTTGTGCATTCGCGAGGGAGCAACGGTTTCAACCGTTACCAACTCGGAGACATCCAAAACATGCCAGAGTTTCTTGCAATGCATAACACTGAATTATGTAGCATACAAACTTAAATTACATAATTTAACAAGGAATCACATAAATAAAACATTATCGAGAAAAGGAGCATAAAAAAATAATGTACAACTTACGAAATAACTACTGTACGCCCACAATAACAGGCTAACTGGCAACTCGGACATGCAGTGATAAAATACCAGAATCACTGAGAAACTTCCAGACTACCTAACCAGCTAATCCCGCATCTCATCACGATTATTATATTTTAGTAGCAGTCAAACAATCAGTTATCTTTACCTTGTGCATTGCATACGTATATAGCAATCAGTCGATGATAACTACTGATGCAGTTTATCAATGAATTCTAAAATGTGCTTTACCATGAAATTATAGTATATATATTAAAAAAAAAATCTATAACGACGTTGTTGTTACACATATACACAAATGTTGGTTCATATATATATATATATATATATATATATATATATATATATATATATATATATATATATATATATTGGTAGAGAGGTGGCTTGCAGTCCTAACGGACCCGGGTTCAAATCCCCGCTGAGGCAGGGAATAGTTTAAGGATTTGAATTTCATTAAATCAGGCTTTACTGATCTACTAGGAGACCCGTCGACATGTCGTAAAAATACCCCCGCTAATACCAATGCACCAGTCCTGTATGAGACAGCCCTAGCATGTATTCAATATGGACGGTGGGTGTTAGCGCCAAAGTGGTGATATGTAGAGGTGTATGGTATGTAGGAGGACTGCTGGGCCTTGATAGCAGGCTGTGAAGCCTATGCCCAGAGTCGGACACATAAATATATATATATATATATATATATATATATATATATATATATATATATATATATATATATATATATATATATATATATATATATATATATATATATATATATATGTGTGTGTGTGTGTGTGTGTGTGTGTGTGTGTGTGTGTGTGTGTGTGTGTGTTGAGCGAGAGATGGTGATTGGAAATACGCTGTTTGAGAAGAAAGATATTTATAAGTATACATGGGTGAGACAGGAGGGTGGAAGGGTTGTAGATAGAGCTTTTGTGGACTATGTTGTTGTGTCTAGGAATGTAATAGGAAGATTGTTGGATGTGAGAGTTCTGAGAAGGGAGGGTGGAGGTATGTCTGACCACTACCTGGTGGAGGGAAAGTTAAGAGTAGGTAAGAGATGGGTGAGAGCTAGGAGGGTTAGGTGTGGCAGGGAGGTTTTGAAAGTGAGTGAGTTGGATAAAAGAGAGAAAAAGATAGAGTATCAGGAGAAATTGAAAGATGAGTGGAACGCAGTGAAAGATCGGGAAAATGGCAGTGTGGAGGAGGAATGGCAGTTATTTAAGAGTGCTGTGGTGGGGCATGCAGAAGAGGTGTGTGGTGTGAGACGTGTGGGTGGTGGTGTAAGAAAAGGAAGTGAATGGTTGTGCGAGGAAGTAAGTATGGCTGTGGCTGAGAAGAGACGTGCATATGAAGTGTGGCTGCAGAGGAAGGATGAGATGTCATATGAGAGGTATAAGGAAAAGAGGACTAGGGCGAGAAGGGCTGTGCGTGATGCTAAAGTGGCAGCAGATGAGAGGTGGGGTAGGCGGCTGACAGAGAATTTTCAACAGAATAAGAAAATGTTTTGGAAGGAGGTGAAAAGGGTGAGAAAGGGAGAGTCTGGGGAGGAAGAATGAGTAAAAGCAGAGGATGGAAGGATGTTAACTGAGATGGATGCAGTAAGGAAGAGATGGGCAGAGTATTTTGAAAGATTGTTAAATGTAGAGGAGGAAAGGGTGGCTGAGATTGTGGCGGATGGAAGGGTGCAAGGAATAAATGTGTTGGGAGAGTTGAATGATTCTTTGATCACGAAGGAGGAAGTGGAGAAGGCAGTAAAGGAGATGAAAACAGGGAAAGCTGCAGGTATGGATGGGTGTGTTGTGGAATGCCTCAAGGGTGGTGGAGTGACTATTGTTGACTGGTTAGTAAGATTGTTGAATGTGTACTTTGTGAAAGGTATGGTGCCAGTTGACTGGGCAAGTGCTTGTGTGGTCCCATTGTATAAAGGCAAGGGTGATAAGTATGAATGTACTAGCTTTAGGGGTATAAGTCTGTTGAGTATTGTAGGTAAGGTGTATAGTAGAGTGTTAATTATGAGAGTTAGAGAGGGTACAGAGGGAGTGATTGGTGATGAGCAGTGTGGCTTTAGGAGAGGGAGGGGATGCGTGGATCAGGTGTTTGCGGTGAGACAAGTGTGTGAAAAGTATTTAGCGAAAGGCAAGGATGTGTTTTGGGCATTTATGGAGTTAGAGAAAGCGTATGATAGAATTGATAGGGAGGCTTTGTGGACTGTTTTAAGATTGTATGGACTTGATGGTAGGTTACTAAAAGGGGTGAAAAGTTTTTATGTAAATAGTAGAGCATGTGTAAGAGTGGGAAATGCTGTGAGTGATTGGTTTCCTGTGAGAGTGGGGCTGCGACAGGGATGTGTGATGTCGCCTTGGTTGTTTAATATTTACATGGATGGTGTTGTAAGGGAGGTGAATGCAAGAGTTTTAGGTGGAGGTCTGAGTCTGGTGTTGATGGTGGAGAGTGGAATCTGAAGCAGCTGCTGTTTGCAGATGATACCTCACTGGTGGCTGATTCAGAGGAGAGATTGAGACAGTTGGTAGAGGAGTTTGGAAGGCTGTGTGAAAGGAGGAAACTGAAAGTAAATGAGAATAAGAGTAAAGTGATGAAGTGTATGAGGTTGGTAGATGGTAGGGGGATGAATATAGTTTTGAATGGTGAGTTGCTTGAGGAGGTAGAGTTTTTTAAATATCTAGGGTCACATGTTGCTGTGGATGGAAGAATAGATGCAGAAGTGAAGTTTAGAGTAAATGAAGTAGGAAAGGTGCTGGGAGGAATGAAAAAAGTGTTTAGATGTCGTTCGCTTAGAATGGATGTAAAGAGAAGGCTGTATGAGGGTGTTGTGGTACCGACTGCTTTATATGGGGCTGAAACATGGAATATGGGTGTAGCAGAGAGGAAAAGTTTGAATGTAATGGAGATGAGGTGTCTGAGGAGTATGTGTGGAGTGACGCGTATGGATCGAGTGCGGAATGATGAAGTGCGAAGGAGAACTGGAGTTGTTCGGGAGATGGCTGGTAGAGTTGAGCAGAGGGTGTTGCGATGGTTTGGGCATATGGAGAGAATGGATAATGAGCAATTGGTGAAAAAGATAACTAGATCTGATGTGAGAGGTGTAAGGCTGAGAGGAAGACCACGAATAGGATGGATGGACAGTGTGAAGAGAGCGCTGGATGCGAGAGGGATGTCTGTTGAGCAAGGAAGAGTGGCTGTGCGTGACAGAAATAAATGGAGGGAAATTGTGAATGAACAAGTGATGACGCAGCCCTGAGGGGATATTCTCCCGCATTTGGTGTGATCAGCTATTTCAGGTCAGGTGCGGGTAAGGGGATGGGTCTGTTATGATGTGGCAGGGGTAAACCAGCTCTGCTGTCGGGCCCTGCTGCGGATGTCACTGATTGCATTGCGCAGTTGACCCTTGTGCATTGTGGTACGGTGAGGATCTGTCCGTTCTCCCCTTTGGGGCTAAGATGCGAATGAATGTGTTTGAATGGATGAGTAAATGGGGAGTGTGTCGTCCTGTCTCGGCTACCTCCCTTTCCTTGGGGGAAGCAGCTTGTATATATATATATATATATATATATATATATATATATATATATATATGACAGTGAGATAAAGAAACACACACACACACACACACACACACACACACACACATTCCTGTGTATCCGCTGCAACTGTATATACACATCTAGCACCATCATCTAACCTAACCTCATTTTTGATGTTGAACCCAAGGTGTCTTTGATTATATAATATCTGTTTCCATATTCATTACACTTATCTCATATGTTATCACTGAAAAGCTTACTTAGTTGGACAGAATGACGACCAAAGAGAGTAAAAGGGATATTCCTGCTTTTTTTGTATAATAATTAAAAAACATCTTGCATGTGTGGAAGCTGCATGATGGCATGGTAAAAACTGATCAGCTAACTTGGCCATACTATGATTTCTGGTTACCTTTAGTACTTCATATATTTTCTAAATTGTATTAGGAAATGCAATGTTACATTTCTAAATAGATAACATTCATGTGTTTTTCACGTATTTCCTATTTGGATAAACCATAATCAGGTACACTATCTATCTATCTATCTATTGCCAGACGCCTCAATCCCGTTTGGGATGGCCACAAACAAATCGCCTTCAAGTCGCCCTGTCCCCCGCCATCTCACTGCCCTGCTCCCAACTCACACCCCCCTCTCTCATATACCTCTCCACCCCATCCCTCCATCTCATCCTCGGCCTCCCCCTCCCTCTTCCCCCCTCCACCTCACTCACATACACTCTCTTCGTCAGTCTTTCACCCTCCATCCTCTCCACATGGCCAAAGGGAAGTGAAGCTTGGACGTTGTTGGAAGGACACAAGTCAAGAGTGAGAGCAGTGGAAATGAGTTATTTAAGAGGAGCCTATGGAGTCACATGGAGAGACAGGCTGACGAATGAGGATATAAAGGAGTGTTGTGGTGTGGATGTGGATGTGATATGAAGCGTTATGAGGAATCAGGTACACAATATCTATCTATCTATCTATAGCCCGACGCCCTAATCCCGCAAAGGGTGGCCGCAGACAAAACGCCTCCAAGTCACTCTGTCACCCACCATTTGACTCCCCTCCCCCCAACTCACCCCCCCCTCCCTCATATACCTCTCAACTCCATCCCTCCACCTCATCCTCGGTCTACCCCTCCCTCTCCCTCCCTCCACCTCACCTACATACACCCTCTTAGCCAGTCTTTCATTCTCCATTCTCTCCACATGTCCAAACCACCTCAGTGCATTTCTCCTAATCTTTTCAACCACATCCACATCTACCCCACAACGTTCCTTCACTTCTTCATTCGTCAACCTGTCCCTCCACGTCACTCCACATGCTCCTCTCAAGTAACTCATTTCCACTGCTCTCACTCTTGACTTGTTCCCCTCTTGCAAGGTCCACGCCTCGCTTCCATACGTCAGGGTAGGGATCACAATACCATCATGCAGTGACTTCTTAACTTCCATACTCACCTCCCTATTTCTCATCACTGCTTTCAGTGTACCAACAACCTTTCTTCCCTGCTGTACCCTTTCACGTACTTCATCCCCCAAAGTTCCATCCTTACTCATCACACTACCCAAGTACTTGAATGCACTCACATTCTCCATATCCTCACCATCCACACAATATGCCTTAAACAAAAGCATCATTTTTTTTTAATTTTTAATAGAAAACAATGTAACCGTACTCAACATTTAAATTAATTATTGAAAGCCTGAATAATTTTACTTTAATATTTATATCTCTCCCCTACTTGATATTGATTAATGTAAGGGATACTGTACTGCCCCTCCCTCCCTCCCCCCTTTTTTATCCATTAAACATCATAACTTTTCATTCATTTTTGTTCATGGTCAGGCATATTCCCTTAACCCGTGTGTTTTCTACCCTATCAGTTGATAATACTATAATAACTGAATATGAGGTAAAATTTACCCTATAGGGATCAAGGCAATATCCACCATCCACCTCTGATACGGCCTTATTATATTACCATAATACAATTTAAAATGCTGTTGAGAGGGAATTCCCCCCTCCCCATCTAATACATTTATTGATAACTTAATATTTACCAGATCATTTAGTCCACATGATTCTTGCTCTATTACTGCGTAAATAACTCATACTCGTAATAGTGGATTTCTTATAGCGAGGGATATCTCGCTCCATATAAACGTTCTGCAGTCTAAAATTACTTGCACTCTTAAATGCTTTTGATAAATCCGTAAAAGCAATACATGGTGTTCTACTTCTTGTTGTTTGTTATCGTATAGTTTCCTTTAGTAAAGAACATAATTATATGACAGGGCATCAGAAAACCCAAACTGTGCACTGTTAAAAGCACATCTTTTCTCTAAAATACCTCAGAAATATAAGTTTAAACAGAAGACACCCTCACTGGCGAATCATTTGAAAAATGTGTTTCCATAAATGTCCTTAATAATGGATTTAACATTACCCTTCAACAGTGTCTGTAACAACAGTTTATGAAATGCACTTATTCACATAAAAACTTCTCTGACTCAGTCTTCAGTCGTGTAGAGTGTATAGCTCACATAATGACCTATGACTTCATTTAACCATGTGATTAAAATCTTTTCTCTCTACACTGAACAGATTTTACTCTTGGATCTATGCCCACTTAGCACGGCTTTAATGTAAATGCCTGCATCTGTGTGTGTCTGTGTGTCTGGCTGTTACCAAACCATCTCAAAATCAAGTTGGTAAGTTTAATCAACACTTTGTGTGTAGTATCCCGGGATATATGGCTTGTTAATAATTTGGCGAAGCTTCGTTATTATGATACCAATTGCCAGAAAATTTTGCAGAAAAAATACCCTCTAAGTTTTTCTTTTAGCTTGCCACTATTCACCATTTTCGGTCATACACTCAATGAAGAGAACGGCTGTTTAATTGACAGTTATTAGAAATTCTTCACAGGCATGTTATACTCGATGAGATTCACCAACATAATACCCTTGACTTCAGGCTTCTCAATACCAGCATTTTAGGAGTAAACAGCGAAATCCTAAGACTTTTTTTTTTTTTTTTTTTTTAATTGGCGAAGCTGTGATGATATGTCTTTGATTGCCAGAGGATTACCGATCTAGTTTTTTTGGTGATGGCGGACTATACGCATTCATGGGCGAATGTTTTGGCTTTCATTATAAACTGTTCTTTCCCCAGTTCCATTTAAACTTGACCCTTAATCATTTTTCACTAAACATTTGCCTAACCTTTGATTGTCATATTTTATTGCTCCTCATTTTTTTCATTCCACTCAAGATGGAATTTTTTTTTTTATACTAAAGTATCTCCTGTGCTTCTCTGCATCATTGATATATTTCATAATGATATATTTCATTTAGATACTGTATTATTGAACATTTTTCTACACTCCATCCTTCTTTGGTATTCCTCTGACCTTCCATTTATTCCTTTTTCCGGCCATAGAATGTAACCATGTCATAATTTAACATATAATTGCATCACAGAACAGTTCGAGCCAAGAATAACCTTAAATACATCTAATTTTCTCTTAATTTTTTAAACGTTAACGACAGAACGCTTCTGGTTTAATCAAAGCATTATATAGACGATCAGTTTGAGGGTTGAGCTCCACAGACAAATATCCAAATATAGCACATAAAAGCGTCACTGTCTAAACACTTGCTAGGTTCGCCAATGACATTGTTTTCAATAAAATTAATATCACCAGTAATTAACTTCATCCCTCCAATAAAGATCGTTAACGGCACTTCCTGATAGCGTACACTGACACGAGTAAATGACCTGGGCCAGTTATGGTATAAAAAACGTCACTACATGAAATACTGGTATATGATTACAGTAATTCCTTCCTATCACATAATCCGACGATTTTTTACAAGAATCATAATATAGAATGAAATTGAAGGCTTGTTTACCCAGCGTCTTGACATCAAAGCACTTTAATTATTTTTCCACATAAAGCTAGATAGTTTTGGTCGGCCTTTCCAGTAAAGGGATCTGCATTAGAATCTTCCATGACGTAGATACTATCGAATTTGCGATTATCTAAATAATAAAGTCAAGCTATATGTAATGATAATTCACCGGGTCGGTCAGGATCACTTGGTCGGGATGGTCAGCTTTTACCCTCCCGGAAGGGAGCTGAGAGCTAATATAGTCCGATCTAAGAGCAAGGCTGTGACCTTCACACACGCACACACCCGTCCCCTTGCTCAAGGGGGACAGTAACCACCCACTTCGTCAATGAAACTTTTCGCAACCTGAGCGAGGCGCGAACTCCCGTCCACCAGTTGGCAAGCGGGAACGTTACCACTGCACCAGCGAGTGTGTGTGTGTGTGTGTGTGTGTGTGTGTGTGTGTGTGTGTGTGTGTGTGTGTGTGTGTGTGTGTGTGTGTGTGTTTCTTTCTTTCATGACAATTTAACAGACATCGATCTAATTCTTTTTGCATTAGTTTGGGGTAAGTCCAAGGAATGTCGGAAAAATAGCAAAGAAACATTTTGGAGATCGGGTGAGACGCGACGGCGCGAAATCGTCGGAAATAGTGACCAGCGAAAATATACGAAAATCATGTTTTCGACTTTATGGTTAGAACTGGTCATTGTGGGCTCAATAACGGTATGGTATTTGCAAACACTTTGTGATGGACAGGCTATTAGTTAGTCCCGGAAATTGTTGCTGGCAAGCACTAGTTTAAAATGTACGTCAGGTTATTCAGCACCTCCAGATACAAGTCTAGAGTTTTGTTTCCATATAAATAAGTTTTTGTGTATGTATTTATTTTTAAAAATTATGGTGCAACCAATAGTTATTTTCACTACTGTGAAAATTATTATAATCAGACTTATCTTCATTCCAGAAGGAGGATCTTTCTTCCAAACATACTAAGCTTTTCATTTTTAAATGAAAGACTTCAGAATATCAGGCAGCAGACCTCATATCCCTCATTACCCCGCCGCGTGCTGGCTATTTTTAGCCCTCTGGGTCACCCCAGTGCCGGCCATTTTTCGACTTTTTTTTTTTTTTTTTTTGGCTAAAATGACAGATTTTGATGTGGAAACAACGAATTTCGCCATTAAAATGCTCACCGAGTCTCGAAAATTAGTTTTATTGAGTCCTGCATACTCATGTACAGGTATAGCTTCTCTCTCATGCTCACCACATACGTGAGAGAAAGCCATTTTCTATGTAAGGTATATTCAGGTATTTATGCTGGGAAGGTATAGCAATGTTCAGTACACTCTTCTGGTCACATATTACTTCAGCATCTATCACAATTTGCATGTCTTTCTCATTGTGAATGCATTATCTTACACTTACTTGAAGATAGGTACAACCTGACTTCATTACGTACAGTCCTGGCATTTACAAGAAGGTATTTACAACTTGACTTCAATATATAGTCCTTACACTTACAAGAGAATATTTACAACTTACTATCTATCTATCTATTGCCAGACGCCTCAATCCCGTTTGGGGTGGCCACAAACAAATCGCCTCCAAGTCGCCCTGTCCCCCGCCTTTTCACTGCCCTGCTCCCAACTCACACCCCCCTCTCTCATATACCTCTCCACCCCATCCCTCCATCTCATCCTCGGCCTCCCCCTCCCTCTTCCCCCCTCCACCTCACTCACATACACTCTCTTCGTCAGTCTTTCACCCTCCATTCTCTCCACATGGCCAAACCACCTCAGTGTGTTCCTCATAACGCTTCCTATCACATCCACATCCACACCACAACGCTTCTTTATATCCTCATTCGTCAGCCTGTCTCTCCATGTGACTCCACAGACTCCTTTTAAATAACTCATTTCCACTGCTCTCACTCTTGACTTGTGTCCTTCCAACAATGTCCAAGTTTCACTTCCATTCGTTAGAGTTGGTATCACAATACTGTCATGTAGTAACTTTTTCACTTCCATGCTCACTTCCCTGTTTCTTATCACTGCTTTCAAAGAACCAGCAACCTTTCTTCCCTGCTGTACCCTTTCAAGCACTTCACCCTCCAAACCTCCATCCTTACTCATCACACTACCCAAGTACTTAAACGTACTCACATTTTCCAATTCCTCACCATCCAACCTCGCTGTACATTCACTGACTTCACCTCTCTCAAAGACCATCACTTTACTCTTCCCAACATTCACCTTTAGATTTCGTTTCTTACACACTCTCCCAAACTCATCCACCAAGCCTTGCAGCTCCCCTTCATCTTCATTCAACAACACAGTATCATCTGCAAACAACAGTACAGGGAGTTTCCAAACACTATCCTCTCTCACCAGGGCCACTCCAACATCCACTATCCTACCTTGTACCTCTTTTATTACCCCATCCATGTACAGATTGAACAACCATGGAGGCATGACACATCCCTGTTTCAACCCAACTTTCAAAGAGAAAAATTCACTTAGTTCACCATCCACACGCACTGCAGCCTTCGCACCATCGTACATACTCTTCACAGCATTCAACAACTTCCCATCTACTCCATATATTCTTAATACTTTCCACAATCCTTGTCTATCCACCCCGTCATATGCTTTCTCCAAATCCATGAAAGCCGCATACAACTTCTTTCCCACTCTCTAGAAACTTTTCCATTAAAGATCTAAGAATGAATATCTGATCTACACAACCTCTTCCCTTCCTAAAGCCTCCCTGTTCCTCTCCAACTAATTTCTCTGTTCTTTCTCTAACTCTGTCAATAAGTATCCTACCATACACTTTTCCTATTATACTAAGAAGACAAATGCCCCAATGATTACCACACACTTCTTTTTCCCCTTTTCCTTTGTACAAGGGAATAATTATACCTGACTTCCAATCCTCCGGGACTCTACATTCCTCCCAGGCCAATCTGCACACCTTCCACATCCATTCTACTACTATCTCTCCCCCATGCTTCAGCATTTCGTCACACACTCCATCAATTCGTGGAGCTTTCCCCGATTTAACTTTCTTCATTGCTTCCACAACTTCTGTCCTACTGATTTCTTCCTGTCTTCTCACCTTCCTCCTTCTCCCAGCCATTCCCCAGCCACTTATACTCGCATTACTTCCATCCTCTATGTTCAACAATTCCTTAAAGTGTTCTCTCCATCTGCTCACTTTTTCTCCCTTCTCCACTAGTAATCTACCATTTTTATCTTTCACTCCCCTGCTAACTTCACTTCCACCTTGTCTTACTCTTTTCACCTCTTTCCAGAACATTTTCTTACAGTCCCTCCACTTTACACTCAAATTCCTTCCAAATTCCTCATCCACTCTCTTCTTACTCTCTCTTACTAATCTTTTCACCTCTCTCTTTCTTTCTACATATAACTCTCTCTTCCGCCTCTCAACTTCTTCCACGCCCCTATTTCTCATCGATTCATTGTATGCTTTCTTCTTTTGTGCCACAGCCTGTCTCACCTCTTCAGTCCACGACGCTGTTCCTTGCACCCCCCTCCGTCTTCTCTTCCTTCCACACACCACATCACATGCTGCACATATTTCTTCTGTAAATATCCTACACACACCTTCCACGTTTCCCATCTGCTCCAATTCATATTTGCCCAATCGTTCCTCCACTTCTCTCTTATACTCTGCCTTTTTCTCATCCTCTTGTAACCTTTCCACTCTCCTTGCAACTACTCCTTCCTCTCGTCTTTCCCTTCTTCTATTCCTCAATCTTACTTGAATCCTAATTCTGGCCACCACCAAGTAGTGGTCAGAAAGTCCACTCCCCCAACCTCTATAAGCTCTTGCATCCATTACACATCTTCGCATCCTTTCATCCACACACACATAATCAATCATTGCCTTCCTTTCATTCAGTTCACCACCCACCCTTCTCATCACTCGCCACACTTACATGATGATATTTACAAAATGCCTTCACGATGTACAGCACTGGGTGAGGTACACAGGCGGAGTGAGGCAGAGCGAGCGTGAGGGGGGGAGTGAGTGAGTGTATGGCCTTGACAGCCTGGGGGATGGTAGAGGAACAGTTACCTTACATGCCTGCCAATTTTTACCCGCGAATCTTGAAAAATGCGGTCACAGTGGAGTTTTTTATTTTAGACTGCTTTAAAATGGCACTGACACTGGCCGTGGCATTATGTCAGACCATTTTAAAACAGCACTGGCACACGACGGGTTAAGGAATCCCGTATGACTTAACCTGTCTTCTGATATATAAGTTTCCTTTAAAAAGGAAATTAATTCATAATGTTGATCTGCCATTGTAGAGTAGATGACATCTATATCTTTCCACAAAGAGCCTCAGTTAAATGTACAGATCTTAATATCCATCATAGTGTAACTGTTATCAAAAGTTGACACGGTCAATGTACTGTACGAAAGTAAAGACACTAAAGTTTATACATCCCCCACACTGTAATTAACCCATTGTGTACAAGGACGACACTGACACTTATCATCATCATGGCTGTAATGCCAGATACAGTAATTTCATTCCGCTGAAGGAGACTCCTGTAAGCAGAGGGTTAAATCTGTTCTTTATCATTTACGTACTGGTCGCCATCAATACAGGCCAACTGTTGTCAATAAAACAGTTAATATTTATTTATTATTGAATGGTTTTAAAACAAAACCATGAGGGTTAAATGGTGGCCTGAATTTCTCCCGATCTTCATGTGTCCTGAGTCTGGTGTTTGTAGTCTAACCCGGTGCGGATATTTATAGTGAGTGGTGGTAGTATGCCCTTTGTATTATACATGCATTTAAACCCTGCCGATTCATATGGATGATATTTACAGACTAACACACACACAAACACAACTAATACAACACTTACACATGCATTTTTTTTTAAATACAAACACCTCCTTTCAATTTGGGCTTGACCAGGATTAGTGGTCAGGCCCAAATCATTTGCTTTCCTGGTCCAAGAAAGCAAAGGATTGATTCTGATCATTATTTTCCTTCCAAGAAAAAGGTTCAGTCCTGATGTGGGCTTCATACAGACTGATTTAGATACAGAACATTAAAATACATCTACATTGCTTCTGATTATCATAATTTACTGCCATAGCATTATAATTTGCAGAGAGTGTTTTAGAACAACATTCAAGCTAAATTAAATTTGTTAATTCATAACCGTAGTATAATGCTTTATACAAAGTTCGAATGCATGCAAGGTTTTATGTGCTTAATATCATCATTCCACAGCTTCCTTTGTCATCATGTGCCTCTTTTACCCCTCATACCCGGGGAAATCATTATTTGTTTATTTTTCTTTGTCTCTTGGCAACGTTATTCAACTGAGATGAGACTTTGTGAAATGGAAGAGTTAGATATAGCATTCATTAACCCTTGTAACATGATAGCGTTTTGTAAGTTGAGAAAATCCATTGGAAACAGCAAGACTATACTTAAAATTATGTCCCTGTACGTGTAAGGTAAACCCCCTTTTCCTGCCTGCCCCCAGGTCCCGCGAGGTGGCGTTCACGGTGCCCCCCACTGTGTCCCCTCTGTCGCCCCGCCGCGGCATTGGGGAGTGCTCGCCCCTCTCACCACGCCGCTTCGGTTCCGGGGACACCACGCCGGTGGGGACCGTCCCCACCAGTGAGTTTGGGGGAGACTCCCGCACAACTACGCCTTCACCCGGACCCTTCAGAGGCTCCTTCACCGACATTTCCACCGCGTCAGGTCAGTGGCGCTGCACAGGTGGTGGCGACAGGGATAGGGATATTTATATTCTAGTAATTATAGAGCAGAAACGTAAACTAGGTCACTTAGGTATAAAAGGGTTGGCGCATTACATGTCTCTTCTCTCTGTTCTAATTTTTTTCTAGTGTTGATGAAACCACCGGAATACAAGGCTGGGCCAAGAAACCACCTGAATATAAACCTGGGTCAAGAAAACATCTGAATATAAGACTGGGTACTGACATTTTTAATAAGAGTGAGTCAAGTAAAAAAATAAAGTCAACTTAGAAAATATTACTCGAAATACTAAAAATAAAACAATCCTGGGTAGTACTATAAATATTTACTCAAGGAAGAGAGATGACTAAGCAAATGAGAGTAGTACAGCAGAAGAGAGGTAATGGCAGGGGAGAGAAGGGTAGTGCAGACGTGTTCTTGGCAGAGTAGAACAGTGGTGGGGGTGTGAATGAGAGTGTGGAGGTTAGGGTGCAGGAGTGAGGGTGAAGAGGAGAGGGTGGGGGGGGAGGATATGGGGGCAGGAGTGTGGAGATATGGGTGTGAGGGTAAGGGTGTGGGAGTAAGGCTGTGGAGGTAAGGGAAAGGGGGTGAGAATGTGGGGGTGAGGGTGTGGAAGTACGGGTGGCGGAGAAAGGGTGTAGGAGAGAGCATGTGGAGGTAAGGGTGTGGAAGTAAGGGTGTGGGAGTAAGGGTGTGGGGGTGTGGGAGTAAGGGTGTGGGGGTGTGGGGTGAGGGTGTGGGTAGTAAGCATATGGGGATGAGGGTTTAAGAGTGGTGTGGTGGTAAGGATGTGGGGTAAAGAGTGTGGGGGTAAGGGTGTGGGAGTAAAGCTGTGTAGGTGAGGATGAAGGGGTGAGGAACAATAGTGTCCAGATGTTAAATGTATGGGGCTCAGGTTGTGGGGATGAGGGCGTGGGGGTGAGAATGTAGGAGTGCTGGTGTGGGGTGAGGGACTGTGATGGTGTGTCTGTAATGGTAGATATCAGTAGGCTATGGACACCCAGCTGAATTGTCGTGGGCTTTTGAAGTTGGCTGGTAATTCTTCTCTAAGCCTCATAGCCGGAGGGATATTTCTTGAGGCAAGTAGCCGATAATAATTTAATCAGTTGGCGTTAGGCGGAAGGTAACATAAAATCCAGCCCTGGGATGGAGGAATCAGTGATTGATTCTGCCTATTACCTCTTAATTTTCTCCTCTGTATTTTTATAATTCTTTTCTTTTGCATAACTAGCAAAAAGAGACTGTTAATTTGGCAAGTGCAGAAATCTGTGGTAAGAAAGATGTGTGAGAAAGTCTACTAATTTTCAAGGATACTTTTTCCGGAGAATACAGTGATTATATCTTTAGATTATGGCACGAGGAGAGGGGCATGAGAAGCACCTGCACACATGTCATGTCCACTAAAGACTGTGGTTATTGCTGCATTTTGGTGTGCTCCTCCAGTATTGTTGGGTGGGTAGTTAGCATCACCGAGTGCATATCTGCCGGCTTGTTAGTGCCCAAGTCCCACAGATTAAAACTGTTAGCGCCAGGGTTCGAATCCTGGTGCGAGCATCAGGTGCCGCTTGACTCAGGTGTCCATCCACCCTTTATGGGTCAACAGTTAAAATGAGTAGCTAGGGTATCATCTAGGAGATATGACTGTGCAAACTCGGATGATGTAATGGCCTTGTATCCCAGGATATCGGGTGAATAACCTGCCACAGGCTTAAAGGCCTAACTCACTGAGATGAGCACCGCAGCAAAGCGCCTCGTAGCATCTGCCCCCACGTTTATTTCCTACTGAATTACTAGGCCTGCGTCTGTTTGTTGAGGTGTGTCATTGAGATCAGGCTCAATGCAAAGACAACTTACCATCTTGTAATTCAGTCAAGAGGTACCTGGCATACAAAATGTTGGCTATACAGTACAGTACTGGGGCGTGTACTGATGACGTCCAGTGTGTGACACTTGTGGTTCTCTGACCACCCTACCCCGATGCGGCCACACTGTCTCGGCTCTCATCTCACCTACAGCCATTTCCAGTACATTGTTTACTTTTTCACTTACATCAGTAGTATCCTCATCCATGTGTGAGATGACGTATGTACCAGGATGATTAGTCCCTGATTATCCTGCTACAGTTATCTTATTGAATGCTCCTTTATAATGGTAACCGTGGGGAGTCACTCTAAATAACACCTTCTCACCGCTTTTATCTGGGCGCTTATATCGCTTCTTAAGTTTTTGTGGTAGCAACCCTTGCTTGTTGGCTTTGACAAGATCTTTCCTCAGTGCCTGAAAAATTACACGGTGCCTCTGACTGGTTAGCACCAGCAGTATCCAACCAGATTCGTTTTTAATAATTATATATTTGTTTAAAAGCGGCAAATGTGAATATGGTAATTAATGGACTCTTTTGTTCTTAAATCCATCCTAGACGGAATGACCAAAAGGACATACTGTAGTTACTACTGATAATGATTTGTCCCTTAAGCTTGTGGTATAATGTTATTTGATTGAAATCAACAGAATTCCTTTGTTTGTTGCCTTCTGGATGCCGTTGCTGGAAACCGGAATATCGCCTGCAGAAAATGTGCATGACTCCTCAAGTAAACTTAATAATAATTTAAGGTGTAATTTCCCCCGTGACCTCCCCTGTGGCAAGCATGAGTGGCAAGTCATGTAACAGAGGTGCCTGTGCTCTTGACCCTTGGCCTATAACCCTGACTTGCACTTGCAGATAATATGCCCCAGAGACCTGTACACCAAAGTTGTTCTGCATCACCCGCAACATTTCCACTCGCCCTCTCCACCTGTCACCTCTCACTCAGTCGCTGCCTCGGCTCACTTTACCAACTGCTAGTGCCGTTGCTGAGTACCTTTGATCTCTCTCGCTTTAGCCTTCACTTTCACTAACTTTTTGCTAACATAATTTCGGGTTATTCGTGAAAATGTTTTAGCCATTGCAAAAGTTTACTGCGTTGTTTCTATACTATGCCATTTTCATCACTTCCTCTCTAAGTCAGTTACTCAGTCCAAACTCTGAGCGTGGTTATGTAGTAATGACATGATCGTTGTGAACTGGAAGTGAAAAAAAAAAAAAAAAAAAAAAAAAAACGATCAAGCTATGCTTAACAAAAGATGAGAAAATTTGATTTATTAAATTGTAAGACTTTATCTGAGTATGAAGTTAAAAAAAAAAAATGTATAGATGAGAATAAGGAGAGTATGGAAATACGGAAGTGCCCGCATGACTATGTTCCTCATATGAACCTCTGGGAGTTAAGCTTGGATTTTTCCGACCAGCTGCTCAGGATCAAGGCGTCTCGTTTTGGATAGACAGATGGATAGATAGAAAGACAGAGATAAAGAAAGTCATCTAGCTGCGCGAAAGTAAACACTTTTAAGTTACGTGGACTCTGTCAGGTGGCTAAACATAGGCTGGTGATCTGGGAACGATTTAACGATATAATGAAAGCGATGATGGCAGTGATGTTGGTAGGGTAGTGTGGTGTGCTGGTTCTCCTCAGCACAGTTTGTCGGTCTGTGATTGTGTTATGTGATGGAATCATACGAAATATGTTTAGAACAGTTACCAATCGTCTCAAACTGTCATAAGGCGTAATACATCGTCAGGATACAGCAATGGCACAGATTATGCCCACTGCATTATGAAACAGTCAACATTTATAACATAGCGTATCACTGCATTACACAATGAGAAACAGAATAGCTCGATCAATACTTCAGTGTCATAGAATACAGCCTTATAACACAAAACAACGGTCACAGCATAGTGGAGTCATGCAACAGTTTATTATTGTAAAGTACCACGCAACACCCTGATGGTGGTGAAGCTTCATATCTTATAGAATACCGTCTAACACGTTAACTTCGTATCACGGCATGGCATAACACAGCGGCCACACACACCAAAGTATTGGTACACAGTGTTTCACAGTACATGATTGTTTTTTGCCATACAACGTTAATGCGTCGCATAGTATTGTAGGTGTCACTGCATAGCATTTTGTTACAGTGAGTACTGCACAATGTAATGTCACGTAGTGTCGCAGCGTAGTACTGTTATGAGGTCTGTCTAGAAAGTATCCGACTATAAGCTCTTAAAGAAAGAAAGAAAAAAAAAAGCTAACCTGTTGAGCTAGGACACTAATCCCCCTCAAAGTAAGCCCCCGCTGAGTAGACACACGTAGCCCAGCGTTCTTTCCACTGCCTGAAACATTTTTCAAAGTCGGCTTTCGGTATCTCTTGCAGGTCCTTCGTCGCATTCGTCATGATCTCGTCTTTCATCTCAAATCGGTAACCCTTCAGCGAAGTTTTGAGCTTGGGGAATAACCAGAAGTCGCACTGAGCCATGTCTGTTGAGCAGGGAGCCTGCCGGACCCGCGGGATGTTGAGCTTCACTAACAGGGACGTTGTCATGATGCAGCTTTCAACTTGCCATTTTCCAAAGGTCCGTCAAACTGCGACATGAAGACAACGGATAACGTCAAGATAGTAATGTTTGATAACAGTCTGACCTTATGGTGCTTATTCGTGATGCTTAACACCATGATAGTAAAAAAAAAAAAAAAAAAGTTAACATGCAAGTGCATTTCACCTTGCTGCGGACCTGTCGTGTTTCTTTTTTGTCTGAGGCGACCCTGCGTGCTTCCAATGAGACGACTGTGTTTTAGTTTCTGGGTCGTGGCCGTACACCCAAGTCTGTCTCCAGTGATAACAGTCTTCAGAAAGTCTGGATCGTGATTTGCACGCTCCAACATGTCTTGAACAAAGTTCATTCGAGAGAAAAGATCCCGACCAGTGCGACGAGGCACATGAAGGAGATACCGAAAATCGACTTTGGGAAATGTTTCAGGCAGTGTAAAGAAAGCTGGGCTACGTGTGTCAAGTCAGAAGGGGCCTACTTTGAGGGGGATTAGTGTCCTAGCTCAACAGATGAGCTATGTATATATTTTTTAGAGGCTAAGGTCGGATAGTTTCTGAACAGACCTCGTACACGTGCAGCACTGTCTCACATGCAATGATATAGTGGCACACATTTTACAAAGCAACAGAAGCGCAGAAAAAAGGAAAACAGTGCGGTGTAGGAACATCTGAAAGTTGTATAGTACCTCCTCACATAACATTGTTCAGGGGCTGTTCGGTAAGCCATGTAGCCTCTCACAAAAGCCATTCCATACTATCTTCATTTATCGTGTAATTTTTCACCCACTTCTTCTCCTACCTATTCGCCGTTCACCCATTCACCCCTCCCATTTTCCTTATTTGCTTACCCTCTCGCCTTTCTCACTGCCTTCCTTCACAGGATCATTCCCCTTCACACTTCACGGTTCTCTTCAACCATTTTACCTTTCTCAGTTACCCTTCCTACTCACCTGTGGCCTCCCGCCTAAGCTCTCACTTCGTGCCTTATTTGTCTTTATTATTTCCTGCCTTATCCCTCTTTTTCGTCCTTACTTCCTCCCTTATCCCTCACTTTCGTCCTTACTTCCTCCCTTATCCCTCACTTTTGTCCTTACTTCCATAATATACCTTTTCCTCCCTCGCTGTCACTTCTCATCCCTCTCCACTTTCACACAGTTTTTTTTTCCTAACCATTCGCACCTTTTCTTGTTTCCTCAGTTTTCTCTCATTCGCTGTTTTCATGTTTCTTTTTCCTTGCAATACTTCTTTCTCTGAGTATGTTCAGATTTATCTCTTTCCATCATCTTAACTCTCCTTCCTCCTGAGCCCCCCCCCCTCTCTCTCTCTCTCTCTCTCCTTACCACACCACATAATTCTCCCTCCATCATCTTGAGAGAGGGAAAGAGAGAGTTAAGAATAAAAACGAATATGTAGAGGCTTATATAATGTTTGTGTGCAAGAGGATTGGAAAAATTTAATACAGCTAGGGAGAGGAGGGGGTATGAAAGAGCAGAGTCGGGAAGAGGAATGAGGAAATGGAAGGAAAGAGAAGAAGTAAGAATGAATGGAGAGAGAGAGAGAGAGAGAGAGAGAGAGAGAGAGAGAGAGAGAGAGAGAGAGAGAGAGAGAGAGAGAGAGATGAGTCGGGCGTGATGAAACATTGAAAAGGTTTGAAAGAAACAGTGAAAGAGACAGAGAAAGAATAGCATAGGAAGCACAGAATCAAAGAACAAGCAACTGAGAAAAAAAAGTTGAAAGAAGGCAAGTGAGAGAATGGCTTAAATAACCATAGAGAGACTGAATATATAGAACTAGAGGATAAAGAAGGGAAATGGAGAGAAAGAAGAATGTGGTAATGAAGGAAAGGCGATAAAAGGAGTACAGGGAAGGAGAGTGCAGAAGAGAGACTGAAATGGGAAACAAGAGAAAGAAAATATAGATATGTATAAAACTTGAGAGCAGGAAAAAATAAGAAAAGAGAACAGAGTAAGGGAAAAAAGAAAGATTGTTATTACGGGAAAACGAGAGCAGGAGAGGGAGACAAAAGGAAAGAGATCTGGACCAAAGGAAAAACAAACAAAATAAGAAGAGAATGTAAAGAAGGGAAGCCAACAAAAGAGTATTTGGATGGAGAGTGAAGAAAGGATGGAAGGGTAGATAGAAAAAAAGAGAATAAGGAAACAGAGAATAAAATAACAAAATGGAAAAAATATGTAACAGGAATAAAGAGAATAGAAAGAAAATATGGAAGGTAATGTGTTCCGCATGCGATGAGAGAAAAGGAATATACTGACTGAAAAACGGAAGAATGAAAGTGAGAAAAATGCCATAAAGAAGAGGAACGGGAAACGAAGAGAAAGAAGATAAGAAAACATGGAACAGGACCTGACAAATAACTAAAAGTGATACAGAAGAAAAAGTGGTGAGGAAGGGAAGAGTGGAAAACAGGGAAAAGAAGAGAAGACAGCAAGAAAGAGGGGAGAAAAAGTGAAGAGACTGTAATATGGAAAAGAACAGAGAGGAAAAGAAAAAAGATGGTATGGAAAGAAAACGGCAAAAGAGAGCGTGGAGGGGTAGCTGGCGGGAGAGGAAGTGTAGAGACGAGGCAAATGGAGCAGGTGTATTTTTAGCTCCCCTGGATAGTGATGCGAGTACACAGCCGCCGGCCACCCCTTCCTTCAGAACAGCACAAACATTTCGCATACCCTCACTTCAAAAACACTGTACTTTGAACCGCTTCCTCTCTCTATTGTTCCCAGTATCTCATAATATATATATATATATATATATATATATATATATATATATATATATATATATATATATATATATATATATAAGAGCATAACACTTCTATCTCTATCTGTCTATTGCCAGACGCCTCAATCCCGTTTGGGGTGGCCACAAACAAGTCGCCTCCAAGTCGACCTGTCCCCCGCCATTTCACTGCCCTGCTCCCAACTCACACCCCCCTCTCTCATATACCTCTCCACCCCATCCCTCCATCTCATCTTCGGCCTCCCCCTTCCTCTTCCCCCCTCCACCTCACTCACATACACTCTCTTCGTCAGTCTTTCACCCTCCATCCTCTCCACATGGCCAAACCACCAGAGTGTGTTCCTCATAACGCTTCCTATCACATTCACATCCACACCACAACGCTTCTTTATATCCTCATTCGTCAGCCTGTCTCTCCATGTGACTCCACAGGCTTCTCTTAAATAACTCATTTCCACTGCTCTCACTCTTGACTTGTGTCCTTCCAACAACGTCCAAGCTTCACTTCCGTACGTTAGAGTTGGTATCACAATACTGTCATGTAGTAACTTTTTCACTTCCATGCTCACTTCCCTGTTTCTTATCACTGCTTTCAAAGAACCAGCAACCTTTCTTCCCTGCTGTACCCTTTCAAGCACTTCACCCTCCAAACCTCCATCTTTACTCATCACACTACCCAAGTACTTAAACATACTCACATTTTCCAATTCCTCACCATCCAACCTCGCTGTACATTCACTGACTTCACCTCTCTCAAAGACCATCACTTTACTCTTCCCTACATTCACCTTTAGATTCCGTTTCTTACACACTCTCCCAAACTCATCCACCAAGCCTTGCAGCTCCCCTTCGTCTTCACTCAACAACACAGTATCATCTGCAAACAACAGAATACTATCCTCTCTCACCAGGGCCACTCCAACATCCACTACCCTACCTTATACCTCTTTTATTACCCCATCCATGTACAGATTGAACAACCATGGAGACATGACACATCCCTGTTTCATCCCAACTTTCAAAGAGAAAAATTCACTTAGTTCACCATTCTCACGCTCTGCAGCCTTCGCACCATCGTACATACTCTTCACAGCATTCAACAACTTCCCATCTACTCCATATATTCTTAACACTTTCCACAATCCTTGTCTATCCACTCTGTCATATGATTTCTCCAAATCCATGAAAGCAGCATACAACTTCTTTCCCTTCTCTAGAAACTTTTCCACTAAAGATCTAAGAATGAATATCTGATCTACACAACCTCTTCCCTTCCTAAAGCCTCCCTGTTCCTCTCCAACTAATTTCTCTGTTCTTTCTCTAACTCTGTCTATAATTATCCTACCATACACTTTTCCTATTATACTAAGAAGACAAATGCCTCTATGATTACCACACACTTCTTTTTCCCTTTTTCCTTTGTACAAGGGAATAATTATACCTGACTTCCAATCCTCCGGGACTCTACCTTCCTCCCAGGCCAATCTGCACATCTTCCACATCCATTCTACTACTATCTCTCCCCCATGCTTCAGCATTTCACCACACACTCCATCAATTCCTGGGACTTTCCCCGATTTACCTTTCTTCATTGCTTCCACAACTTCTATCCTACTGATTTCTTCCTGTCTTCTCACCTTCCTCCTTCTCCCAGCCATTCCCCAGCCACTTATACTCGCATTACTTCCATCCTCTATGTTCAACAATTCCTTAAAGTGTTCTCTCCATCTGCCTCCCTTCTCCACTAGTAATCTACCATTTTTATCTTTTACTCCCCTGCTAACTTCACTTCCACCCTGTCTTACTCTTTTCACCTCTTTCCAGAACATTTTCTTACAGTCCCTCCACTTTACACTCAAATTCCTTCCAAATTCCTCATCCACTCTCTTCTTACTCTCTCTTACTAATTTTTTCACCTCTCTCTTTCTACATATAACTTTCTAGAGTTAATTTAAAACTCTAAACGTTTTGATTTTCTTTCATATTTACCAAAACAAAGGAAGTGTCCACGTCCTTCAAATAAGTTCCTTCCAAAGAAAACCATACAAGAGAGACCCAGAATCAAGATCTGTTCGAAAAGAGTGAATCTTCTGTATCGATGATTTCGTTATTGCTGATTGCCCAGTTCCACATTGGGCCACATACAGGATTTCATTAAAGTCGGCATGGAAACATTCATTCCCCATCATAGTTACAGAAAAAGATGTAATTCTCCTAAATGGTTTGACCACAGTTGTGCTAGAGTAACAGAACATAAAACAATAGCCTATAACACTTATACAAGGACCAAAACCAAAGAAGCCTTTAACTATTACAGAAATATCAGAAACCATGCCAAAACTATTATCAATCTTTCTAAATCAAACTTTCTGCATAGACAAGCTAACAAACTACTAAATAACCCAAATGATAACAAAATATTCTGGTCAACCTTTATTTCATTCAAAACTAATTTCACTACCACCTCTTCCATTCCACCGTTACAGTCCCCCAGTGGAAATCTAGTAAGTGACCCACGTGGAAAAGCCAGTCTTCTTGACGGCATTTTTTCTACAAACTCAACCCTAAATACAGAAATTACAATATTCCTGTACTTGATTTTGATACCCCTCAAATACTTCCTTTCATGATTCACACCAGATACGTACAAGCTGTATTACAGAATCTCTCAGCAGACAGAGCTATTGGTCCAGATGAAATTCCTTCAATAGTACTTAAAAATTGATCCTCAGTATTGGCTCCTGTACTGGCAAAATTTTTCCGCTTATGCATCCGTACCTCAAGTTTTCCAGCCCCTTGGAAAGAAGCAAATATCCATCCTGTTCCTAAAAAGGGGGCAACTTCTGATCTATCATACTATAGACCAATTGCAATAACTTCCGATCTCGGTATAGTTTTTGAGACACTAATTGACAAACACAGAGTCAAGCATCTAAAAATCAATAAATTAATCAATGATCGGCAGTATGGATTGAGACAAGAACGTTCATCAGTATACATTCTTTGCCTTCTTACCCATCAGATTAACAAAACAATTGACCAACATGGTGAAACACACACAATAGCACTTGATATTTCAAAAGCATTTGACAGAGTATGGCACCGGGCCTTATTGTCTATGATGTCACACTATGGCCTTGCATCACTGGTTCCTCTAATTTCTTCATACCTTCATAATAGAAAAATATGGGTCATGGTAGATGGAATTTATTCTCAGTTTCATTCCATTTATGCTGGCGTACCTCAGGGATCAGTTTTGGAGCCAACCCTCTTTCTTATTCATACAAATGACCTCCTATCTGTCACGCACAACCCAATACACTCTTATGCTGATGACTCGACCCTTCATAGTTCTTTTACATTTAGTAGTACCTCCTTTACACAATTTGATATTATAAATTCGCAAATAATCACAGCAATTTCTCTGAACCAGGACCTTTCTAAAATCAATCAATGGGAACAAACAAATCTGGTCTCATTTAAAGCTCAGAAAACTATATACATTAATTTCTCCAACAGAAAGAATCCCTCGGACTCTCACATAATTTTAAATGATGTCAGTATTCCCATATCCATACAATTGAAATCCCAGGTGTTACTCTAAACCCCAACCTCAGCTGCACAGCTTATGTTAAATACCTTGCTAAAAATGCTTCCAAAAAATTGGGACTTATGTACAGAGTTCCTGAGTTCTTTACTGACAAGCAAATGGCAACAATATACAAAAGCCATGTGCGTTCTCAGATCGAATACTGTTCACCACTGTGGAGTGGATGTGGAGCGGTTGCATTGAAGCAGTTGGACAAAATTCAAAATAAAGCCATTAGATTAATCAGTAATCCTGCTATTATGCAGAACCTTCCTCCATTATCGGTATGTAGATATGTTGCTTTTTTAGTATTATTATATCGATACTTTTATCGTAAGTGTTCTGACGAATGGGCGTCAATTGTGCCTCCCCTTCACATTTTCTCCCGAAATACTCGGGCAGCTGGGAGCGCCCATGAACCCACACTCTCTCCCCCACAGTGCAGAACCTCTGGTTATCAATATTCATTTATCCCCAGAACTACTAATCTCTGGAATTCACTTCCTGAGAGTTGCTTCCCACAAACTTTTAATCCACATCAATTTAAATCCAACTGTTATAAATATTTTATGAATGGAGGATGCCTTTAGGCACATGGACCTATTTTTTTTCCTTCGTTTTTTCTTCCTCCATTCATTATCTATTTTAAAAAAATATCGAGATTCCTGGACACACATCCCTTGAAAACCTGAAGCCTCATTGAAATGCAAGAGGAAGATTCTTCCCGAGTTTATCACTTGTATTATATTGACTAACATTATCTATTAACTTATGCAATAGAAGCGAAGAGAAACGGGCAGGAGTGTGTAGCCAGACAGTTGCTGGATACTTGCCTCAAAGGGGAAGGCATGCAAACAAAGATTCCAGAAGAATTGTGTCCAGTGTAACAGCAACAGTCAAGGAAGACTGCGAAAATACTCCAATGAAAAGAGAAAACCTGAAAACAGTCATTGAGACAGAGGTGTGTGATGAATTGTAAAAACGTTTTTAGTCCATTGTGTTCAGTAGAGCTGTCTGTAATGCCTCCCTCCTCCTCTCACAGTCATGTGAAAGCTGCAGTATACACAGAAGCTAATATGTCACCTCTTGAGAGTCAGCAGCCGTTCACACCTGATGAAGAGATGGAGTATGTTCAGTAGTCAACCTCTGAGATGCTGGCCTTTCATGAGAATGTTGTCTCTGCATATAATATGAGGGCCAAAAAGGAACATAGTAATCCATATGCTATCCGGACTTCCCACTTACCGGACATTGTGGGCCTGGACCTTCGGAACCCAAAAATGTCCAAAAAAGAAAAAAAATCCCCCCAGAATCCGAATTTTTCCCACATGTAATTTGAAATTGCCACGCGGCGCCAAACAGCTGTTTACACCACAGCCCCTTCACCACTTCCCTTCTCCCCCTTCCCCTATCAGGGTTGCCACTCGGTATTTTTCATTACCAAATGTGGACCAATTTGCTGATGAAAAATTCTTTTGGTAATGAATCAGAATAATGCATTACCAAACGGATTTTTCACATGTATGAGGATGCACAGGATGGAGATGGTGGATTGTCTGCTCTTTCTGATAGTCTGCTAGCCTACATAGTGTGAAAATAATCAACATGCTGTTAACTATAAGGAGAGTGATTAATATTCCACCTGTTTATATAATTAGTAAAGAATAAATGCTTGCTTTATGAATTTGGTAATGAAAAGTTAAATTTGGTAATGAAAATTGAGGAGTTTGGTAATGTGGCTGAGTTCAGATCTGGCAACCCTGCTTCCCCTCACCACCAGTTACCGCCTAACTGCAATCACGAGTAGATGCTTATCGCAATGGATGCCGCACGTGCTCGTTTTTGTGAATAAACAGTGAATAAACTACAATATCTCGCCACAAGACCACACAGGAATTTACGGTGTTGTGCAGTGTTAAGAAATTAGAATTTAGAGTGCAAAGGATTAACCGTGGAGTGCAAACTGGCGGTTGAAACTGGCATGGTGCAATTAAGAGAATGTGCAGTGTTAAACAATTATAACTCACAGTGCAAAGAATTAGTGTAAGTGCAGCACAACACTGGATTACTGTACGTGCTTCAAGAGCATTCTCACCACTGCCAAAGCCTTAGAGAAGGCGGCCACAGACCTGCTGTAAGTACCCTGTACACTGATAAATATTTTCCACAACTACTTCTAATTCCTCATTCTCTGGTTCCTTTTCATTTATTTCATGCTTTATGTCCATTATTGGTGCGAATAGGGTCTTAAATAGGTTTAAATAGGTGCTATGCATGTCCAGTAGGTAGTTATTCAGCTGGCTTTCAATGTTAAGCTGGGTTAGGGTCCTTAAGTACAAGTCCAGGAGGCTGGGGTCCACTATCTGGACGGGACCACTTTCCGGACATGCCTTTGGCTCTGTTATGTCAAATAGTGGAGGGATTGCTGTATATGCTGAGCTGTTTGTTGATGAAAGCAAGGGAATAGATCTGTGAGCGACTATGATGAGTAGAAATGTGGAGAAGAGAGTTTTGCACTATGAAAAGAACGAGTTTCTTTCCTTAAGTGTTGAATAATTGCCAGATCAGTAGTCATGTGATCCATATTATCTTCATGTGAGTTTTATAGTAATCGTTATGATGGGCACTGAAAGAAGCAAATGAAGTGGCTGAATTGTCAGTATGTTAATGAGCAGGATTGGATTTACCGTTCTGAAGATTAGTGATGAATAATATTTCTGTTTGTGACAAAACTGAACCCTGAGGAGAAAACCATCGACCAACAGAACAACCTTTGTGGAACGAACAGAAAGGAAACGAAGGAAACACGAAGTACTTGCACAGACAGAAGGATAGTAACTACGGCAGGGCAGCCTGGATAGTAAGTGTCGATGCTTAAGTCAGTCAGATGTCTTAACTGCTAGACTAGAGCGCAGTATCAAAAATATCACCCATTACCCAAGAGGAGGGTGGCCAAAAGTGTGTAATAAACGTAAGATCACCAGCAAAGCGCCCCAGATGGACATAAAATCACTGTGATGGAAGGTCCCTTAGAACTTCTTACTCACGACATAATGAAAAACTTTGGAAGTGCAAGAATTTTAAGAAAATCAACAATATTTTAGAGGATCTGAGACATTCACTCTTCTTCGGGACAGACTGAATGAAAGTAAACTTGAAATAAGAAGGAAAGACGGAAGATGGAAGACAAAAGCAAAATGATACATTGGATATCACAACACTGAAACCCAATTCTTTACAGCAACATAAAGAACTCAGTCAGGTCCATGTGCGTCATTAGTGTTACTACCATGCATAGTAGAAAGTATGTCGTAAAAAAAATAATTCTTTCAGCTTGAAAACGTAAAAACGGCAGGGAGACGGAGGAGCAGCACTGGAACAGTCCTAAGCGATATGAGGGACAGAAGTCTGAATGAGGAGTTAAGCTTTTCTTAATGAAAGAACAACAACAGAGCCATCCTGGTGAAAATGAGGGAGCTATAAAATTGCAGGAATGACTATTGTCTTTTTTTTCTTAATATTATGAACTGGAAAGTTTATTGCTCTTAGATAAAATGAGCTATATTTCATTAGATGAACAACATATTTAGTATAACTCCAGGGAGAAACATAACCCGCGCACGATTCAAAGGTATGTTGCCTGTGGTACATTTTGAATATCACCTCCTCTTTATGGACAAGATTTGAACCCAAGGCGGGTAAGAACAAGAAATGTAAACTACAGTGCTCTGTCATACGGCATGCAAAGAACACTCTGAGAACCATTGACTATGGAAAAAATTGTCATCACATCACTCACTGAAGTTTTGCCACCGAGCTTCTCAATCTACAGTGCTGCGGTTCCACAGGCGTCACTTCCTGAGTAGGTTAAGAGGCCTTACTGGAGTGACAGGACTACTCGCAAAGTTTTTTTAATTAACTTGCCACAAAATTGCATTTTCTCCATCACCAATGCTGAGTTATAGCAATAGATTAATGCTAGTATATGTTTGTCATGAAGAAAGGTTTTGAAAGTTTGTAGGGCTATAGCATCGCCTTTGTCTTCCATTTAGCTGCATGAATTAAGCTTCAAACGTACCACTCTGTGTCAAGTTAAACCAAAAGAACTATAACTGGAGCTATAAATTGTGATGGGACGAACTGAGCAGCGATAAAGTGCTTAATGGAATAAACAGAGGATTAGTTGAAGAGGAAGGTTACTGACGTTGTAAGTCTCTCCAGGAAAAACAAGGATATGAATAGGATGTTACCCCAGGTCATTGAAAATAAGAGATGTAGCCTTGTTCACGAAGCGGATGAGTGAATGAGGAGGAGAGTGAAAGGTGGTGGTAGACTTTAATAACGTCTAAGGTAGAGATTTCTGAGTAAGGAGAGATGGAATGAATTTTGAGCAGTTAGCAACAGTAGGGATTAACGTAAACCAGTATGGACATTCTCAGAAAAAAAGAAAAAAAAAAAAAAACTGACAGGACAATTACATTTGCAGCTTAGGAAAAGTCAGCACATTTAAAATTCAAGAACATAACAAGCTAGGTGGTTGTGTACATGTATGCAACCCCACCACAGATCTGAATCGAGCAGAGGGAAAGCAGAATTATGCAGAAAAGATGTTACTGTCTGTTCCTCAGACTGCTGAGTCTCTGTGAGAACGACACGGCAGAGTGAGGAGAAGAGGTAATTGTGCACCAAGAGGAAATTAGAGAGGAAAGGTAATGAACATTGCACAAACTAATGAAAACTATGTCAGACACTGGTTCAGGGAACTTCGCGAGCAACCGTTTTTTAGTTCGCCTGGGAAAGATTCGTGCGAGGTATTGTTTTTGGTGGAGTTTGTTTGTTTGTTTGTTAGCAACATTACGGAAGAAAAGCTGAATGCAATTACATGAAACTTTCAGGATAAGTGGACACTGGTCTCAAAAGAAAAAGTGATTAAATTTTGGAGGTAATCGAGTGACCCTGAAAGCTCAAACTCAAGGCCACCTTTTTCCAGAGGGCTGTAACTTGAAACTGGTTGAAGATAGAGATATTTACTAAAATCAACATACAGGACCTTCCATATGGGACCAAGACCTTTGACCTTGAGTGACTTTAGAAGGTCAAACTCAAGGTCACGGATACTCAGGGGACAATAACTCGAACCTGGTTGCAGATAGATATTTACTATTATCAATATATAGGAAGTCATATACTGTATGGGCTTGTAATTGGTACCATGACCTTTGACCTTAAGTGACCTTGAAAGGTCAGACTCAAGGTCACGGATATTCAGGGAGCCATAACTCAAAACTGGTTGAAGATAGATACTTACCATTATCAAAATTTGGGAAGTCTTATATGGGTTTTTAATCGATACCATGACCTTTGACCTTGAGTGGCCGGGCGAGGTTTGTTGTGCTCGTTACCACTTATTTGCTTATGTTTTTGAATACCTCATAGTGCCAATTGTGCATATAGGGTAGGTTCAGATAAGAAAAACGACAAATGTTTATGAGTCAATCGGACGTACTTCCACTGTAAATGAAGCACAGGGAAATATCAGCGTAGGAGGATGGTCTAGAGGTGATGTCAGGATGGCTGGTTAAAAGGGAGTTCCATCTCTCATTTCATCAGGTTTCCATTCACCTCGAGAGCACCGACTTGTCCGACTAGAAAAAACAGTCTCCTCTCTTAATTAGGTATTCGATTTCGGTTAACACAAGATAAATAGTTCAAAGTTCTGCAGTCAAAAGTAAAAAGAAAATCGATACTTTTCTTTCCGATTGACGCATTTATGTATTAAACTCAGACTAACAAGAGACTGCTCTCTTCATTTTAGAGAAAACCGAGCAGCCAGAGAGTTAAGGCAATTCCTTATGTAATCCGTAGCTGCCTGTTTCCTGTCACGCCTCCACCGCGTGGTCGGTCCCACATTTCATAATACGCACACCGCGCACAGTCTTCTTCCTCGCTAATATTATTCAGGCTCGGACACTGGTGTGTCATTTATAGCCCCTTAATTATTTTCTTTTTAATGAAACCTCATTCTGTAGTTGACCATAGACAGACCAACTATTTTTTGCTCATCAATAAAGAAAAATAGCCCCCACCCTCGGAAAAAGAAATAGAATGTGCAAATGAGCAGGCCTGTCAGGTGAAGTCAGGCTGCCAGGAACGTGAATGTGTGAAACAATGTCTAACCCATTTCACTGGGCGTGTTGTTTGATTCAAACTGACTCAGACAGATTTATTGCTACATGTTACATAGCACTATGATACAAAACACCGTGAAGCATATAACACTTAGCATATAACAAAGAGGACGAGATACTCAGTGGAATGTGTCCTGAAATACTTCATCTAATTATATAATCAGTAAAAGCGGTGGAGTTAAATACAAAATGAAGTGCAAAACAAACGAAAAAAAGGACAAACGTAGTGAATCTTCCAGAAAATCTCAGTTTAAGAAATGTACTTAAACCTGAGAATATTTAGCTGTTCAGTCACCTGGAGTACTGTACGTAGATGGACATGTCTTTACAGTTTACTTCTTGTTTATTTTTTTAACAGAAGATGAACAGGGCAAGGAAAAATAAATTAAATAAAAACTACATGCACCACAATACAGGTTCCCCTATCTGATAAAAAAAAAAAAAAATCTGTAAAAATTTAACTTGAACTGCTTTAGTTTGGAAAAATTGGGGGGAAACTAATCTGGGGAAGTGAGGTCCAGAGAGAAGCAGTTTGGGGAATAAAGAGGAATTCTGATAAGAAGTTCTGCAATATGTCAATGTGACAGACAAGTCATGAGCTCTATCAGATGTCCGTGCAGGTCGGGGGAAGGCATGAAGAGGTGACAGTGGATGCAATTTCGTCTGAGCATTACGCTATAAAAGTATCTGTAAGTAATGCATGGGAGGCAGCACTCTATCCGTCCTACGTGTAGTGTAGTTATTTTAAGTGTAATCGCTGGGTTATTAATTATTCTTAAAGCTTTGTTCACAAACTTGTCCAGTTGTTTTAGAACAACCTCTACACAGCCCGTCGACAAGGGTGAGCAATATTCGAGTTGAGAATGCACATGACTTGCAGATTACGGCTAACTGCTCGTCAAGCGAAGTTACGGATTCTGTACAATAATCCAAGTTCTTTGAGGTGGTTTTAGAAAGTTATCTTACTTAAGAGGTCCAACTGAGGGTACTGTTAAGTGAAACAAAGAGAATTTTAGTATTTTTTTAGATGGAAGTATTGGTTGCATTGAAATACTATAAGAATCAGGCAGTGCCTGTCTGTTAGTAAATTGGATACATTTGGTTTTCTTCTAGCATTCTATGAGAAAATGTTACTTTATCCCCATTCGTTAATCTTAGGTAAGTGTTGATTTAAGAAGACTGGTGTGCTGAGTTGGGAATTTTCACACTTTGTGAATGGGTTTTTAGTGTGAATGAACTCAAAAGCGTTGAGTTATCTGCATGTGAGTATATGGGATTATGGGTGACAAACAGAAAATCATTAATATCAATGAGCAACAGGGTGTAGCCAGAACTGATCCTTGTGGCACGCCAGCATTAATTTAATGGAGATAGGAATGTGTACATCATCTCCCTTAACTCTTATTTTTCTGTTGTTGAGATATGAGGACATCAGTGGGACAAAAGATGATAGGCCGTAGCAAAGGAGTTTGGATAACAGGGATCGGTGCCTCACTGCCATAAACTTTAGAATTATCATGGGCTACTGCATGGGTTTCTCCATGTTGGTCAGTTAACTGATGCATAGTATGAGTAAAGAGATTTAGTATATCAACATTGGAGCTTTCGTGATGAAAGCCGTACTGTATGTCATTAATTAACTTGTTGGATTCAAGATTTTTAACAGTCAGTTTATTAATGACAATCTCAAATACATCACCAAGGGAAGATGTGATACCTATTGGTCTGTACTCATAGGGATCAGATGAACTTCATTTTGGGGGGGAATTGGGTTGATGTTGGCTTCTCTCCAAGAAGTAGAGAATCGGGTTGATGCTGGCTTCTCTCCAAGAAGTAGAGAATCGGGTTGATGTTGGCTTCTGTTCAAGAATTAGGGAATGAAAAAGTAAGTATGCATTGTCTGAATAATTTAGCTAGAATAGACGCTAATCTTGGGGAACTCTTGTTCAAGACTACTGGAAGAATGTCCTCTGGACCTGGAGCTTTGTTGGCTGTTGAATTGTCTGTGATTGACTTTACATGCCTAGTCTGTATCTTTAGTGGAGAAATTTCGAGAGAATCGTTCTAGTACAAGAACGGTCAGACTAACTTCCTTTAAGGTAGAATATCTGCAAATGTCTACTATATATCTCCAGCCAGATGCCACAACCTCATAAGGGGTGGCCATTTGTCTTTCAGTTAGTTGTTTTATAGGGAGGGGCACTAACCCTCTGCCAACCCACTTGTTGACACGTAGGGAACACGTATGGGTTGGTTATATGGTTACCACCCAGCGTTATAAATGGTTTCCAGGCTTAAAGGAAACCATTAGTCTTGTCACTCAACGTAAAGCCACCTGAAAAGGAAAGAGGAGTAATAGGAAGTGACACGAAAGATGGGAGAAATAGGAAGAGAGGAGGGCAGACACAGAGAAAGAATGATAAAGGTGAAGGAAGAAGTAGACAGCACTACCTCAAGTAGTGAATGATGTTGAGAAATAGGAGGAGAGGAGGGCAGACACAGAAAAAGAATGATAAGGGTGAAGGAAGAAGTGGGCAGCACTATATCATGTGAATGGATGATGGTTGCCACTGCCCATCACCTACCACCTACTGGCAAGAACGTTAGCTTTTCCATATGGGTCATTTAAAGTGTTTCTGTCTGAAGATTTAAGCGGGGGAATGGGTAATGACTTGTTGAAATTGTCATTGAAAGAGCTGGAAGCTGACCAGAATATTCTGTTGTCATTACAATCATTTTATAGTTTGGAAGCTTGTTTGTGAAGAAGGTTTGATCTGGCGAGATTTATGCCTGATTTTGCATGGTTTGTAGCCATTTTAAAATGATTGACGGATTCGGTAGTTTTCGACCAGTGTTATTTGCTAAAGACTTTTGGGTGGTTACTGTGGCACAAGTGCTGTGGAACCATTTTGGGAAGTCCAGTCTTTTGGTAATTTGTTGACTGGGTATGAACAATTCCACCAACTTCCATTAAGTCATTAATGTGCGTCTGAGTAGAACTGATGTCAGTGGAAAAGAGAGACTGCCATGGAATATCAGCTATATAATTTCTAAATCCATCCCAATCTGTCCAATCAAAATGCCATCTGGTTACCCGGACTGGTTCAGAACAGAGAAGTTTGGAGCAACTGACGAATGAGGCTTTGAAAAGACTACGATCGGAGCCAAACAGTGACAGTACCTCTGTCCTGTACTGGTCTGGTTATTTGTCAGGAATAGGACCAAGATATAGGCACTATGATCAGGATTATCTGGTAATCTGGTTGGATGTGTTACTAGTTGTGTGAGATTAAACGATTCTGCAAACAGCTTGCACTCTAGACTAGCATCATCAGTCCTGGCAGAATGCAATACCCATTCTACATTACGGGCGTTAAAATCACCCAATACCGAAACTTCAATAGCCGAACATAATATCAGTGGTGAATAAGATAGAATCCTCAGTAATAAATGATAAATGACTACACTACAAAAATTGGATACGAACAAGAAAATTAGTATGAAACACAACAAATGAAAATAATATTAATTCGTAATAAGTATCAATATTATTAAACTGTATTAAGTATCATTAAGCACATCTAGGCCAACATACAATTCTAAACACCTAAATTACATTCTTACCCATAATCATTACTACACATAACCTTATTATTATACTTTCTCATGTGGAAGCGTTTACATGCATGAGGATAAATATGCATACTGCTAATATATATATATATATATATATATATATATATATATATATATATATATATATATATATATATATATATATATATATATATATATATATATATATATATATATATATATATATATATATATATATATATATATATATATATATATATATATATATATATATATATATATATATATATATATATATTGGTGGTAACTTGAATGCCGAATTAAGCTCTGTCTTCATCGTTATTTGGTAAAAAAAAAAAAATCTTCAGTTTATTTTTGTATGTATTAATGAAATAGTTTCTTTACCGTTACAAAAAAATAAATCCAAATGGTAAAACCTTTATGTCTACTTGTTTTATGAACCAATGCTGTCCTACCTTTGGCGACATGGAGCGTATTATGACTTTGGTAGTATATCTATGTATATCTTCGTATCTAGGAAGCATATCTTTTATAACAGTTTGAAGTAAACCATTCATACACTTGTACAGGCTAAAAAAAAAAAAAAAAAAAAAAAACGGCATCCTTATGGCACGATACATTATGCCACACCACACGAGGCATTCTGAATCAACTCCTGAATTACGGTGCGTGGTTGGTATCCCTGGCCCTGTGTTGCTGGTGTGTGTTAATTCATCTGCTAATGATGAAATCCAGTGGGAGAGGGAGAGAGGTACAGGGGTACCAACCACACCACGCATTCACGCCGTATGTAACAGTGATAATTTTGAAGCGTATCAAAGCAAGGGATGCCGAAAAATTTTTGAGAGGGTGTACATCACCATAGCTATACGAGATAAGTATAGCTTATTTAACTAATGTACGAGTATATCCATTGAATTAAAGACTCATAAGGAACAGAAGCTATAATTCTGATCTCCCTTTTTTTGGATTTTAAATATCCTTTTCAGCAACCTAGTACCATATCTGCCTCACACTGTCTCTTTCCTAAAATAATTCTGGATCCTGTCCTTCTCCTTGGGAGGGAAAAAAAAGGTTAGGACCCCCTGACGATGATGATGATGATGAATATTATGACTACCACACACAGTTCTTCTTGTTCTTGAAGAACTCTTGAACTGAAGTATTTAGAGACAATATTCAGTATTTCCTTCATCCAGTGACAATAATTTCTTCCAATTATTTGATCAACAGACTGAACTCCCAAACAAGGAATTTACTAACGACGTTCACTCGTTTCGCAAACATTTTTTTCGCACTTTATTTATCTGCACAGTTGGTCACAGGAACTCGTATTTAACTATGGTTACCGTTTAAGGCACTCTGTTATACTTTATTCACTTTAACTTGGCAAAACTGCAGCCTCTCCATCTTGAATGCTGAGTTATATCTACAGATTTGATTTTAGATTATGATAACAGTCACGAAGAAGTGCCTGAGAAAGCATGTTGAACCGTTGCATTGTCCTATGCTGCCACTGAACTACAGGGAATGAGCCGCAGAAGGACGAAAAGATCTGCCTAGTTGTGGTGAATGAATCACTATATATCACTTTTATGTAGAGAACTGTAAGAAATATTAGAAACGGTAACACATTGCTCATTCAGGAATGCTCCTAGTTTTTTACAAGGAAATGCTACCAGATATGACCCATTCTATAGCCACGAAGTATGCAAAGTCCTGTCCCAGGCTTTGCGGCATACACTTGTATACCTACTGATATAGACACTTCTTCACAGCTACATCTGTACCGTTCTTGTGTTGTGCTACCTTGTTTCACCGTAGAAGGGAATATATCTTATACAATTCCTCGTTATAACTGTTTTTTCTTTGCTTCTACAAACGGCTTTACCATTTTTTCCCCAAAATTGCTTGTTAACGTTCCACTGCTAACGCCTTCAACCATAAAACGTATATTTGTAATGAATTCTTACGACTCGTAGATGCTTTTATCCAGCTCTGAAGTGACTTTTCAGAATGAGTGGGGGAGGGGTGTGCGTGTTAGAGATTTTACCTAAATTGAACGAAATCACTTGGAGGTAACAAGAATGGACTAAGAATGACGTCGCCGGATTCTAGGAGCTAAGCTGTTTTGCCAGTTTTCACTGACTTACAGCAGCTACCAAGTGCCTGCTAAGGCTGTGACATAACACAACATATCTCTGATCTATAACGACGACAACCTGTACATTGCATCTGACCATATAACTAGCACATATCAGTATGAGCTCTCGCTAGTGCAGTTTTCTTCACTGGTACTGAAATTTGTCCGTTGTTGTATAGCTGCTTTTGAAATACGCACTTTTTCTGTATTCATGTCTATCTCTGTAAAATAACGAGACCGTCAGTTGTAATTATTTATCGACGCCTTTCCTGGCACCTCACTCAAAGCAATACATTGTGCTGTGCGCTATGGTGCATTTTAAATGTTATGTAGTTACCTCTCGACGATACTATTCGGTTACAGAATGTCATGTTTGGCTGCAGGAATTAATAAAAAATATCCTCTGGTGCATTCATTCTATTCTCAATTGAAAAAAAAAAATTGAGGCGTCATCGTACTGAAGAGGTTAAGATTAGTTAAGAAAGCAGCACCCTTATCTAAAATCTTTTACATTAGGATTTCTTTCGAATGAACAAAATCATCAGATCTTAATTGAAACTGAATTCATAGCTGAGTCAATAACTGAGAAAAAGTTAATGTACTGGAAATGATTCTTTTCAGTCTCTGATTATTCTGATTTCTCTCAAGTAATCTTGATTTTCTTTACCCTGCTGACTTTGTGTGTGTGTGTGTGTGTGTGTGTGTGTGTGTGTGTGTGTGTGTGTAATTTTAGTTATTTCAAACGTCTTAATGCAGCTCAATAAGGACCTCCTTCTATGACTGCAGGGATAGCAATAACCTTTGAGAGAGAGAGAGAGAGAGAGAGAGAGAGAGATGCAAGCTCTGACAGACGGCACACAAACATTCATATTAATTAGTCTAATCACACTCAGTCAGACCACTATCACACGGGCACGCGCACCCAAAACTCACCCCACCACTGGCAGACACAGGCAAACACCACACTAGCAAACAAGAACAGACAAGCATAACACAGCACAAAAGCACCACGGAAGCATCACAGAACAGACACCACAAAAGCATCACAGACAACGCATACACCACAGAACACAAACACATACACCGCAGAACCCCGGCAGAACAGTCACCACAGAAGCATCACAGAACACAGACACCACAGAAGTATCACAGAACATAAACAACACATTCACTACCGAAGGACCACAGAACACAGACAACAAGGAAGCACCGCATAGCACAGAAGTACAAAAGAACATGGACGCCACAGAAGCATCACAAAAGCACCACAGAACACAGACACCACAGAAGCATCACAGAACACACAGATCACAGAGGCACTTAAGAACACAGACACCATAGAAGCACCACAGAACACAAACACCACAGAAGCATCACAGGAGAGCCATAGAACACTGAGACCACAGAAGCATTACAGAACAGACACACAGAAGCATCACAGCACACAGACACCGCAGACACATTACAGAATGCTGACACCACAGAAGCATCACAGAACACAGACACCACAGAACCATCACAAAACACAGACACCACAGAAGCATCACAGAACACAGACTCCACAGAAGTATCACGAACACAGACACCACAGAAATATCATGGAATACAGACGCCAAAGAAGTATCCCAAAACACGGACACCAGAGAAGCATCACAGAATACAGACAGGACAGAAGCATCACAGAACAGACACCACAGAAGCATCACAAAACACAGATACCACAGACACATCACAGAAGCATCATAGAACACAGACATCACGGAAACGTCACAAAACATAGACACTACAGAAGCATCACAGAACTCAGACACCAGACACACCACGGAAGCAGCTCAGGTCACAAACACAGACACCACAGAAGCACACAGAGCATGCGGACATCACAGAGGCATCACTGAGACACCACAGACACGACAGCGGCACCACAAAGCACAGAGACACACAACAGCCACAAAAGATACACGGCAGAGACATCAGAGACACACCGCAGAGAAAACACAGGAGACATTTCGGGACACAGACATAACACAGACAGACATTACAGGACCATACAGACACCACAGAACACACAGACAAAGACAAACCACAGATCACACGCACAAACCACACAGCACACAGACAAACCCCAGAGCAGAGAGAGCGACAGCAAACATCAAAGCCGGGTCTCGTCCCCACACGACTGACAAAAATTCAATCGTTTTCCAATCTGCTAATGTGGGAGGTGAGGGTCGGGGAGAGAGAGAGAGAGAAGAGAGAGAATTTTTCATTTCCTTTTTCTCCCTCCCCCACACCCATTTCCTACAGTTAACCCTCTCTGTTTCCCTCCCTCACTCCCTCTCTCTCCGACCACCTCTCTCTCTCGCCACGCTGTATTTGCACGCAAGTGCTTTTTTTTCTATTACTATATGAAGGGAATAAGAGTCAGACGGAAAATGTGTTCTCACAATAAACGTATTTTCATTATGTTGTCATTTATCTCAAAGAACACATACAAAAAAAGGGATTCCAGCAGTAAGCTAGTAGGTTGATATTAGACAGCTCCCATCTACTGGTGTGGCAAAACTATTGAGAAAATGACATCCATCTATCCATCCATCATCTAAACCTGTGTTGCCCCATGAGGAGCGTAGAAGCCCGGGGCTAGGCAAGTTGGTCCTGACATTTAAGATGAGTGACCAGCCTCACTCAAGGATAGAAAAGAAAACGTCCTTCCACTATCCTTATCCCGACCAAGTGAGACTGATAATCTTGAAGGAGAGAAAAGGAAGGTGAGAGACTTGAGGGAGTGATAGCCTAGGGTGAGGAGAGAGACCGGTGAGAAAGGTGAAGGAGAGAGAAGCAAAGGGTGACAGAGAGATAAGGATAGGAGAGAGGAAGGGAGGAGTAAAAGAGAAAGAAACTTTGAGGAGTAAAGAAAACATAGGCAAAGGAGAAAGGGGGATGTCTGAGGGGATGTAAAGGAATAAAAGGAAAGTTAAGAGAAGTGATAGAAAGGCAGAGAAGAGACAGAGAAAAGTAAGGCGGTGAGGGGATGAGGAAGAGAAGGATGGAAGAAAGAAGGAAGGATGAAAAGTGTGAGGGACACAAAGGTAATGGAGACAAAATTAACCCGTTCACTTAGAGGGTATATTATTTTACTATTACCAGACAGTTAATTTTGGTAGGTGGTACCAGACGGATTAATTTTGGTAGGTGGGGACTCCCATCATCCACTCACTCAGTGTAGTGTTGCCATATGGCCTCGATAATGAGTGACAAGCCAAATGGTTTCCTGTACCCAGGAAACCATTTACTACGCTGGGTGGTAACCATATAACAGGAGTGTCTGGCCAGTTTAAGTGTCCCTCATATACCCCTACCAAAAATCACTAAATTTTGGCAAACGTTTAGGAGAGCATCGGAAGGCCCAAAACCTGCCCAGGGCCCCAACCAAATGGGCAGATTCGCATGGCCATGTAGAATATGAGAGGTGTGAGTGAGGAAAGCAAGAGGGTGGAAGTAGTGAATGTGTTCTGAGTGCGAGATATGCTGCGATAGTACCGTGTGAAATAAAGATGAAAGGGTGTGAAGTAGAGGAGTGGGAGGGTGTAAAGTGTGTAAGGTCTTACATGAATAGGAGTGAAAGATGCAAGGATGGAGTTGCTTTGTTGATGAATGAAGTGTGGCAGAGTGGAATGAGAGATTACAAATGTGTCAGCTCGAGGTGTATGTATGACAAGTTCAAGTTTGAGAAAATGAAAGTGGCAGTGATTGCAGCTTATGCACCGTGTGAGGCGGGAGACAGACAACGACAGGTTTTGGGATGAGCTGGATGAAGTTGTAGGAGAAATACCCAGGAGTTATGAAGTGTTTGTAATGGGCGACATGAGTGGGAGAGTAGGCACTGGTCCCGTGAATGATACAATATGTAATAATGGAGTACCAGGGGAGAATTATGGGAAGCAACTGAAGGACATGTCAGGAAAGGAAACTGTGCATTTGTAATTCTTACTTCAAACATAAGTATGCACATAAATATACGTGGTATAGAGGGAATGCAGATTGTGTTGAAAGGAGCCTGATTGATTGCTTACTTGTACAGAAATCAATCCTGGGTAATGTTACTGATACGAGGGCAGTGAAAGGACGATGTGGAGGTCTATCAGATCATATGATTGTGGTATGCATGATCAAACTGAGAGGAGTGAGGTGGACCAGGAGAGAAAGAAGCTGTTAGGGAGAGAGACTGAAAGTCAGAAGCTGAGGATCAAAGAAATTGCAAATGAATACAGGGCCAAAGTAGGGGAGGAGTTAGAATCAGTGAATTGAAATGAAATGGATCTGGACAGCTTATGGAACGTATATAGAGACTGCTTAGTTAGGAATGCTAAACCGGTGCGTGGTGTGGCAAGAGTAACAACAAAGAAGAAAGGTACAGCATGGTGGGATGAAGAGGTTAAGAGAGCAGTGGAGGAAAAGAGGAAAAAGTGGTTAAAGTGGATACAGGACAAGGGTTCAGTTGAAATAAGAAATGAATATATTGAGATGAAGAAGCACGTAAAGAGACTAGTGAAGAGGAAAAAGGAGGAGGTAATTGACGATCTAGGAAGAAAAATAAATGCAAATTACTCTGATAATAGGAAGTTATTCTGGAAAGAGGTGAGAAAATGTAGAAATGACAGTGGAAAAAAACGTGAGTGTGTGAAGGATGTAAGTGGTAGATTATTAACCCGTGGCGATGAAGTAAAGACCAGATGGAAAAAATAATTTGAAAGTCTGATGAATGGGAATGGAGAGAGCAAAGCGACTGTTAACATGATTGGTTTTGGGGGTGTACAGAGAAGGAATGCAGTGCCAGGATATGTGACACTCGCAGAAGTGAAGAACGCTGTGAAGCGGCTGAAAAATGGGAAAGTAGCTGGAACTGATTAGGAGTATGCAGAGTTAATTAAGTGTAGTGGAGAGAGAGGAATGAAATGCTTGATAGAGACTATGTTAGAAGGCACGGATGAGTGAATCTGTGCGAGTAGAGTGGAAATAGACAGTAATTATACCCCTGTACAAAAATAAAGATGGGCGAAAAGTGTGCAAGAATTATTGTGACATAAGTGTATTGAGTGTTGTAGGGAAGGTATATGGAAGAATTGTTATAGAGCAAGTAAGACAGATGTCAGAAGACCTAGTGGGTGACGAACAGGCTGGCTTTAGGAGTCGGAGGATGTATGGATCAAATATTTGTGGTGAGACAGATCGTGTAGAAGGCGTGTGAGAAGGACTAAGTGTTAATGGCATTTATGGATCTGGAAAAAGCATACGACAGTGTAGACTGAGAAGGATTGTGGAAGGCTTTGCGCATGTACGGTGTAGATGGTAAGCTGCTAGGTGCCGTCAAGAGTTTTTATGATGATAGTTAGACATGTGTAAGGGTAAATGGGCATCTAAGTGAATGGTTCACGATCAATGTGGGTGTGCGACAAAGTTGTGTGATGTCCCCATGGTTGTTCAGTATATACATGGATGGGGTGATGAGGGAATTAAAAACACGAGTAATGGAGAGAGGGATGGCATTGGTGATGGATGGATGGAGTATCTCAAATTTGTTGTATGCTAATGATGCAGTGCTACTTGCAAACACCGGACAAGACCTTGGTAGACCAGTGCAGACTTTTGTAGATGTCTGTGAGCGTCGTGCCTTGAGTGTAAACGTAGAAAAGAGTACAGTGATGATTATTGAGAGAGAAGGTGACTCCCAGTGTGATGGTACAGTGAATGGACAGACTGGAACTGGTGAAAGAGTTCAAATACATGGGTACAGTGATAGAAAGGAGGAATATGTGCAAAAGCAGTGGAGAGTAGACAGAAGCTACAAAACGTGGTGAAATTTTTTGGCCTATCTGATGGAACCAGGATTCCGAGGGCTTGAATGATGAGTGAATTTAAGCGTGGCCCATTGAACTAGGCAAACTTTGTCTGTCTGGACGTTGCTACTCCTCATCCTTCCCTAAGGTGGTCTGGATGATGATGATGATGATGACGACCAGACAGTTTCATTCAGCTTCCGGAAGACTTTCGAACTTGAGGGGTTTATGTAAACTTCCTTATACACTTGACTGCTAGATACCCATCCTAAGTTGATGAAAACTGATTGGTGGTAGCCTGATTAAGATCACGTAACTCTGACGGTCGGTGAGACTGAAAGACGAAAGTATACCCTATGAAGAATGGGTTTTGCAGGACTAGTGGTCTGAGTGCAGTGAGGGTTTTAAATTCATCCTCCAAGATCGTAAGTGTCAGGCAGGGTGGCAAAGAAATGGGAGTGGTGGACAAGGAAATGGGTGGGATGAACTGGAATTCTGGTGGGGTTACTGAATGTCCATGAGAATATACATGTCAGAATGTATGGTGAAGGATTGATGATCTGAGTGGATTGGAAATTTAGTTCAAAGGTACCTCTAGTACAAATAGGACAACGACATCAACGACAACAGACATCAAGCAACATCAACAACAACATATCAAGCTAACGTTATCTGCATGGTGTACCTGGAATTGCAACACTGGCAAAAATACAGCGTGGGACTGAGGATGTTAAGGTTGAAATGACTGGTGGAAGGAGGAGGAGGCATGTGGGAGATAATGAAATGAGCGGGTAAAAGGCACACCATCCCCATAACCAGTGAGGGAGACGGGGAGAGGTAAGGGCACGAGCGGAGAAAGTTAGGTAACTAAGAGAGAGAGAGAGAGAGAGAGATGTGGATGAGGCAGTGTGTGTGTGTGTGTGTGTGTGTGTGTAAAACCAGGATAGCTAACTCTTCCTCCCGCTTACTCTGCAACGTACCATCAACCTCCTCCCCCCTCTTCTTGCTGTACGGTGTGGACTAAACAGAGAACTGGGAGTCCGGGATGATGTACGTTGCGTGCGGCTCACAGGATTGCTTCAGTGTTGGTCACGTTCAGATTTACACGTTACGGCTCGTACCTTTATAACAAAATACGATACAGGTCTAACAAATTTATAGTTCATTCTTGTTCGTACTTACTGAAAGTCTGAGAGCTTCTAGAAATTTGTTAAATGTTACAATATATTTTGCATTATGGAAACATACAAACTTACTATTGTCGGTTCTAAAGCATATATATATATATATATATATATATATATATATATATATATATATACACGTTTAGTTTACTCAGCTATTCATGTATATTAACCCGTACCGTGCCGGCTATAATTTAGGCGTATGGCTCAAAAATGCCGACTATTTAATTTAGTTTTGTAATCTACTGCTAAAGTACACATGTTTCACCCAAAAATGAGTATTCACGGGTAGCAGGAAGTCGGTCAAATCGTCGGCCCAGTATCAGAAAGGGGCATGGCCAAAACACCCTCCATCGTATTTCGCAATGCCCGTTTGCCGTGTGACACGCTTGTTTGTGATTGCTTTTGCACCTGTGTGATGGCTATAAAATTTTTTGACCCTTGGGTGCATTTGCAGTTGCATACATTTTTTTTTTTTTTTTTTTACGTTTTTCTACATTTTCGGAATATTTTCGCTCGTAATAATTATGAAGGAGTAAGATTGTTCAGATAGCATTATTAGATGATTATTTGGTCTTGTTACATATCACTCAATAGCGCAGTTCACTAAATTTGGGTAACTTATCAATATATTTTTTCTTTTTTTATAGTCTAAGTCTCACATAACACATCACATATTCACTCTAGAACCTTATTAGGGTGTGATATTCCTCAAAGCAAGGCTCTAGTACTAGACACATGGCAGTGTCGCACAGGCGGCAGAAGTAGGTGGTGCTCATTTTGATTGTACAAGAACTCGTATATACGTTCTCGGCAATTTGGACCTCCCTCCCCCGACGGAACGCATAAATGCGTTCTTGGCACGGTATGGGTTTACAACTATCTGAAGGCCCACTGCTGTTAACGGATAATTTTTCAATACAGTAGTACAGAATTTTCAAAAAGAAACGAATATTCTTGGCATTCCTTAGAACACTGTGATTAGAGGCATATCTGGTATCAGAAAAAAATATCCTTATCTTACTAGCTAAGCTCTGGAACTTGAACACTGCCCTTCTTTTACACCGAAGCGTGAAGGACTGCCCTGCACTCTTTATCAACTTGTGGAAGTGAGTCAATCCACCGGGATTACCTAGGCACACACGGCAGTAATTGTCGTGCTTCTGAAGACTCTTCAGAATGTTGGGTAAACACTAATTCAGTGCAAATTTTGATGTTATGCTCATGGACTTCACCATTCCAATTTATGGTACTTTATATTCCATAGTATGAACATATCACTAAATACTGTGAATCGAGGGAACTCAGTTAAGATATGATTCTTATTCCACGTCCTCTTAATATTGGGAATTTTGAGGTATGAAATATGAACACAAAACACTCTTTTTAGTTAATGTTGTCTATCGTTAAGCTGTCGAATGCCTTGCAAAAATTACTTCTCAGAAAAGAAAGGCCTTGCTCCTATTCCCCTTTCCCCTCCCTTACCTCTTCCAAGCCGTGTACTAGACAAGCAGGGTGCTGGTGTGTGAAATTTGAGGGTGGCTGTGGGGTGGTGGGGCCCTTGACTGACTCACTAAGGCACAACATGGGCCCCCTTCCTTACTATATTTGTGTCATTGTCTCTCATTACGAGCACGCGCACACACACACACACACACACACACACACACACACACACACAGTTTTTTATGGTAGGAAGAAGTAATCAAAGGCTAGGAGTCAGCAATGATGGTTCCCTCGAATTAAAAAAAAAAAAAAAAAAAAAAGATAACAGGGAGCCAAATTTATGATAACTTAGAGCCAAATTTAAGATCCGTTCATTTCGAGAAGCCTGGACACATTGGGCTTGAAAGGCTGGAGGACACAGGCAGTAGGAAATACGGACAGAAGGAGACAGTGCCAGTATTGACCTGTCGGATACACGAAGGACTGGGAGTAATATTTAACTCTTGCATTAGAAAGCTGGACAGAAAAGTAATGAGAGTTTGTTGCTAGACGGATGATACACGCCCGCGTAGTGATAGTAGGATGCAAACTGAGAGTTCAGAGGTGCAGTGATCATTCAAGTAGCGATGGAGAAGAGATACGGATGCAACGGTGTGGCGAAGAAACAGAGGTTGAAGGTTCCCAGTAAGAGGAGGAGAGGTAATGAGACGAAAAGTCTTTGACTCCACCTTGTTGAGAAGAGCTGTACGTAGGGTGCTTTTCCATACATGAGAGTTCTAGGCTGGTCTACAAAGGGGCGAATAAAACCCGCGTATAAAGTCAACAACTGTGCAAGGGTAAAGAAGGTACAGAGTCAGCTTTGCACACCTAATCTCTTTGAAGTAGATTTTACAAGAGAGGTAATATGATTTTTCCAAGATAAATCCTGAGAGAATAAAACCCAAAGTATGATTAAGGATGACGCAGGATTGAGTTGGATATTGATAAAAATGAGAGAATAGGCTACTCCTGCAGAAGATTTTGCCAGGTTGATGGATGTAAGAATTGAGTTTTTGATGAATTAAAAACAAGGTTACTTTTACCCCAATAAGATATATGAGCCAGGTCAGACATTGGGCGTGCCATAGCGATGGAGAAGAGATGTAACTGCAGATATGGACGCTGCAGGAAGCGAATGGAAAGGTGAAGGGTGGAGTCATCGGCGTATGAGTGAATAGGGTTAGAAGTACAGATTAGAAGGTCATTGATGAATAGATGGAATAAAGTTTGTGATAGGACAGAGCCCTGAGGAACACCACTATTGATAGCTCCAGGAGAAGAACTGAGGCATTCTACAAAAGCGGCTTTAAAACGACCAGAAGGAAAGTTAGAAATGAAGGCACACACAGGACAAAAACCATAAGATGGAGGTTTCGAAATTAAAGGTTTATATTAGACTCGATCGAAAACATATGAGATGTCAAGTGCAATGGCAAAAGTACATGTTGACAAACAAAGGCAAAAGAGTTTACCTAGGCAGGGTGTAAGCACGGAAGCACAGTTCTTGAGGACAACAGGAAGGACTCCATGAGGCTCATATGCCTTGTTAGAACTGAGGCCAATGATGGTAGAAAATACATCAATTGAAGAAAATTTAATGCCAGCCATAAGGAATTAAGAGGAGGGAAGTGATGGAAGAACAGCATCAGAATCGTCTAAGGTGGAATTGGAGGAGAAAGTGAAGAGTTTGCTTTGTCAGTAGAAGAAATAGCTACAGAATCATCGGAGTGAAAAAAAAGTAGAGAAGAATGATGAGGTAAAGTTGTCAGAAAGGTTTTCGGCAAGGTGCTAGATGGAGCAGGAAGAATTTGAGTTGGAGAGTTAAGAGCATTTAGTATGAATGAAATTATTTTTAGCAGAGCGAATAATAGGCTTAGCACGATTGTGGGCAGAAACATGAGAGATGAGAATCAGGAATGGGCTCTTGTACCTTTTGTAGACCTCTTCCTTGTTGTGGATAGCATTAGAAGATGCGTGATTAAGCCAAGTATTTTTTTTTGTTTTTTTGTTTAAGCATTAGTCACAGGATATGAGAGAGGACTGTATGTTTCCATACCCGACAGAATAACCTCTGCAGTGCTTAAGGCAAGTTGAGATGGCTCTCAGCAGTGAAAGCAGTAATCATACCAGGGAAAATCAAAGTGGTAGTGTCAGAGGGCCTCCCAAACAGCAGCTCCAGAGTGATGTTCAACAGATAGAAAGGTAGAGAAAAGCCCGTGAATGCTGCTGAATTGAAGATGTGAGTCGGACTGTGGTTCCAGGCACCTCACTTGGTCGTCACCGGGAGAGGAGCGGATGATGGGGGCTTTGATGGTTCCCGCCCCCCTGGGGACTTTGAGACTTGGTATTGGAATGCCAGTTTTAGTTTATATTTTGATTAGGAAGCGTAGTGTGTAACGTGCACGTAGTTTGGTGTTGTCTGTTGGAGGAACTTGTACCGGAGAGCATGCTGGCCTACTCTGTGTTGCTGAAACACTGAAAAAGTTCAGCAAAGAAGCTAGTCCCGAGAACTGATGAAACGGGAGCTGCAGCTCTTCCTGTCATAAGCTTTCCATCCACCTTGGGAGTACCGACCTGTTCAACTGGTATTATATTCTACTCCCTATATATATATATATATATATATATATATATATATTAGAGATATCCCTGAACCACACTTGCCCAGATGAGAACGTTTCTGAACATACGTCACTACCGTCACCATCATCCCGGCTTTCACTGCCACCTCCATCATGCTAGCTTTCATTGCCATCACGACGACCATGATCCAAGCTTCCACTACTGCTACCACCACCACCACCATCATCATTACCACCATCATCCCAGCTTCCACTACAACTACCACCACCACCACCATCATCCCAGCTTCCACTACTACTGCCACCACCACCACCATCATCACTACCACCATCATACCAGCTTTCACTACAACTACCACCACCACCATCATCATCACTACCACTATCATCCCAGCTTCCACTGCTACTACCACCACCACCATCACTATCACCACCACCGCGACCATCATGACGGCTACCACCACCACCACCATCACTATCACCACCACCGCCAGCATCATGACAGCTACCACCACCACCATCATCATCACAACTACTCTACCACCACCACCATCATCACAACTACTCTACCACCACCATCATTGCCATCACAACTATAACCACCACCACTACATCACAACTACTACTACCAGTACCACACATCACAACTACCACAACCACCACAACAGCTACCACCATCATCATCGTACCTATCACAACCATCATCATCAGAGCTACCTTGCCACCATCATCATCACAGCTACCACGACCACCATCATCATCAAAGTCACACCCACCAGCACCATCATCACACCTACCATCACCGTCAGGACAGCCACCAACACCACCACCAGCATCACACCTTCCATTTTCTGCTGAATAATATCGTCTGTTCGTGGCATCAATGAAGCACTAGACATGGGAGTGTAGATGTACAACCTCTCTCCCCCTCCCTTCCTCCCTCCCCCCCCCTGTCTGTCTGTCTGTCTGTCTGTCTGTCTGTCTCTGTCTCTCTCTCTCTCTCTCTCTCTCTCTCTCTCTCTCTCTCTCTCTCTCTCTTAAAAAAAAAAAAAAAAAAAAAACTCATGATAAACTCCACGGAATACCCCTCCGCTTCCTATACGTGCACAAATTTTAACACCAATGGGAACAGTGACGGCTAAACACCTTCGGAATTAATTAGTCGTCATGAAATTAAAATTAACCCATTTGGGACTCAGTTCCAACCATCCTGTCAAGTTTCATCAAAAATTCTTTTTCCAGTTTTGGCTGCAGTCACACACACACACACACACACACACACACACACACACACACACACACACACACACACACACACACACACACACACACACACACACACACACACACGCACGCACGCGCGCGCTCGTCCAGGATTATAGTACATTAGATTGGAAGCGAAGTGAATATATAATTTGTGGAATGCATATAGGGAGTGTTTCGTTAAGAATGCCAAGTTTCTGTGTGGTTTGGCTTAGGTCGATGATAGAAAGGGGATCAAATGAAAGAAGTGACTTTACTGAAAGTAGTAAACATGTGAAGATACCAGATGTCATATAAAAGAAACGTATGTTATGAACTTTGAAGACAAATGAATGTTAATTATTCTGAATATAGGAGGTGCGACAATGAAAAGATAAGAGTGGAAAAAAAAAAAAGTGTAAGTGTGAAGGATTAAAGTTGAATGCTAACAAGAGAAAATGAAGCAAGGAGGATATTGGAAAGAATATTCTCAGAAACTGATGAATGGAAACTGTGAGAGCAGAGTGGTAGTAAACATGACTGACTTTGGTTGTATGCAGAAAACGAATGTGGTGGCGGAAAATGTGACAGTGACAGAAGTGAATAATGCTGTGAAGTGATTGACAAATGGGACGGCATCAGGTGCTAAGGTATATGCAGAAATGATCAAGTGTGGTGGGAGTATTGGAATGAAGTGTTTGTTGGAAATATGTCAGAAAGGCTGGGTGAGTAGAACTGTACCAGGAGAGTGGGAGAAGGCTGTGACTGTGACCTTGTAGGAAAATAAATGTGAGTAAGGTGAGTCCAAAAATTACCGTTGTACAAGTTGACTATTGAAGGAAAGGAATATGGAAAAATTATCAGAGAGAGCCTAAAGTGTATATCAGACATGATGAGTGACGAACAGGGTGGAAGCAGGAGCCGTAGGGGATGTGTGGATCAAATATTTGCAATGAAACCAGGAGTGGAGAAAATTTATGAAAAAGACTGCATGATGGGTATATTAAAGGAATTAATGAAAAAAATAAAAAGCGTGCGACAAACCGAAGAATGAGAGTATATTGAAAATTTTGCTACGTATAGTATGAAGGAAAAGCTACCTACCGCAAAATATCTATATCTACACATATCACTCTATCTATCAATCTATCAATCTGTCTGTCTATCTATCTATCTATCTATCTATCTATATATATATATATATGTATATATATGGATGGATGGACAGTGCGAAGAGAGCGTTAGATGCAAGAGGGATGTCTGAAGAGCAAGGAAGAGTGGCTGTGAATGATAGGGATGATTGGATAGGAATTGTGAATGAATAAATGGCGATGCAGCCCCGAGGGGATATTCTCCCGCATTTGGCCTGATCAGCTGATCATGTCACGTGTGGGCAAGGGGATGGATCCATTATGATGTGGCAGGGGTAAACCAGCTCTGCTGTCGGGCCCAACTGGGGATGTCGCTGATTGCACTGCGCAGTTTACCATCATGCTATGTGGTGCGGTGAGGATCTGTCCCTTCTTCCCCTGGGGCTAAGATACGAGTAAATGTGTGGTGTGGATGAGTAAATTGGGAGTGTGTCGTCCTGTCACGGCTATTACAGCTTGAGTGTCCACTGCAGGACCGGCCTATCCCTACCGAAGTGGGGACGATACAGCCAATGTATCTCTACCAAGTGGCTTAGGTTGTATAGCAGAGATTGTATGTAGGGTGAGAAGTGCTTGTAAGTGTAATTGTTGTGTTGGAGTGGCTTTGGATGTGCGTGTAGTCTGTGAACCAAGTGTAATCGGCCAGCGCAAGCCGACTGGGTGCAAGCATACTTTATAGTATGCGACACTGGTTCATCTACAGCACCCCTTGTGTCCACCAATGCAGTACGTGGCCAGAAGAACGCTCCCAAAGTTTATTACACTGGCGGGGCGCGAATACTCGTTCTTCAGTGTACGAAAACGCACACTTTACCACTGTACCACAGAGGCTCCATATATATATATATATTTATATATATATATATATATATATATATATATATATATATATATATATATATATATATATATCTATCTATCTATATACCTAGGCTGCTTCCCCCAAGGAAAGGGAGGTAGCCGAGACAGGACGACTCACTCTCCATTTACTCATCCATTCAAACACATTCATTTGCATCTTAGCCCCAAAGGGGAGAACGGACAGATCCTCACCGCACCACACCGCACAAGGGTCAACTGGGCAATGCAATCAGTGACATCCGCAGCAGGGCCCGACAGCAGAACTGGTTTACCCCTGCCACATCATAACAGACCCATCCCCTTACCCGCACCTGACTTGACTAGCTGATCAGACCAAATGCGGGAGAATATCCCCTCAGGGCTGCGTCATCACTTATTCATTCACAATTTCTCTCCATTTATTTCTGTCACGCACATATATATATATATATATATATATATATATATAATATGTGTGTGTGTGTGTGTGTGTGTGTGTGTGTGTGGGTGTGTGTACATAACTTCACACCAAGAAAGGGTATTAATTCATCTTCTAGTGGTGTTATACGTCTTTTTACTTGCGCTGATCATTAGCAAGTTATACAATTGGTTAAGACGTGCTACCACCAACACGAAGATTTGCATCAGATTATGTTGACTAATCTATCTATCTATTGCCAGACGCCTCAATCCCGTTTGGGGTGGCCACAAACAAATCGCCTCCAAGTCGCCCTGTCCCCCGCCATTTCACTCCCCTGCTCCCAACTCACACCCCCCTCTCTCATATACCTCTCCACCCCATCTCTCCATCTCATCCTCGGCCTCCCCCTCCCTCTTTCCCCCTCCACCTCACTCACATACACTCTTCGTCAGTCTTTCACCCTCCATCCTCTCCACATGGCCAAACCACCTCAGTGTGTTCCTCATAACGCTTCCTATCACATCCACATCAACACCACAACGCTCCTTTATATCCTCATTCGTCAGCCTGTCTCTCCATGTGACTCCACAGGCTCCTCTTAAATAACTCATTTCCACTGCTCTCACTCTTGACTTGTGTCCTTCCAACAACGTCCAAGCTTCACTTCCGTACGTTACAGTTGGTATCACAATACTGTCATGTAGTAACTTTTTCACTTCCATGCTCACTTCCCTGTTTCTTATCACTGCTTTCAAAGAACCAGCAACCTTTCTTCCCTGCTGTACTCTTTCAAGCACTTCACCCTCCAAACTACTAATCGAATACATAATAATCCACTGAAATCCTTCTGATAAAAATGGTCTTTGTGTGAGTTCGGTGAACCTTACGGAAGGAAAATAAATGAAAGAGGAATGAATGGCAAAGAAGTTAAGCAGGGAAACAGAAACGATGTCAAAAGGCGAAGGAAGAAAGACGAAAGTGAAAGAAAACACAAAACTAACACACACGAAAATAAAAATGAGAAACCCACAAAAGGAAACCCAAGGAATTCAAGTAGAAATCCCGAGAGGAAATTAAAAGGCGGCGAGAACAATGAAGAAATATATGAAGAAGCCAAGAATTAAGAAAGTGAGAAAATACTACGGCGTCTCCTTCTCAACATAACTACCAGCACTAACAATAACAGTAAGACAGCCACTGCCACTGCACCTGAGACCACCACTCTCTCTCTCTCTCTCTCTCTCTCTCTCTCTGCAGTACATATATACTGTAATCAGTTTACAACATTGTTTTTCTTTTGCCATGATGATGCATTTTATTCGTGTTGAATATCGGAGAGATGGTAGTCGAGTGGTAATATTGTGGACTTCTGACCTGTATAATATCTTAATTCTAGGCTGGAGCAAGTAACAGAGTATTGACTTGAATTTCGTTGAAAGAACTGCACATAACCCAACAATATTTTTTTTATATAATAATATCCTCCCTCATAAAAACACACCATTCTTGAATGGATAGTCCTGACTAATAGCTAGCATGGATGTACAGGTAGTGACATGTGAATGTGTGTGATGCCTTGTATAGGGCGTAGGAGGACAGTTGGCACTCACTGAATGCAATTCGATATTCTTTGCAGTGCTGGACACATAAAGCAGCAAGGAGCACTCAGGGAGTTTAACATTTTAACACCAGCTGCCACCAGATGGTCAAAGGGCCGAATATCAGACTTTACCCTGTGACTTTGACCTTCGACAAATTACTCTCAAAATCGAATTAGTTTATTCTTGCCTAACCCCGAACCCACCCACCCACTTGGCTCAGTGACCTGGAACTCTGCCCATTCCTGAGACCTTCACCTCTGACTGTTATCAAAACCGAATCTCTATACTCTTGTATGAGTCTGAACTCTTCCACTGGGTTTAGTCTATGTCGAATAAAATCTGTTTAAGCTGATTTTGACACTTGACATTGACCTTTGACCTATTTTTCTTAAAAAAAAAAAAAAGTCTCTTAGGTGATCCTCAACCCATCCACTGACATCACTCCAGGTCAGATCAAAACTACTAAGGTTATTTTGTTCACACACAGACACACTGGTCCATCTTTGACCTTGCTCTGTGGCCTTGACCTTTGACTGACTATTCTCAAAAATGAATCCCGTCATTTTGCCTGACCCTTGACACATCCACTAAGTTTCGTTCAAACCAGATCAAAACTTGAGTTGACCTTGGTCTTTGACATTTCCCTGTGACCTTGACCTTTGATTGATTGTTATTAATGCTGGTTACTTTTATTCTTACCTTATCCTCAACTCTTACATCACGTTTGGCTAAATTGGATAAAAACTTTTAGTTGATCTTGGAATGTGACGTAGACCTTTGCCCTATTGATCTAAACAAACCAAACGTTTACTCACTGACGGACACCCAATTCTTCTGTTTTATTTGGTTAAAAAGCACACACATGCACCGAACTTTGACCTTGTCCTGTGACCTTGACCTTTGACTGATTGTTCTCAAAAATGAATCGCTTCATTTTTTCCTTGCTCTCAACCCTTCCCCCAAGTTTGATCAAAATTGGATAGAAAATGTTTAAGTTTCGCTAGGTCAGCGTTTGGCCTAGCTTTGTGACATTGACCTTTTACCTGTTGTTCAGAATTGAAAGTTTTTTTTTTTTTTTTTTTTTCATTGGTTGTCCTTCTACCCTTCCTCCAAGTTTGACTGAAGTCGGATGAAAACTGTTTGAGTTGTTTTGTTCAAACACACACACACACACACACACACACACACACACACACACACACACACACACACACATGACGCTTAAAGCATAACATCCTCCCTGACTCTGAAAGCGCGGGTGTAATAATGGTTAGATATTAACATAAACTTTCTTAAAAGATTCACTATGTCAGACTGTACACCAACCAGCATGTGAAACTATCCTTCCGCTTATTTTCAAAAAAGCAAAAGCAGGCCCATGTTTGATGTCCTTTTAAAAGTGCAATGGCTCATAATTAAAGAATTCTTTTTCGTCTCCTTTATATCGTCGTAGCCGTGACCGTAACACTAAGTACGGAAATAGGAGAATTGATATGGTTGCAATGAACCAATTAAGGGCAAGTTATTCTGTTAGATAATAAAATTTTTGACATGTGTTTGCTGAGAAGCCTTCAGGAGATTGTTGCATAGTTTCCCTGGAGCCTGGATGAGCTGATATTTGTATTGTGCAAAATACGAATCTTAACCAACGTTGGTGTAAATATGGTAGCACAGCACTTCCTTACCTGTGGTAGCACAGCACTTCCTTACCTATGGAAGCACAGCACTTCCTTACCTGTGGTGGCACAGCACTTCCTTACTTGTGGTGGCACAGCACTTCCTTACCTGTTTACCTGTGGTGGCACAGCACTTCCTTACCTGTGTTAGCACAGCACTTGCTTACCTGTGGTGGCACAGCACTTCCTTATCTGTGTTAGTACAGCACTTCCTTACCTGTGGTGGCACAGCACTTCCTTACCTGTGGTAGCACAGCACTTCCATACCTGTGGTAGCACAGCACTTCCTTACCTGTGGTAGCATAGCACTTCCTTACCTGTGGCAGCACAGCACTTCCTTACATTTGGTCTCGAATACTGGTTAAGTGATGTAAGGGGAGAACTATTAATCAAAGGATCAGAGGTCATTCTTCGGCCAGCTGGAAATTGTTAAAGGATCTGAATTTTATTAAACCATCTCTTAACCGCACTCGTAAAAGACCTGCCGTCTTGTCATAAGAATACACAACCATTTCTATAACAACAGTCCTAACTGAGACTGTCCTAGCCAGACTCAGTAATGCATAGACGGCAAGGTATTAGCGACCAATGGATGATTTTATTAGGTGTTCGACACCATACGTTGCACGAAGGAGGGCTGTTAAACCATAGTCAACCTTTATCTCGACTGTGCCCTGAATGGGACTGAAAACATCGAGGACCCCCCAGTGATGTGAAACAAAAAGTTTCTCACAAACATTTACGCTCCAAGTATATACTTCCGCATGCATTTCTCACCCGACACTCCCAAGTCACGCATACCCATACCTGTGTATGTGCCAAGCATGGGTGGGTGTGGGTGTCGTACTCGTTTTAATTGCATGGCCTTAGGACCCGGAATTAACTTGTAGTAGTGTACAATAGAGTTGCCTGTCTGTCAAAAGATGTGAGAAAAATATCGATGACGGCATTCATATACTCCTAATTACACACGCATACTTACGGTGCATAAATCATGACCAAGATTAGAATGATGGCAGCGTAATTATCTCTGTGTTTAAGTTTCCGGGTGTGAATTATATTATGTAGTTGTAGTAGTTACAACCCCAGGTTTATCTGAACGTGAACCCAGTAATTTTCAGGAGGAAGTTGTCCTCCACCTACAACACATTATCCTCTTTTCTAGGGATGGAGAAGGAATGAAGGGATGCTTGTATAACCAGGCAGAAGGCCTACCTGGTTATATCAATACCACTCCATTCAAGCTGTTTAGGTCTATTCATATGAACAATATGAACACATCTATATTACTTGAATGGGACTAACATTACTTCATTAGACCTGACAGACCTTTAATGAACGTAATACGGCCTGATAACCTGAATATATATCAACATCAATGGGTTTAACACGACTTGAATGGACCTAACTGGATCTGAAGTGATCTGTCCTGCCGATCATGATTCAACCAAACTGGATATAAAAGTCCCTGAATGGCCTTAGGCTACCACGAAACACTTTTTATTTCAATAGATGATCAGGGAAAGGAAAAACAAATTAAATATAGAGAAAAAAACGTACACCAGGCTATACGTGTCCTCCATTTATAAAAAGTGTGTAACAATTGCATTTAAACTACTGTGGGTTGAAACCCGGGAGGGGAAATTAATCTGCAGAAAAGAGTTTCAAAGACAACCGGTTCAGGGAATACAGGAATTCTGATAGGCAGAAGTTCTGAAATATGACAATGTGACGGTCAAGTCATGAGCACTACTAGATGCCAATGTAGCACGGGTGAAGGAGTGGAGTAGTGGCTCAGTGGATGCAACTTCATCTGAACAGTTGACATAAAGTATCTGTAAAATAATGCAAAGGAGGTAACGTTCAGTCTTACATGTTGGTGACGTAGTTGTTTTGTTAATGCTGCGCTATTATTATTATTATTATTTTTTTTTTTTTGTCCAGTTGTTTTAGTGCAACCTCTCCACAGTTGCTCCAGATTGGTGAGCATTATTGGAGCTGAAAGTGCACATGATTTGTAAGTTACAGTCAGCTGTTCCCCAGTGAAGAAGTTACGGACTCTATACAATAACCCAAGTCTGAGGCTGTTTTAGCAAGTGATCTAATGTAAAAAGTTCAATTGATGGTACTGCTTAGCGACGCACCGAGAATTTCTATATTGTTAGAGATAGGAAATATAGGAATCAGGCAGTATCTCTTAGTAAACTGGAGATATTTGGTTTTCTTAGCATTAAAGAAGACTATTATTTTGTCCCCATTCACTGGTCTTGGCTAAGTCTTGCTGTATGGCGGCTGTTGTGCTGTTTTAGGAGCTTGAGATATCAGAATTGTGAATGGGTGGTTAAGTGCAAAGGAACTGTGAAGCACTGAGGCATCTGCACTTGAGTGAATGGGATTATGAGTGACATACAAGATATCATTAACATGAATGAGGAACGGGGTTGGAACCAGGACTGATCCTTGGAGCACGCCAGCATTAATTGAGTGGAAATCTGAATATACATCATCTTCCTTTATGCTTATTATTCTAATGCTGAGATATGAAGAGATCGGTGGGACAAAACATGATAGGCTGCAGTAAAGGAGTCTGAATAACAGCAAATGGTGCCACACACTGCCAAAAGCTTTAGAAATAGCAGTGGCTACTGCATGGGTTTCTTTCTGTTGTTCAGTTGGCTGATGAACTGTATGAGGAATGAGACTGAGTATGTCAACAGTCGATCTCTTGTGATGAAAACCATGCTGTCTGTCACCAATAATAATAATAATTTGTTGGATTCAAAATGTTTTACAATGTGCACATGATTGACAGTCTCTGTAATCAAAGGGATTGGAGGAACTTCCTGTCTTTGGAAATATATGGATAATGGCATCTTCCCACTAATTAGGTAACGGAAAATTGCATTTGCATAGTCGGGATAATACAACTAGAACAAAAACAAGTTCTGGGGAAAACTTTTTCAAAACTGTTTGAAGAATTACCTCTGGACCTGGAGCTTTGTTGGCTGGTAAATTCTCTACGATTCATTTTACATGCCTGGTGGAGTAATTTCGGAGGAGTCAGGTTACAGTACAGGAACATTCTGATTGATTTCCTTCAAGGTGGAATTCCAAGAATCTTAGCTTTTCCACGAGGGTCATTTACAGTGTTTCCGTCTGAAGATTTTAGTGAGAAAATATGTGATGACTTGTTAAGATTATTACTGAAAGAACAGAGTTTATCAGAATATATATATATATATATATATATATATATATATATATATATATATATATATATATATATATATATATATATATATATATATATATATATATATCGGCCCATTAGTGGTGTTACATAGCCTATGATTTCATCATCCTTTGTGTAATTCTAGCGTGCAGTGTGCTGCATGTTTGATCACGAGCGTGTTCTACCTCACTCCCCCCCTCCTCCCCTGTAGTGGAGTGGGTCGTTCTTTCTGTTGTTCAGAGCAGGATTGTCAACTCTTTGTCCCCTCTGGCTTCGTTTGCGCGTCCTTCTTACAAGTTGTATCAAGCTCTGCTGGCCCCTATACGGTGAGCTCAGTCTCTGCATTGATTGCCACTTAGATCTACTCCTCATTTTGTTCACATCTCTGTCCTCCCCTGTACAGTTGTTATTATTGTGAGTGCTCAAGAAGTCTCCAACAATCTAGCAGCTGTGTAATTTGAGTATGAGTGTTATTACATTTTTTCTTGTACAGTGTAGCGTAGGGTGTAATTCTTAGGCCTAGTAAGGTTTTTTTAATTCATGTGTTTTGAGTATAAGCCCTTATTAATAATAGTTTGTATATGTAATAATATATCTTGCATTCACTGAGTATTATCTGGTATCTCATTTTATCAGGGCTGACTTAGATAAATTTACTCTTGCTAATTTCGTGTTAATAGAGGCTATTGCAGTTAACCATATATTTAACCTGTTTTTTGCCATTACATTATCCTTATGAGTCCTGAATGTTTTGTTGTTAGTTTGAGCATTAAACTTTAACTTGTAATTTTACCTAACTCTTTTGTTTTGAACCTGGAACTTTATGGGACAGTAGTGATTTTTAGTATTCTCACTTAAAAGTGTACATTATCTTTCTCTGTTCCGTAACATAAATTTGGCGACCTCTTATCAGGATATTCAGGATATTATCATAAGGATATTGCTTGATATTTTGTGACTGTGATTTATTCATGATGTCTACTATTACTACGCTTGATGAAGCCAAAGATTTTTTGTCAAATGTGCAAACAGTGTGTGATGTAGAAAACAGAAGAAAGAATGAACTTCAGCTTGTTGCTCAACAATTGGGAATTGCTGTTCGCTCTCATCATTCTAAAGATCAAATTGTTGACATGATTAATAAAAGCTTGTTTAATGTAACTCCTCCAAATGAGCAAACGCAGATTGAAATAGCTAAGTTACAGCTAGCTCTGCAGGAGGCTCGTGTTAAGGAGGCTGAGTTTCAGGCACGTGCTAAGGAGGCTGAGTCTCAGGCTCGTATTCAGGAGGCACAAATTGAACTTGCTAGGATTCAGGCAGACCATGAGTATTGCATGAAACAAGGTGGAACTGGATCATCTAGCTCTGATGATTTTGATGTGGCTAAAAATGTTAAACTTGTCTCTCCTTTTAATGAATCTGATTTAACAAAGTATTTTCAGTTGTTTGAGAGGGTAGCTACAGGTTTTAATTGGCCCAAAAAGTATTGGCCAGTACTCCTTCAAACTGTTCTCACCGGTAAAGCTCAAGTAACTTATGCATCTTTGCCTCAGGATCAATCTGATAATTATGATGTAGTTAAGAGCTTGATTCTTAAGGCCTATGAGCTTGTTCCTGAAGCCTATAGAGTAAAATTTAGGACAACTTATAAGCAAGATAAGCAATCCCATGTTGAGTGTGCAAAAATCAAAGAAGATCTGTTAGAGCAGTGGTTAAATTCTAAGAATGTGGATTCTGATTTTGGTAAATTTAAGCAGATGATTTTGCTGGAGGACTTCAAAAGGTGTATCAATAAAGATGTAAGCCTATATCTTGATGAGAAAAGAATAGATAATTTGTCTGATGCTGCAGTTTTAGCTGATGAATATGTCCTCACTCACAAGAGATATTCTAAAGAAAAAGGGAAAGCTGAGAGTAAGTACGTTGCCTCTACTCAGAGTACAGGTAACAGGAAAGAGAATAAAGATGATGTTTCTCAGGATGTAAATACCAGCTTCACGTCTAGATTTCAGAAAAGTAAATGTACTTATTTTAGTAAGCTTGGTCATACTACGGAGAAATGTTTCAGGAGACAGCGTGATGTGAACAAAAAGGAGTCTTTAAATATTCAGTCAATTGGTCTAGTGTCCACCCTTGAGAGTTCTCAGAATACTTTAACTGAGTTAACTGAACCTGCTTTGAGGGGTAAATTAAATTCTCATGATGAAGCTCCTCTTTTGAGCAGTAACGTGGGTGACACTCTCAAGAGTTCATGTGCTAATTTCCTGTCTGATGGTTTTGTCAGTCCTCTGGACAGTAATGACAGGAAATCAGTTAAAATATATCTTGATACAGGTGCTTGCCAATCCCTTATGCTGACCAGTGTTCTAGGCTCTAATGTTAATTCCCCTGATGAAACTGTAATCTTACAAGGTGTAGGGAATAATTACTTCTCTGTCTCTCTGTGCAGAGTGAATTTAGAGTCTGGTTTTGTTAATGGTTCCGTTATGGTTGGGTTGGTTGAGACACTCCCAATGTCAGGTGTAACTTTCTTACTTGGAAATTATATTGGTGGAAGTCAAGTGTGTCCAGCTTCTCAGTTGTCTATTGAGCCAGTGGCTGCGGCCCAGGATTGTGATGTCCCTGATGTGTTCTCTGCATGTGCTGTCACTAGGGCTAAGTCTAAAGTTACTGGTGACTTCGAATATAATGATGATGATGATGTTATCCTAGCTGACACTTTTCTTGCTAATTTGGACCACTCACCAGATGGGGCAGTACCCCGTAGTGTTGATAATTTGTCTCGTCAAGAGTTGGTTGAGTTGCAGGTTGCTGACCCTGAGTTGAAAGGTCTAGCTAACTCTGCTTGCAGTGAGGAAGAGTCAGCTGGTGCTTCTACTTGTTATTATATAAAGTCAGGAGTACATATGAGGAAGTGGAGACCCCCAACAGCATCAGCCAACTGTGAATGGGAGGTTGTACATCAAGTTGTCATCCCTCGTGTTTGTAGGCAGGATATCATTAGAGTGGCTCATGATTCCAGTTTGGCAGGACACCTTGGAGTGAGGAAGACTGTGGCACGCATTTTGAAACACTTCTACTGGCCAGGTATCTTCAGGGATGTTTCCTGGTATTGTAAGTCTTGTCACACCTGTCAAGTTGTGGGGAAGTGTAATCAGACCGAAAAGGTTGCACCTCTAGTTCCCATTCCTCCTTTTGAGGCGCCTTTCACCCGTGTGTTGGTGGATATTGTGGGCCCTCTTCCTAAGACTTCTTCAGGATTTTCTTATGTGTTGACCCTGATTGATATGGCTACTCGTTATCCTGAAGCCATTCCACTTAGAAATATCTCAGCAAAGAACGTGGTTAAGGAAATGCTAGGGTTCTTCACCAAGTTTGGTCTGCCCAAGGAGGTACAGTCAGACCGGGAAGTAATTTCATGTCAAATGTTTTCAAGCAGTCTCTGAAAGAGTTGGGCATCATCCAGATCACGTCTTCAGCTTACCATCCCCAGACCCAAGGAGCGTTGGAGAGATATCATCAAACACTCAAATCGATGCTCAAGAAATACTGTTTGGAACATCAGAAAGACTGGGATAAAGGTCTTCCATTCGTTGTATTTGCCGCAAGAGAATCTCCAAATGAATCACTGGGCTTCTCACCCTTTGAACTACTGTTTGGCCATGAAGTAAGAGGACCCCTTAAGTTACTCAAGGAATGCTGGCTGTCGGAGGAAGATGACGTCAACCTGCTGGAGTATGTGATGAACTTCAAAGAACGGCTGTCCACTGCTTTACAGCTGGCGAGAGAGAATTTAGGAGCTGCTCAGGAGAAGATGAAGACTTGGTATGATAAGAAGTCCAGGTTACGCCACTTTCAGCCAGGAGATCAGGTTTTGATTCTGCTACCAGTGCATGGGCAACCTCTTCAAGCCAAGTTTAGTGGTCCTTATTTCATGGAGAAGAAACTCAGTGATGTCAACTATGTCATCGCCACACCAGATCGTAGAAAGAACAAGCAACTTTGTCACATCAACATGCTAAAGTTACATCACAGGCGGGACGAAAATAACCCAGTCTGCACTGTAACTGTTCCACCCGAGTCTGCAAGTGAAGTTCTCCCATGCAGCATGAGCCTGAGTGATAGTTTGGGGAAGAATCCTGATATAATGAATGATCTCCAGACTAAGCTTTCTCATCTACCTCCAGAGGAAAGGCAGGAGTTTTCGGCATTACTGCAGGAGTACCCGCAAGTGTTCCGTGCCACTCCAGGAAGAACCACTGTGTTGATGCATGATGTCGATGTTGGAGACGCAAAGCCAATTAAACTGCCTCCTTACCGCGTGAATCCAGTGAAAGTTCCTCTCATCCAGAAGGAGCTTGGCTACCTGTTGGACCACAAGATGATTGAGCCGTGTCAGAGCGAGTGGAGTTCTCCTGTCACTCTAGTCCCTAAGCCAGGTGGGTCACAGCGGCTTTGCATTGACTACAGACGTGTTAATCAGATAACCAAAACAGACACTTACCCTCTCCCTCGCGTGGAAGATTGCATAGACAAGATCGGAAAGGCTAGGTACATAGGTAAGTTTGATTTGTTAAAGGGATACTGGCAAGTACCTATGACTGAACGTGCTAGGGAGATCTCATGTTTTGTAACATTAGGAAAGACTTTTGCATGTTCTGTAATGCCATATTGTATGAAGAATGCACCAGCCACATTTCAGAAGCTCATGAATGTTGTAACAGAGGGTTTGGCAGGGTGTGTTGTTTTTATTGATGATGTATTAATCTTCAGTGACAACTGGAAAGATCACCTATGCCATGTCAGTAAATTTCTTGAGCGTTTGGTTCAGGCTAATCTTGTAGCTAATTTATCAAAGTGTGAGTTTGGTCAAGCTAAAGTTCAGTACCTTGGGTACGTAATTGGTGGTGGACATGTTGCACCACCAGGAGCTAAGGTTCAGGTTATAAGTGATCTTCCCAGACCTAAAAGTAGGAAAGAGCTACAAAGATTTTTGGGAATGGTAGGTTATTACAGGAGATTTGTTCTTAACTTTTCAATTCTTGTATCACCACTTACAGACCTACTGAAAAAGGGAGTTAAATTTGTCTGGACCGATAACTGTGAATCCTCTTTCAACAAACTTAAAGCTATCCTATTAAGTCAGCCAGTGCTCGCTACTCCAAATTTTGCTAAGCCTTTTAAGATGGCTGTTGATGCAAGTGATACAGGAGCTGGGGCTGTTTTGCTGCAAGAGGATGATCAGGGTATTGAACACCCTGTATCTTATTACAGTAAGAAGTTCACTCCACCTCAAAAGAACTACTCAACTATTGAGAAAGAGCTTTTGGCCTTGATTTTGGGTTTACAGCATTTTTCATTTTATTTGTGTTCTGGTTTTGACCCCATAGTCATTTATACCGATCATAACCCACTGAAATTCCTTAGTAAGTTTAAAGATAAAAATCAGAGATTGACAAGATGGAGTCTACTTCTTCAGGAGTATTCATTAGACATACAACATGTCAAGGGGAAAGAAAATGTTATTGCAGATTGCTTATCTAGACTTTAGACAGATTGTTTTAGAGTAATAAGAAATTTCCTTTGTAAATTTCTTTTTTCTTTGTGGGGAGGTGTTACATAGCCTGTGATTTCATCATCCTTTGTTTGATTCTAGCGTGCAGTGTGCTGCATGTTTGATCACGAGCGTGTTCTACCTCACTCCCCCCCTCCTCCCTTGTAGTGGAGTGGGTCGTTCTTTCTGTTGTTCAGAGCACAATTGTCAACTCTTTGTCCCCTCTGGCTTCGTTTGCGCGTCCTTCTTACAAGTTGTATCAAGCTCTGCCGGCCCCTATATGGTGAGCTCAGTCTCTGCATTGATTGCCACTTAGATCTACTCCTCATTTTGCTCACATCTCTGTCCTTCCCTGTACAGTTGTTATTATTGTGAGTGCTCAAGAAGTTTCCAACCATCTAGCAGCTGTGTAATTTGAGTATGAGTGTTATTACATTTTTTCTTGTACTGTGTAGCGTAGGGTGTAATTCTTAGGCCTAGTAAGGTTTTTGTAATTCATGCGTTTTGAGTATCAGCCCTTATTAATAATAGTTTGTATATGTAATAATATATCTTGCATTCACTGAGTATTATCTGGTATCTCATTTTATCAGGGCTGACTTAGATAAATTTACTCTTGCTAATTTCGTGTTAATAGAGGCTATTGCAGTTAACCATATATTTAACCTGGTTTTTGCCATTACATTATCCTTATGAGTCCTGAATGTTTTGTTGTTAGTTTGAGCATTAAACTTTAACTTGTAATTTTACCTAACTCTTTTGTTTTGAACCTGGAACTTTACGGGACAGTAGTGATTTTTAGTATTCTCACTTAAAGTGTACATTATCTTTCTCTGTTCCGTAACAGTGGCCAGAATTCCTGTGCGGGGGATTTTGCTGGACGGGTACTGAGCGTACCGCCCTCCTCCTATCGACTCAGTCGCGAAGCTCATAGGTCCCTACCCCAGGGTTCCCTTCATTATTAAATTCTGCTCAGTTGCGTCCCTTATAATGGACGCTGGGCGCCAATTTGTTAAGTACGAGTGATATGCTAAAAGCTTTTGGATGGGTGCTCAGGCACAACTGAAGTCAAACCATTTTGGGGAGTACGATCTTTCAGTAAATTGTTAACAGGGTACAAACAATTCGATACTAACTTATATTAGATCATTAATGTGGGACTGGGTTGAAATGATGTCAGTGGAGAAGAAAGACTGCCATGGAATATCGGCTAGATAATTTCTAATTCCATCCCAGTCTGTCCTATGCTGTCTAGTCACCCTGACTGGTTTAAAACGGGGAGGCTTGGGACAACTCATGAGGCGGTGGCTCGATCGGTAGAGAGGTGGCCTGCAGTCCTACCGGACCAAGGTTCAAATCACCGCTGGGGCAGGGAACAGTTTAAGGATTTGAATTTCATTAAAAGCAGACTTTACTGATCTACCAGAAGACCCGCCGACATGTCGTAAAAATACCCCAGCTAATACCAATACACCAGTCCTGTATGAGACAGCCCTAGCATGTATTCAATATGGACGGCGGGTGTTAGCGCCAAAGTGGTCACATGTAGAGGTGTATTGTATGTAAGAGGACTACTGGGCCTTGAGAGCAGCCTATGCCCAGTGTCGGACACATAAAGAAAAAAAAAAAAAAAAAAAAAAGCTTTGATGAGATTGTGGTCGGGGGATCCAAGTGGTGGAAATATCTCTGTCCTGTACTGATTTGGGTCTTTTGTCAGGAATAGGTCATAGAGATAGGCACTATGGTCATGGATTGTCTCTGAATCTAGTCGGTTGTTTTTTTTCCAGTCGTGAGAAATTAAACGATTCTGGAAATAGCTCGCATTCTAAGCCAGTGTTGCCAGTCCTGGCTGAATGCAATAAGCTTTATACATTGTGGACAGTAAAATCACCGACACGGTCATTTCAGTAGTAAGAGTAAGATTAAGGTTGGTTAACTGTGTGGATATGGAGTCAAAAACGCTTGGTTCTGGTGAGGCATTGGGAGACCGATAAACTATACAGATATATTTGCTTATATAAAGGTAATTTTGTAGGTATGATGAGTAATCAAAATTGGTAGAAATGAAGTTGATAATAGTGTCACCTGCATATTCATATTTAATACAGCAAGTGCCACCCTTGTTACGAAAGTTAATGAGATGATAACCAGAAAAACTATATTCAGATAAGGCAGCAGAGGGAAAGATTTGGATTTCTGTGAGGAATAGGGCTGGTGGGGATATGGATTCAAGGATGAAGTAAACAGAATTCAAACTGGTACTAAGACACGAACGTTGGTAAGATAGACGACCGAACCCGCACTTCTCCACAGGCGATCATCATTTGGGATTGCAACAACCGCTGCAGGCACGGTCGTTTGATGACCTGGAAAGCCCTGTGCCGCCATCCCTACCTTGCTGGTGTTGAACTGCAGTGGCCATTGTTCAAGGGGGGGATGGAATAGAAAATGTGGTGCGTAATGTGAATGTAGTTGGTGTGGACAGCTGGAGACAGATATTTATGACAGTATGCTGGCTTAATCTTTGTTGTTAAGGAAAAAAAAAAAAAAAACAGTCTTCTAAGTGCGGCAATTATTATCCACTTAATTTTATACGGATATTTAAATGCATTAATTTATGTTCTTACCGCTGCACATGAAACGGCTCAAATAGCGGGGTGGCCCACTAGAGAGACTCATATGATTCAGTGTTGGCACAGTACTAAACTATTACTAACAGCTTTACAATAATGCGGTATTACAAATTTGTCAGTTTATCAAGAGTACTGAATTATATACTCAACTCACCCAACACACTTGTTGACTGTTATTATGTAGCTGAGAATTTAACAACTGGTTATCAGTAGAGACGTATTAAGAATAAGTTGGCAGCATCTCCGACCTGGAATCTGAAGACGTGTGATATTTTGATATATTAAGGGATTCTCTGCCTCAATAAACAAACCTAGCAACGGTTGAGAACCTATGATATATGTACACACACACACACACACACACACACACACACACACACACACACACACACACACACACACACACACACACACACACACACACACACACACACACACTCAACTTTCCTCCCCATGACCTGTTCTCTCCTTCTATCACCCCTCCCTGCAAGCTGCCTCTCACTTTCCCTTCTCTCTCTCTCTCTCTCTCTCTCTCTCTCTCTCATTTTTCCTCTCTATTTCACCTCGTGCCCTTCTCAGCCTCCCTTTCTTTTCTCTTCTCTCCCTACCGAGCTCACTTTCCCTTTCCCCTTTCTCCTGTGCCCCTTGTTACTATCACTCTCCCTTTTCTGCCACCCCCCTGCCTCTCCCTCTCACTCTTTCCATTCCTTCTGGCTCTCACTCTCTCTCTCTCCCCTCTCCCCTACCCTTCCATTCTCAATTTCCCCTTCCTCTCTTCTCTACCCCTATCACTCTCCCTCTCTCCTTACGCTTCACCTGCTCTTCTCACTCTCACTATCCCGCTCTCCTCTCACTCTCCCATTCTTCTCTCCCGTACCTCTCTCATTCTCCCTTCCCGTCTCTCTTCCTGCCCTTCTTACTTTCATTCTCCTCGTTTCCCCCCAGTTATCGCTCTCCCTTCTTCTCTCACTCTCATTATCCCCTCCCCTCTTACTGTCATTATTCGTTCTCCTTGTACACCCATTCTCATTCTCCTCTCTCCCACTTCCCTCTCCCTCTCATCCTTTCCCTTTCACCTTCACCCAGAGAAGCTGCAAAGAAATTAGACAAACTTTCCTGTAGTGGATCAGTAAATGAGTTCAAAAAGTGTGAATTGCCTAGAATGTAAAACTGATAGAACAACAATTAATAAACTTTAGACCTTGACCACAATGATTTTTTTTTTTTTTTGCCATTCCTTCTGCCTCCAGACGATTTTATTCACCTAAGGAGACATTTTTCGAACTGACATTAACTTCTTCATTAAGAGAGGAGTTTCCCTGAGTTAAATAAAATAACCTGTACACAGCAGTTAGTGGGAGTAGTGGCGTGCTGGGGGTCACTCAGTTATTGCCTGGTCCTGAACTCACCCACATTCTTCCTCACAACTTTTTCTCTCCCTCTCACTTGCTCTCTGTCTGTCTGTCTGTCTGTCTCTCCCTGTGTGTGTGTGTGTGTGTATGTGTGTGTGTGTGTGTGTGTGTGTGTGTGTGTGTGTGTGTGTGTGTGTGTGTGTGTGTGTGTGTGTGTGTCATTGTCGCTCATATTATATTCCAACTAAACCATGTCAATAATGTACGAGTATAGTTGATGATTATCTGCCAGGTTTACAATAAACAACTGTTTTGTTAACCGTTTTGCTGGTTTGTACTACATACTCAGTTCTGACATATTTAGGACAGTTTAGTTCAGGTATGGGAAATCCCTGTTCACCAGAAGGCAAAAGAGGTCCCTGCATTTACGCGGTTGTCATTGGCCTCCTCTCTCCTAATACGCAGTTTGATCGCTCCTCCCTCCGACACCTTCATCCTCGTCACTGTTGTGTGTCACTGTGCCGTCGGATGCTCCCCCACCCACCCACCGCACTTCCCCTGTCCTTCGCTCTCCACCCATCCATCTCCAATACTCGGCCGCCCCGACACCGCTAATGAGTGGTCTTGTTCTGCACGCGAGCCCTCCCCCCCCCCCCACCACCATCTCTCTCTCTCTCTCTCTCTCTCTCTCTCTCTCTCTTTCTCGTCAATTCCACATCCATGAAGGCTGGAAGACGATTGGGAGAACTTTGGAATGACATGGGTGTGATACCTGTCAATAGTGAGAGCTAGTGGAAATAGGACTGTTGAGAAATGTGAGTAGGTTGCGTAGAGATGATAGGATAAAACATTAAGGTTAGTTAAAGGCGGGCTGTTAATACGTGTATCGACAGTGTGACAGAGATGAGTGTGCTTAAATGTGTTCAGATATAGTGATGAGTGAAAATAGGCAGTGTGGTATGACAGGCATACGAGAGTGATTCAGAAAGTTGGAGCTTTGGTAAGCCAAGAAAGTTGATGGACATGCAAAACGAATGTGTAAGAAACTGAGATAGGGAAGCTAAGGATATTGTAGATTCTGGCATTGTGAGAATATGTACTGTATAGTTTCGCCTGGTCTGTTGTTTCCTCTCACGGTGGAGATGGGAAAATTATTATTCAAGCAAGTCAAAGGTCACCTTTGATAGCCGCTTCCACCACTGCAGTATTCTAAAAGGAAAGAAATAAAGTGTTACTGGTTAACCAAGAGTAAATGACACCCTTCTGGCCCATAGGCCGTCACGATACAGCTAACTAGCCTAACCAGTACTCTGTTGTGCCCCTCTCTGCCATATTTACTTTTTTTTTTTTTCCAGCAGGACGCAAGTATGCAGCTGATTAGTATTCGTACATTGTGTATTTATGTGTGTATGTATGGAAGTATTTGTGTATGTATGTATGAATGTATGAACGAAAAGTTTAGCCGTGCCTCTGTATGTCATTTTTACAGCCGCTATTTCTGCACAACGCAGGTACGCGATCGACGTACTACCCATGTAATTTGCATTGCTGTGTAAGTAAGTAGTATGTATGTAGTATATGTATGACTTACTACCCCTCACCCTCAACACACACCCCATAAGGCCTGGATCCCATCCTTCAGGAAAGTAGAGATTCAATCACTGAATGACATAATGGGTGTGGCAAAAACTAATTATTCTGGCTGATTCACTGTCTGTAATAAAGATTACATCAGTGATCACAGAACACACTACATTTCCCCACCTCTACCGACTGAACTTCCCTCTTGAAGTTTTGCAAGCTTGCAGATACTGTATATCTGCATCTGTTTCTGCTGGCTGGGAAGACGATCTGTATATGTTAAGGGTTGACTGGGATTAATTACTCACATACTGGTGAACTGGGGCGAGTGAGTGCCCACTCACAGAAGCCTTGCCCTGATCCCTTCGCTCCTGATACGGCAGTAAAGCATTGTTGATTGGTCGATGGATGCAGTAAAGCAGAGTCGCGGATGTGCACTTATAAACCCACTGTGATCCTTAAAAACGATTGTCCTTTCAAGGGATGAACCCGTTGTTCTTAGAAAAATTCAAATGTTCGAATTTCTTCGTAAGAACTAAATACTTGTGTCACACTGCATATGACACGGAATTGGTAAGAGGTTATGTATGCTGTTTCATGCGCTCCTATTCCAGTGATTGCATAGAAGAGGAACCAGACCCGATCGCTTCAAATTGATAAAAAACGTCGGTGTGGTAAGTTATGCTCGGCAAATACCGGCAATGAAAATATAACCCAATACCTTTCTGCTTATCGGATCTCTACGAAGCTGAAGGAGATCGACAGACGGTGGCCAGAATAGAACAGTGATGATTATGATCCGTATGACTGGCAAAACTTTAAGATCATTTAGGACAAGACCTGTTGTAGGTTTTCACGGGGGTTTGTAAATTTAGGAATAAATGCTGATATTTATCGAAGGTAAACACAAGGAATTGACTTGTGAAAATCAAGTAGTGAGTTCTACTTTATACTGGCTTTGCCAATTCTCTGAAGAAGAGAATTTTATAAACTTTCTCAACAGTACACAGGGGAGTCTATCTACTCATGAATGCTGTGTCATTAGTACTGTTAGCCTCTGAGAAAGTATTATTACCCCCTGACAGTCAATAACTAATACTAATAATGGACAGGTCCTTGCTGGTGCTTAACTCCTAGCTGGCTCAACGGATTTAAGTTTTAATATGGAAGAACTGGCTTAAATACCAGTCGTGAATAATGTAAGGAGTTTGTGCTAACTTGGAGCGGCAAACTAAAGTAAGCTTAATATGGAGAAATAAAACACGATTCTACAGTACATTAAGCTCAAAGAAAAGAACTGTAAATTTGTTAATTACAATGAAATAAATTTACGTTTCAAAAATGAATTCAAGCGGGGAATTCACTGTCACAGGGGGACTACTGAATTCAAATATCAAAGGAAATACACTCACTCATTCGAAAGCTAGTCTGACTTAAGGCTAGGAAAACGAACGGAAATACTGGTCAGTGGAGGAAACGGAGCTGAAGCTGCACAAGACTGGGCGTCTCTGCTAGGGGCAGGCACTGCTCGTTGCTCAGCTCACTGCAACTGATCACCAAACTAAGCGGGGAGATACGGGGAATCGTTGCTTTGGTAGAGACTGTAGGTGCTAGGAGACCTCCTGTCTTGTCTCTGGCACAGCAACCCTACTCCCGTAGCTGCTAAACACCGACTAACTCATCTAAACAATGGGGGACTCTACAGACGAGGAGCAGTGTGAAAACGACAACTACACTAAAAATTTTTGCTCAGTGAAACACACTGTCTGTACAGAAAGACAGTCACTTATGAAACAGTGACAAGGGTTATAAAACTCATTACGAGCTGAGTACAAAAGCGAGGCAGTTAACGGTCTGAGCGATTTCAATGAAATTCAGTCGTTCCCTTATATGATACTAATACAATGTCACGAATTGATTAGTGACATAGCTCTCCCCAGACGCTGGCACAGGATACCCCCAGGCACTGAAAATGTGGTGTCATGGAGAGGCTTCCACAGTCCCTGTTTTTCAAGATGCTAAGAAATATACCTTCATCCCTCTATTTTCACTTCCACAGTCGCCTCTTGGCAAAGTTGGCGGTGAGACCGCGGACTATGAATAAGAGTATTAAGGGAACGATTACCAAATTATGGCTGTTAGACGGATAGCTTTAGTCTGGATCAGTGCTGACTGTACTGGGGATGGATGTAATTATCTCTGTCTATTGCCAGATGCCTTAATCTCATACTGGGCGGCCACAAACAAATCGCCTCCACGTCACCCTGTCCCCCGCCATTTCACTGCCCTGCTCCTAATTCACACACCCCTTTCTCATATACCTCTCCACTCCATCCCTCCATCTTATCCTTGGCCTTCCCCTCCCTCTCTCCCCCTCCACCTCACTCACATACACTCTCCTCGTCAGTCTCTCACTCCCCATCCTCTCCAAATGGCCAAACCACCTCAGTATATTTTCTCCTAACGCTTGTTATTACATCCACATCCAAACCACAACACTCCTTCATTTCCTCATATGTCTGTCTCTCTCTCTCCATGTGACTCCACAGGCTCCTCTCAAATAACTCACTTCCACTGCTCGCACTCTTGACTTGTGTCCCTCCAACAACGTCCAAGCTTCACTTCCATAGGTTACAGTTGTTATCACAATACTATCATGTAATAACTTTTTCACTTCCATGCTCACTTCCCTGTTTCTTATCACTGCTTGCAAGGAACCAGCAACTTTTCCTTGTTGTACCCTTTCATGCACTTCACTCTCCAAACTTCCATCCTTACTCATCACACTACCCAAGTACTTAAATGTACTCACATTTTCCATTTCCTCATTATCCAACCTCAATGTACATTCACTGACTTCACCTCTCTCGAAGACCATAACTTTACTCTTCCCTATATTCACCTTTAGATTCCGTTTCTTACACACTCCCCATCGTCTTCACTTAACACCACAGTACCATCTGCAAACAACAGAGCAGGGAGATTCCAAACACTGCCCTCTCTCATTAGGGCCACTCCAACATCCACTCCCCTACCTTGTATCTCTTTTCTAACCCCATCCATATACAGATTGAACAGCCATGGAGACATGACACATCCCTGTTTCAAACCCACCTTCAAAGAGAAAAACTCCCTCAGTTCACTATCCACACGCATTGCAGCCTTAGCACCCTCATACATACTCTTCACAGCATTCAACAACTTCCCAACTACTCCATATATTCTTAATACTTTCCACAATCTTTGTCTATCCACCCTGTCATATGCTTTCTCCAAATCCATGAAGGCTGCATACAACTTCTTTCCTTTCTCTAGAAACTTTTCCACTAAAGATCTAAGACTGAATATCTTATCTACACAACCTCTTCCCTTCCTAAAGCCTCCCTGTTCTTCTCCAACTAATTCCTCTGTTATTTCCCTAACTCTGTCAATAAGTATCCTACCGTATACTTTTCCTATTACATTAAGAAGACAAATACCCCTATAATTACCACACATTTCTTTTTTCCTTTTCCCTTTGTACAAGGGAATAATTAAACCTGACTTCCAATCCTCCGGGACTTTACCTTCCTCCCAGGCCAATCTGCACATCTTGCACATCCATTCTACTACTATGTCTCCTCCATACTTCAGCATTTCACCACACACTCCATCATTTCCTAGGGCTTTCCCCATTTTCACTTTCTTCATTGTTTCCACAACTTCTGTCCTACTGATTTCTTCCTGTCTTCTCAGCTCCCTCCTCCTCCCAGCCATTCCCCAGCCATTTATACTCGCATTACTTTCATTCTCTATGTTCAGCAATTCCTGAAAGTGTTCTCTCCATCAGCTCACTGTTTCTTCCTTCTCAACTGGTAATCTACCATTTTTATTTTTCATTCCCGTACTGACTTCATTGCCGCCCTGTCTGACTCTCTTCACCTCTTTCCAGAACATTGTCTTACATTCCCTCCACTTGACACTCAAATTCCTTCCAAATTCCTCATTCACTCTCTTCAATCTCTTACTAATCTTTTGCATATAACTCTCTCTTCCGTCTCTCATCTTCTTCCACGCCCCTATTTCTCATCCATTCATTATGATGTGTCCAAAAATTACTGTGGAGGCGACCATCATTCTGTAAGCTCACGTTTTGCTCACTTAGGGGATTAAGATTTGGTTCAAATATTCCCTTTAATTGTTGGCCAATGGGGAAATAACTGGCGTCATGCCGTTTGTATTGAAAATGAGCCATTTTATCTACTTCCTGACTGTCTGCTTCCATCCTTAGCCATCATCTTACGTCCTTACACAGACTGTGAGATAACCATGCCCCTAACTCTCGTATCCAACTCCTGGTGGACAATATATGTTAGGACTCCATATTATAATTACAAATCATAATAGATAAATAGATAGATAGAGAGACAGATAGAAGCAGGAAGTCAGATGATGAGAAGGTATTGTGTCTGCGAGAATCGAGCAATGCTAAACATGCTTACACACTCTTAACTCAAGGAATGCTTTATAGGCACACGACAGCGCCTCGTGACCATACACACACATACACACATACTCACACACAGGCTTCTAGAACTTTCCAACCACAGTGTAACACACGTGACACGACCCCTGCTACACCAGAATTTAGGAAAGAGAGCTCAGAAGGAGACAGGCCATAGAACAGGCAGGTAGTAGGGAGAACGAGCCTAGCAACATGGGCGAGAGGAGAGAGAGACAGCGAGACGGGGAGGTAGCTCGCGGGACTCTACTTATACTTCACTCGTGTGTGAGAGACTTTGTTAATATTTCCAAGACAAATAAAAATAGTCCCATACTATTCTTTACCTCTCCTGTCATTGCATGACAAAAGGGAATCAAGATTATCTACTTACAAGTCTACTAACTTATAACAACCGCTCGTCCACAAGTTCAATATATATATATATATATATAACTTCTCTACAAGTAACTACTAAGTCTTTTAAGACATTTGTAGCAGCGAACGTATACGAACTTCGTCTACGAATCTACAGTGAATTCCTACAAAATATCAAGATTGAAAACAAAAAAATACCTCTCACAACCGACAACTCACAACCAACTCCTGACAGTATTCTCTCCAACCCCCCCCCCCCCTCCGTCTCCCCGATCATCATGCTGATGTGGAAGTGATCACACAACGCCTTACCAGTAGTTTAACAAAGTACTGATACAAACAATCTTGCAATTTCTACGACGAACAAACGAATTACAACCATCTACAATCAACTACAAGTAACAACTCCACGAGTCGTCTGTATAATCTACACGCACCTACAAGTAACGATCGACAGTCTTCATCCCACAACGAGTAAATCACAAGAGAAAAGGACCTAGAAAACATCGAGAAAGAAAAATAAAACAAACAAACGAAGAATGAGACACAACTCACACCTCACAACCACCAGACCTCACCCTTCTCCCTCTGCTACATCCACCCAACCTCCACCGCTGACGCAGGAGTGAAGAGGTCAAGACAACGAAGTGAATACCAAGCCCATATTCACAACTCATCTCACTCACTAATCTTCACTGAAGTTACTCATCGCTACTCATTTACTCACCACAGCTACCAGTGTGGGAAGTCGACGTCACCATACGTGTGCTGAGACGACGACAAGCCGTGTGTCTGACACCCCACAACACGTCAATCAACCCGTGAAAAACAACGCTGTCACCACCTGCAACACCACTCACAACATTTCCACCACGGTAAAAAATTAGTGAGTTACACAGTTACTTGATTTATACGATACACAGTGATAGACAACACATTTTGCACAAACATATAAAACGTGCTGTATAGTTACAACTTAAATTCATAGACCTACTTCAGTTATCATCATAATTCAATCATTAAATACTTGCACCAACAATAAATATTCTACACTGTATATATTCATTCATTTATTATAGCATTTATTTACTACCAACGAGTGTTACCATTTATACCTACATAAAATACGTGTTTCATACATACAGCGATACATTATTACATCTATGAAGTAATAAAGAAAATATACCATCACAGTAACTCAGTGAGCGATTAAGAGAACTGTATTAAACATTTATTAATTAAAGCTACCTAGTGGAAACAGATAAATTAAGTTATAAGGAAAACCAGAAAAAAAAAAAGAAAAAAAAATGGCCAACACAAATGACGTTAGCAAGAATGAACATCTTCAACACAATCGTAAAGACAAAGATTTCCACACAGTGCTGACACATATGTTGCCCACGATAGGTACAAGTGAAGAACAAGTCAGTGTATAAAGTTAATACTGTATATAGTGTATATATATATTTTTTATATAAAATAACAAAATATGGGACTATATAATATCATTTTCAGTAATATCTGTGCAATATAAACTAAACCTTAAAAAGGGTCCCTAGGAAATTAGCCAGCAATTATGTAACCATGAACAACACAGAAAAAGCGTACACAAACGAAGAAAAAACAAACTACAGAAAATCAATACATAAAAAAAAAAGAAAGAAAGAAAAAGCAAGAAAGAAAAAAGAAAGAAATAGAGTAAGATCACATAAACAAATGAAAATAAGTGTAAGTGTTACTACAAATGCCAAAATACCACATAAACTCCTATAAGTGAAACAAAAAGCAAACGGTTGTCTCCACAAGCTAGTGGCATGGCACATCATATCATCGACCGCAGCATGACCGGATTCAGTGTCAGGACTGCAATTATTACAATTATGTAATTACAAACGATATGTAACAATTATGTAACGACAAACGATTGCATTATGTTACACTTGCTACAATTATGTAACTACAAACAATATGCAACAATTATGTAACAGTTGCATTAACAAGATGTATCTTTTATGTAACTTTAACTACAATTATGTAACTACAAACAATATGTAACAATTATGTAACAGTTGCATTAACAAGATGTAACTCTTATGTAACTTTAACTACAATTATAAAGCCAACACAATTATGTAACAGTTGCATTAACAAAATGTAACTACAATTATAAAGCCAACACAATTATGCATTACCACAATATTATGTACCAATTCATAAAATGGTACAATCATGTATTACTACAATGTTACTACAATGTAACAATTACAATACAATTATGTAATAATTCACAATGTTACAATTATGTATTACCACAATGTTAGTACAATATTATAAGTCATACAACTATACCACAATTCTGTATTACCAGTATCATCATACAAGTTAGGTGAAATATTAGACATTACTAAAGGGATAACTCAATATGTAATGTATAACCTAGCAGTATTACCATTGCACAATTATATACGTATGTCAGTTATACATACACATTTTACAAAATGTCATACAACAACCATTGCATTTATTCAATTATTTATACAACTTGTTTAAAATGTATTATTACTGAATCATTGCAATTTACTATGAATATTATATGTATACAATATTATAATCAATATTATGTACTAATAGATTTGCATATGTCAATGATGATTGCTGTCGGAGGACCTTCAGCTGCGCGGCCGAGCATGTGTCAGGACTCCATATTATAATTACAAATCATAATAGATAAATAGATAAATAGATAGACAGAGAGACAGATAGAAGCAGAAAGTCAGATGATGAGAAGGTATTGTGTCTGCGAGAATCGAGCAATGCTAAACATGCTTACACACTCTTAACTCAAGGAATGCTTTATAGGGACACGACAGCGCCTCGTGACCATACACACACATACACACATACTCACACACAGGCTTCTAGAACTTTCCAACCACAGTGTAACACACGTGACACGACCCCTGCTACACCAGAATTTAGGAAAGAGAGCTCAGAAGGAGACAGGCCATAGAACAGGCAGGTAGTAGGGAGAACGAGCCTAGCAACATGGGCGAGAGGAGAGAGAGAGCAAGACAGGGAGGTAGCTCGCGGGACTCTACTTAACTTCACTCGTGTGTGAGAGACTTTGTTAATATTTCCAAGACAAATAAAAATAGTCCCATACTATTCTTTACCTCTCCTGTCATTGCATGACAAAAGGGAATCAAGATTATCTACTTACAAGTCTACTCACTTATAACAACTGCTCGTCCACAAGTTCAATATATATATATATATATATATATATATATATATATATATATATATATATATATATATATATATATATATAACTTCTCTACAAGTAACTACAAAGTCATTTTATCAAGACATATATAGGGCGGGAGAAATCCAGAAATATGCTTTCCTATAGCATAAAAATAAAACTAACAATTGTGCCCAGTAAAACAGACCACACACCCATTCACTCATCTTCCGATATTCTCTGCTATACTTCCCAGGCCATATGGTTCAAAATCATGTGTGCTAAAGCCTGTAGCACAGAGACCATTCCATCTACTACCAAGTTACATAAGTAGTGCAAAAACTTGCTGTATACGTCTGTCATGGGGAGATGTGAAATTATAAATCAATAATGCTAGCTGTTACTTGAAAACTGAGACAAGGAATTGACTTGTGAAAATCAAGCAGTAAGTTTACTTTATGCCGGTTTGCTTCGCTGATTCTCTAAAGACGAGAATTTATAAACTTTCTCAACAGTACACAGCAGAGACTAATTACTCACGAGTGCTGTTTGGAGTACTGTTAGCCTCTCGAGAAAGTGACTCCACCCCTGACAATCAATAACTAACGCTAATAATAATAAACAGGTTCTTGTTGATGCAAACTCCTGGCTGGCACAAAGGAACAAAGGATTTAAGTTTGATATAAAAGAACTGGCCTAAGTACCAGTTAAGGAATAATGTAAAGAGTTTGTGCAAACTAGGAGCGGCAACTAAAATAAGCTTAATGTAGAGAAATAAAACACGATTCTAATTATATTAAGCTCAAAGAAAAGAACTGTAAATTTATTGATTACAATGAAATAAATTTACGTTACATGAATCTCAAAAATGAATTCAAAATAACAAGGAGAATACACTCACTCACTCATTCAAAAGCTAAACACACTTAAGTCTAGAAAAAACGAACAGAAATACTGGTCAGTGGAGGGGAGCCGAATGAGTAGCCTGGGCGCCTGTGATGAACATCAAAACGCTATGCCGCTTCGCCAATTCACCGTCTAAGTGGAGATTCAGGAACTCGCTTTACAACGGAGGTGCTGCTCTATGCTGGGCACAAACGGTCCTACCCTCGAGGCGACTCAAAGCTGACTGACTTCAAACTATGAAAGGGGGCAAGAAGTGGCCGTGTTTGCCGGAAATAGGGCATAGCCTAACTTCAACGGTCAACAGAAAGAAAGTGAACGATATAGGGTCACAATAAATCACTCAGTGAAAGCACTAATGTCATGGATAAGAATGATCACTTGTGAAACAGTGGCAAATGTTCTGAAAACCATCCTGATCAAAGTGAATACGAGGACGGTTGAACTGAGTGATGCCCAGTGGGAATTCCACTAGAATTCGTGGTTTTCTCACTAAAGTACAATGTCATGAATGTATAAATACGCTCGTGCGAATTAGTGACATTATGCCTCATCAAAATCAAATTTTTCTTTAGAAAAATTTTCGATATACATACATATAAATCCTAACTCAGTCACACAAGATTCACACTGTGGTGTGTGTACTATCCTGCTACAGGAGAAAATCACAGTCGCCCATGAGCGTAAAAACCTCATATTTACTTTAATAGAAGCAAGCATGAGGAAAAACTCTGTGACGACGGTGAAAAATCCTGTAGTCAGGTCAAACTGAGCAAAAAGTTCACTACATTTACATTAACAACTAATTGTTATGTAGTGTGATGTATGTAATACATGGTGTAGGTGTGACAGTTGTGGTGTAACTGTGCCTACGTGTAAAATTATATAATACAAATCAATAGTAAATAGAGGCGACAAGGCAGAAGAGAAGAGGCAGCAGCATGTGGTAGAGATGGTCAGCTGATCTCCACGACAAAATTGCTACACCTGCCAGCTGCACCTGCGAAAGCAATCAAGGTGGAGCATCAAAAGTGTCAGTGTGACAAACAATATTTAATAAATTACAATTTCTCTCTCTCTCTCTACCTAGCAGTCTGTATATATGCTACAAAGAGTACGCCCTAGCCAAAAATTTTAAGTGACAGCCAAGCTTTGTACACTCGAGGTTGCCGTTATTTTCATATTGGATACATTATTAACCAGGAAACGTGGTCCCAGGACAGAATCTCATAGGACCCTTATAATTTACTGGTTAAACCCTACATTATTATTAACCAGGAAACGTGGTCCTAGGACAGAATCTCAAAGGACCCTTATAGTTTACTAGTTAAACCCTACATTATTATTAACCAGGAAACGTGGTCCCAGGACAGAATCTCAAAGGACCCTTATAGTTTACTGGTTAAACCCTACTCTACACTTACAATTAACATTGGCAAGCTGAGAATCCCTATGCAATCTCGGGCAGGTCACATTTTAACACCCACCATGGGTGTGAACACTCATGTGGATAATGTGCATTCTCCAGGAATCCTCAGAGAGGCCCACAGCTCGAGACACCACAAGGTAATTCAAACACAGCCTCGGATTGCCCTTATGGGGGTCTTGAACTTCACCTTAACCTATGGTATACATGTATATACAGGTCCTGGATGTAATGTGTCCTGTGGGACCAACGGGCGAGACGTCAGGTCTGCACCCACATCACCACTGCCCTGTCTCTCAGCTGCTCCAGAGATTATGGGTGTGGATTCAAACGGCACAGGAAGGACGTGTCCCTGATTGGTGGTACGTTGACACACATTGCAGGAACACACAAAGCCATCTATTTCCGGTCTCATTCCTGGCCAGAAAAAGTCAGCATGGATACGGCCCTGGGTTTTCCTTTTGCCCATGTGACCTCCTGAGGCTGAACAATGACCCCATTCTAACACTGCTTGGCAATACTTAGTGGGAATGACAAATTGCAGTCAAACCTCACCCTGGGGTGTTCATGACTCATGGTAGAGCCATCCTTGTTTACGAAGGAACTTGGCTTGGCCTCCCTGTGAATACTTAATTACTCTACCCTTTTGTTTCTTCTGCATGGCAGCAAGTGTCGGGTCAGAATGTTGTTCTTGGACAACATCTTGGCTTCAAATCAGATCTTGCGGCGATGCAATGATCACAGGGGTGACACAATTTGGAGCCTCAGTCATGGCTCGTGTTACTGCAGCCGAAGTCTGAGTAGTGTCATCTATGGTGCAACTATACTTGGCACCTTGTATGTTGCCTATGATAAGGTCAAAGGTTCTGGCATGACAACTGCGACTGTTGTACCAGTGTAAAATGGAGATCCCACCTGGATACGTGTCTCAGGGAACAATCTCACTGATCCATCAATAAGCTGAGCTTGGATCTGTCGACCTGTGTACTCCTCAGGCCGAACTAGACTCTGCCTGACAGAGAATCCTGAGAAACTGTTGTCTCTCAGGACCTTCACAGGAATGCCTCCCACAAACCCTGGCTGAACAAGGAAGGCATTGTTACCTGTGGGAGGGCCTGTGTAGGAAGCAGCCAGCCACTGATGAGGCTGCTGAATGAATGATGCGGCAAACATAGTGCCCTGAGAATTAGATACCTGAGGGGTCATACTCACTGTCTGGGGAGATGGAGCATTGACCACCTGTGGTGGAGTGTTCACTGTCGATGGGGGACTAGTGAACCGTGGGGAAGTACAAGTGCTGCTAGGGACGGCACCACCTTACTGCTGTTGAGGAATGAAGGCTGCATTTGCCTTCTGTCTCCGATACACTGGAGCTGGTGCTGAAAAGGATAGTCCCGACCGTCGATTGCGTGGCTGATACTGCTGCTGATTAGGGTACTTGTTGTACCGCTTCCACTCAAGTTTCTGGGTATTTTGCCCGTGGTCCTCCTTCTGCGGTTTGTTTGGACCTTGGCCATTATTCTGAGACTGGCCTTTGTTGCTGGGGTTCAGTCTGAGACGGTTTCCCAGATTTGTCAGCTTTCCTGTTCCAGGTGTGTTCCTTACGAGTTTGATACCCGTCCGCAGTGAAGAATCCATCAGCCTTCTCCACCATTTGGCTGGCATCCCTTACCTGGCAGATCTCAAGCTGAGCCATAAGCTCAGCAGGCCATGACTTTTCTAGCTGCGTGTGCAACATAAGGTCAATTATCCCCTCTCGTGTGGGAGGAGTTTCATCTTTCTCCATCCACTCATCTAAGTAAGCAGTAAGCCGATCAAGAAACTGAATAGCAGTCCCCTTTTCTTGCAGACGCGCCCTCATAAACTGACTCCTGGCACCATCAACTGCAAGACCGTACGCTTTGATGAGTGCAGCCTTCATCATATACGTGAGATTGTCTCCACGAATTCTGTGGAGAATATCGAGGCCAGGGCCCTCAAACAAGCTAAGAAGCTGGAGCTGCTTAGCTGCTTCATCCAGCTGGTACAGCTGGGCCATGTCTTCGAAATGAGCTATGAATGGCTCGATTCGCTCGCCTTCCGAGTATGCAGGAAGCTTGATGTGTGGCGTCACCAGAACATGTGCAGGGAGAGCGCTCGTGGAGCTTCGGTTAGCTGCACCAGATGTGTCTGAAGCCAAGGAGTCTCACTTGAGCTTCAACATCTCAAGTTCATGTTTCTCACATGCCTCACACTTGGCACGTTCGTGTTCTTGTTCTCTCTCTCGTTGTTCTCGCTCATGTTCACATTCTTTCTCGCGTTCCTCACGGTGAATTCGACGCTCTTCACGAGCATCACTCTCACGTTGCTGCTCGTAAATAAACCGAGAGAGTACATATTCTTCTGTTTGATCGGGGTCAGTGAGCCCCATATCTTTGGCTTCCTGTATATATATATTAATAGTCATGATGCTAACTCAATTAAGGTTGAGTGGGCTAAAGATTGAGTACTGACTACTATTTTGCAGAGAAATGCCAATAATCAAAAGTAAAGAATGTAGGCATAGGTTGGTGGTGACCAGTTTTATCTAGTTAAACTGGTAAAGAAAGAAAATTAAAAAAGAAGCAACTGACTGGGAAAACTATTACGTAAAATTAATAGAAATGAATCAATAACCACCAGTAAGATAGTGCCTATAGACTTTAATGATAAATACCTAGCTGTGAGTGAGTGAGTATTATCTCGCTAATAACTTTAGAGCCAGGAGTTAATATCCTGGAATGAGGTCGCCAGATGTTATGGGGGGATGTGAAATTATAAATTAATAATGCTAGATATTACTTGTAAACAGAGACAAGGAATTGACTTGTGAAAATCAAGCAGTAAGTTTAATTTATTGTGGCTTACTTCGCCGATTCTCTAAAGACGAGAATGTATAAACTTTCTCAACAGTACACAGCGGAGACTAATTACTCATGAGTGCTGTTTGTAGTACTGTTAGCCTCTCGAGAAAGTGACTCCACCCCTGACAATCAATAACTAATGTTAATAATAATAAACAGGTTCTTGCTGATGCAAACTCCTGGCTGGCACAAAGGATTTAAGTTTGATACAAAAGAACTGGCCTAAGTACCAGTTAAGGAATAATGTAAAGAGTTTGTGCAAACTAGGAGCGGCAACTAAAATAAGCTTAATGTAGAGAAATAAAACACGATTCTAATTACATTAAGCTCAAAGAAAAGAACTGTAAATACATTGATTACAATGAAATAAATTTACGTTACATGAATCTCAAAAATGAATTCAAAATAACAAGGAGAATACACTCACTTCCTCATTCAAAAGCTAAAACACTTAAGTCTAGAAAAAACGAACAGAAATACTGGTCAGTGGAGGGGAGCCGAACGAGTAGCCTGGGCGCCTGTGATGAACATCAAAACGCTATGCCGCTTCGCCAATTCACCGTCTAGGTGGAGATTCAGGAACTCGTTGTACAACGGAGGTGCTGCTTTACGCTGGGCACAAACGGTCCTACCCACGAGGCGACTCAAAGCTGACTGACTTCAAACTATGAAAGGGGGCAAGAGATGGCCGTGTTCGCCAGAAGTAGGGCGTAGCCTAACTTCAACGGTCAGCGGAAAGTGAACAATATAGGCTCACAATAAATCACTCAGTGAAAGCACTAATTTCATGGATAAGAATGATCACTTGTGAAACAGTGAGAAATGTTCTGAAAACCATCCCGATCGGAGTGAATACGAGGACGGTTGACCTGAGTGATGCCCAGTGGGAATTCCACTAGAATTCGTGGTTTTCTCACTAAAGTACAATGTCACGAATATATAAATACGCTCGCGCGAATTCGTGACAACGTCTCCACAAACACTAGATTCATTTATTTCTAACCTTGGCAAAATCAACTTCCTCAACTTAGTTACCTTGCTTATTCACATCCATCCATGTTCGTGTTGGTTTTTCACGCCTCGTTCTATCGCCAGATTCATTCACGTATAACCTTTTTATCACCCTGTTCAAATCCATGCTCATTTTATGACCATACTGTAATTTTTTTCACCACATTCTTTTCAGTTTGTTAGATTTTCCAACTCCAAATGACTTACATTTTTTTAAACTTCATATCTACAAACCCCACATACATTGCTTTATGTTTCTATATAAAACTGCTCATAACTCATCATACCAAAGACTCTCACAGATAAATTAATCTGATAAAAAAAAAAAAAACTCCATCATGTCCTCTTACGCCATCAGTACTGATGCCTTTATCTTGTGTCAAAGCTTTCACATTGTCAGCCATTGTTTCCTTAGATTGCTCTGTTCTCCACTTTCTTAGTTCATTTTTTTATCTTTTGTCACTGCACTTATGTGTTTGAACTTCTACCACTTCCATATTCTTACCATTCACCAACAAGCCACACAGTAAGTCACCTCTTTTCTCAGTGACCACTGTTTTACTCTTCTCCGTATTTACCTGCAAACGCCGCAGCACAAAACTCTGAACTCGGACAACAAAGATTCAGATCACTGTTAACAAGGAACTCCGCACAGCTGCGTACAGTACATAAGATTACAGACATTTCACCCCTTACCATGGGGACACCACACATTTTGTTTCACTCTCATACTGAAAATAAAGCATTCATTCAAACAGCTGCTCATACTGTACAAATGCTTTACTGCCATCATTAAACTCCTACCGCATTCAGTGATCGTCCCTCCACACCAGACATACTGTACGCAGTGCCATTCCCGAATCACCTCCCTGTCTGTTCATTCTGTTATACAGTTTTTCAAGGACATTTAAAATGCCATTAATAACTTTTCTTTTACATCTTGTCTTCGCTGTTTGCCTTTATACAAATATTTGATCACACATCTATCACTCCAGGAACCACGCTCTTAATTAATCACTAGATACTTTGACATCTACCTTTTTTGTTTTCCCATCACTGTTCTACCTTATTCGCTACCTCATGTTGGACAATTAGCCCGGTAAGATGGAAGAAGAACTATGGCAAATAATTCTGCAGTCAGAACGCCCTTCCCCCAACTCCCCTTCCCCATCCACACGCAACAGATACTCAGGCCTTGGTCTCAGGCTTTTCTCTTTCCCACTCTTTCTCACATAGTCCCAGGGGACATGTACACCTGGTGTCTTCCTGGAGAGCGACTGAGTAACTCAGACTTGGTGCATCAGATATGAAGACAACACTACACTTTGACCTAGATCTCTCTCTCTCTCTCTCTCTCTCTCTCTCTCTCTCTCTCTCTCTCTCTCTCTCTCTCTCTCTCTCTGTATATCTATCTATCTATCTATCTATATACATATATACACATACATACATACATACATTCATTCATAGACATAGATAGATATCTGTTTATCTGTCTGTCTATCCATCCATCTACCTATCAATCTATCTCGTTCTGTCTATCTATCTATCTATCTATCCTACTGTGACATTGGTAACTCACTTCAGTCACTCCCTCCCACCCTCTCCACAACTGTCCCACAGCACACAAAGCATTCACTGGGGCAAAACACGGGCCTTGTCCTGCCGTAGCCGCCTCTTGTATTGTTACCTTAGGCTGGCGGGTGTCTTGCTTCATCATCCCACTCTGATGCTTTCACACCATAAACGCCTCTGCAGTACCAAATATAAAATTCTATTTGTTGACAAATATTTTCATGATTTTAAGTTTGTATGTTTCACAAGCGTCACAAGACGGCACGTATATAAGAGTAACGCGAACTTGTAACTGTTGTTGGAGCAAGTTTTCGTATTAACTTTCACTGCATTCATGCCACTAATCCTACAGCACCCATTTTCACTTCAGATCTCAAACCCTTGCCACAGAATCTGCTCGTCAGATTTAAACGCGGAAAGAGTGAGTTGAACAGTAGCTTCAGTCTAATCACCCTATCACCCTCCTCAGCATTGCGTTAGTTTGTCTCAACAAGCCTCGATGAATGGTGTTGAATTCCTGTACAGGTGTTCCTGGTATTGTACCCCTTGATTCTGTCTTTCATTATACACATGCGTGTTGTATGCACAGCGTGTGTATTGGCTTACTGTGTGTGTGTGTGTGTGTGTGTGTGTGTGTGTGTGTGTGTTGCCAGCAGAAATCAGTTTTGATGCAATTTGCAACAATCTTGGTGAAAATATTGAGGGTCAACCAGGGGGAAGCCAGTTGCTTCCTGGTACAATAGATCTAAGATCGAGGTCACAGCGCAGCAGAAGTTTGAACAGTTTTAATCAGATTTAAACCATACTGGTGGATGGGTTGAGTGTCATGCAAGGACTAAGGAAGTCGATGGTGAAAACAGTCAGTCAAAGGTCAAACGCTGACCCATGTCTGCCTGTGTGTGAACAAAATAACTCTAACAGCTTTTATTTGAGTAGTTCAAACTTTGTGGAGGAGTTTAGGATCAACGAAGGGGCTGATTAGCTTTTTTTTTTTTTTTTTGTGAGAAGCTGGTTTAAAGGTCAAGGTCACAGACCAAGATCAGGTTATAGTTATTATGGAAGGGTTCAAGGTAAGGAAAGAAATGAAGGGTTTATATTTTGAGAACAATCAGTTAAAAGTCAGTGCCACTGTTCAAGGACAAACAGTCGACCATGTAGCTCAGTTTTCATTCGATCTGAACAAAACTTTCTGGAATGATTCAAATTCAGCCAAAGATGACGAGGAACGATTTTGAGAACACTAGGTCAAAGGCGAAGGTCACAGGAAAGGTCACTTCAGACATTTCTTTTTCGATTTTTTTCTGCTAGGAAGGATGAACCAAAGGCTAGAAGTTCGCAAAGACTGTTCCTTCCCAGAAAAATGGAAACACAATAACAGACCCAAATTTGATGGAAATGTTAAGGGTCAGACAAAAATGACGTAATTCGATTTTGAGAACCTTCAGTCGAAGATCAAGGTCACAGGACAAAATCATGCGTTTGGCTCTTCGATCAGTTGTGAGGCTGGGGTCCTGTGAGTGCTCCTTCATGTTTCTTTATTTTTTTATTTTAACCCTTTCATTGATTTTGTCACAGTCAGACATTTTATTCCTGCAGACGCCAGGCGATTTTATCAGACACTGGAAAACCTCCGCCAACCGAAGTATTATACAATTTTTTATTAAAACATTTAGACTTTTTGCTTACACCTAACTGAAATTACATATATTTTATACTATTTTTGTTGTCTTTTTACGATTGTAGTGATAAAATACAGCCTTCATGAAGCATTCATTATTAACGACTCTTGGTTCAACACAATCATCTGATGGTGGACTGATTAAATAATAAAGCAAGTCATCGGACCGATCTTCACTGCTGGACTTGTTTTCTAATGTTGGAGGAGTTGCTAAGGAGGCTGGCCACGTCCTCATATGTGGCCAGTAGACGATCCTTCAGAACTGCAGGGTTTTCAGGGATGCAGAGTTACCTGTTACTGGTCACAGACTTGTTTGCTACTTTAAGACTGCAACTCAAGACTGAGAGAATCCCAAGACGCCACAAAAAAAAAAAAAAAAAAAAAAAAAAATCCAACCAGAGAAACCCATGGATGAAGAATTTGTTAACGAGTATGCAGTAGCAGTCTCATATCGGTCTGAGGTGTTCAGTGTCGTTGAGGACCGTGTTAAACAATGAGATATTTTATACATGGTACTCTGGCAGTGGCTGATGAATGCACTGGTGAACACATGAGGTCAAGTAGGAGATTAGTCTTTCCGAGGACATTGACGATGATAAGAGTTGTGCTACCAGACAGGCTGGGGATCAGGGGCAGCATCGACTTTTGTCTCGCAGGCAAAAGTTTCACTGAGATTGGACGAGCAGAGGTATGTCAGAAAATTCACTTTGGAGGTAGAGGGTTGCTATCATGCAAATGACCAACCTGCTTTTCCAGCCCTGAAGGAGCTCCACTCATGCCCCATCTCTCGGATTAGCTCTGTTTGGACAGCAATTGGACGCCTCGTGTCAATGACGGATGAATACATGGCTCGTTGGTTGAGTACTTTAATCAGCCGTATATGGCAAAGCTCCCCAGTGTAGACCTCCTGTAGGTGGGTGTGCAACCACTAGCTGCTGTTCCATCAGTCAACGATGCCGTCCCTTCTTTTGGTGAAATAAAGAAGGCAGTGACTAGATTGACAAAGCAGGGTGGCAACTGGTGTTTGTGGCATAGCTGAGGGATTGGTCATTGTTAAGAGTGAAACCATGATCCAGGAATTACATGCAGTCGTAGATGCTGTTTGATGTACCGGTATAATTGTTGGAACTTCTTAGCCACCATTTATTTGTATGTAACTCTTTAGTCTTGTAATAGGTGAGTCTTGACTTTTGGTTAAAGTTATTTTGGTGATTGAAGAGCAGGAGGAGTTAAAGATGAATACAAGGAGTTGATCTTGATTTATTATCTTCAAAGAAAGTCCAAGTTGAGCAGGGACTTAATTTACTAACTAAGTCTAGTTGGACCCCCCTTCTTATTTGATCTCTCCACTACCAGCCGGTTCTATGGCTTGCCCCTTTCTGAGCTCTGATTCCTACATTCTTGTTTAGCAGGGGTCGTGTCACGTATGCTATACTGTCATGGAAGCTTCTAGAACACTGTATGTCTGTGTGTATGTACTGCTTCCGGTGCACGACCAGCATTCCTTCACTTTAAGAGTTGCAAGCTAACTTCCTTTTGCTTGATTCTTGCTGATACACTACCTATCTCACACCCTGGCTTGGTGCTTCTATCTATCTATCTATCTATCTGTCTATCTATCTGTGAGTTGTATTATTATTATTTGGAGTCCTGACATCATTCCACCAGCCTGGACAAGGGATTTGGTCATACCTGTCTGAAAAAGGAGACTAACTTGGGTACAGTAATTACCGTTAATATGGTGCTCATTATGCCAGGGAAGGTTCTTGTTCATCTGATCCTGATGTGTACCTGGAACCATTTGATAAAGTTTCAGAGGCTTGACCAATCCGGATTCAAGTCCAAAAGGTCTACAGCTGACCTTGTCCTAGCACTTCGAGTTTTCTTGGCGTCGTGGTGAGGCTTTCCAGGTACTGTTGGTAGCCCATGTTTATTTCAAGAAGGCGTTTGACCCAGTAAATCGAAAGGCACTATGGGAACTCCTTCGACTCGGTGGCAGGTGGCCTACGGTATAATCAAGCATTGATAGTGTTGTCAATTGTAGAGGGAGTAAGGAACATCCGACTTTTATCAAGTAGATTCAGGAGTAAGACAAGGAAGTTTCTGCCCCCTCACTTTTCAACACATGCATGGCTTGGACGCTGGGTCGGGCTGTGAGCTGGAGTTACAGTGGAGCATCAACTGGTAGTTTTAAGGTTACTGACCTTGCTTTGTTGACGACGCAATTATCCTGGTGGAATCGCTGGAAACACTCGTATGTGCTCTCGAGGCATTCAGTGAGAATGTGAAGTCACTGGGACTAAAGGTCTCCGAGGTTAAGACTAATTTCCAGGCATTCAGTAGCTTGTTGGATGAAGCAGTACAGTCTGTTCTGACATGAGGAGCAGACAGATGTATTGGAAAGATACACTTAGGTTGGCTGTGCGATCCGTAACAATGGCACGTACAAGAATGAGATCTCTCGTTGCAGTGGTTTGACATACGGTATTGTGCATTCATTCATTTCGAGTATTTGGCATTGTCGTTATTTGTGTACAAAGACAAAAATCTGCATCTACAAAGAATTGATGTTGGCTCTGGAATGATGAATTGAATCGCTGGTATTAAGCTTCGTCAGAGGATCAAGGGATATCGATGGTACGAGTGTGTGCATAACAAACGTTTAATCTGTAGGACTGACTCGAGCCACATGATACAAGAACGCCAATTCCTTTTTTTTGGGGGGGGGGAGGGGGCACGTTACACGTTTATCTAAGGTTAATACTTCTCATAGACTGATATCTAAAAGTCTGCCTGTAGTGGAGGAAACCAAGAGGAAAGCAACAACACTCATGGCTGGAGGAAGTCAGTCGTTCCTATCGAGAGATATCTAAGAGTTCGGAGGGAGGCAGTCGGTGGCTGGAGGCTTGCAAGGAGGAACCCCAAGGTTGGAGTCGGAGGGTGAGTGAGGTTAAGCACCTAGGCTTTCGCCCTGAATGAGAGTCAGTGAGTGGACCGATATGGTTAAATGGTTGCTCATACTTACAGTCCAGTAATTTTATTGCTTACAAAATATGTCATAAAAGTAATTTTCAGAAGAATACAATAATGTACACCCACTAAAATAATTATCGGTACCCCTTGCTTCGATACCCTTCGCTACTATCACTGGCACGAAGCGGTGAATGCTCGGTAAGGGCTGGTACACCAGATCCTCTCTCTCTCTCTCTCTCTCTCTCTCCAGATATAGTATAACTCCTGTAGCTTCGTGTCTTGTATAAGGAATAATTCATAGAAATGTACATAATTCTCGAAGGAAGGTCTCAAAACAGCAAAGGATTATCCACTACAGTAGATAATATTAAAATCATAGTGCTATTTGTCTGCTTGGCACCATTTGTATCCGAAGTTACCACCTTAGAATTTTTCTTATACTTTATGCTACAATGCCAGCCATCATTAGCATTTAAAGACTGGGTTGATGACAAACTATGTAGGCCTAGCCGTCCACTACATACAACACCACATGAACAGCATCCGTAAAGCACATACAGTATGCATCGTAGTGTTGCTATAATATTAACTAAATCAGTTCTTCAACTAAACACGTCCACATCCAATGAACTATACTACAGTATTATATGTCTGGGCTGCCTCATGTTCTTTACATCTACATCCTTCCCCTATCCAGTATATTACCACTACCACGGGCATTGAATCTGGGACTCAGATGAGAGCCAGGCAGCTTACCACTACACGACGAGCAGGTAAAAGATATCTCACATTGTCACAATCTTGTCACCGATGTCCCTCCGTCCCTACTGTGGGCATGAAGAGGATGAGATAACCCTCTAGCACTCGGGCAAGTAGTTGCTTTTAATCTATCCCAAGCACTTAAGGCAAGTCAGAATGAAGAGAGAAGGTTACAGGATTGTGACAATGTGAGGGTTCTTTTACCTGATCGTGGTGTAGTGGTATGCTGCCTAGCTCTTACCTGAGAGTCCCGGGTTCAATTCCCGGCATAGTGGTAAAACATTATACGACTTTTCCTGTGCAAAGTACAGGTTTCTCTCTACATCCTTCCCCTTTAGGAATTTTAAGTTTTATTATTGCCTCCTTAGTACCAGTCTTTAATATCAGTTCTCTCTTTTCAGCCGTTTTCTTTTAACGTTCTGTCGTTTTATACGATATTATAGTACCGTACTTTTATTGGAAATCTCCTGTAACTGGAGGCAAGCATTTTATAGGGCCTGTCTTTTGCCCTCATTAGCACCGATGAACTTGCTTCGCAGCCTGTTGTAGCATTAAGTTTGTATTATTCAGTTATACTAAGCCATTACTTTCAACACTACAGTATGGTACTAACCACAAAAAGAAATGTTTTGGAAAATGTGGCGTGCTGTAGTATTATTTATTAATAATGTCATTAAGCTAAAGGAGATAACCTACAAAATTATTATAATTCCGCTAGATGAAAATAACGAGCTTCAGCTTTAGATACGAGCTCACTGCATTTTCCTTGAGGAAAAGTTTCATAGTTTATGTCCGTCCGTAACTTGACATTGCTATATTCTAATGCATCATTAGACATAATGTATCTAATTCGCTGGCATGAAAAAGGCGTGTAGTATAGCAGTCTTGTTTAATTAAGCATTCAGCCCACTAAAAAGCAAGTATTAGTTTAAATAATGGCGCAAAATAACGCGTTAGCAGCGGTCTCATTTGTAAAATACGATAAATGATGTTTCAGCGTGATAGAAATTTCTGTTTCCACGCCTAAATGGCAACGCAGCCAGTTACACACTACGAAGTGCTCGCATCGGGTCCTAGTCGTTTCGGCCGTAGGCCGTAACCAAACCTAGCCCAACTTCAGAAATGTCATCTTGATGAAGTGTGGTTATTTAGGCTGTTTAGGCTGTTAGGCAATTTGGCCGATTGCCAGTTTGGACGTTACAGCCTAAATGACTTGTGGCCCAAACGACCAGGACTGCCATTTAGCCTAGTGGAAAGTACCGAATTCAAATATACTCAGTGTTTTCTTTGTAACGTGTTTTAGAGAAAGCCACAAAAGCTGTAAAGCTGTAACTTTACAGAAATATAGCTGTGGTTCCTTTTCATTATCTGAAAGGAATATGGTTACAGTTAAGCATACAGTTAGCTACACAGTAAATAAATAGTAACTAGTTCAATTTATTTTAATATCTCTCGTCCAGTGTGTCAAATTTTATTACGCCAAATGAGTGCCGATTTTTTTTTTTTCTTTTGTAGAGTGTACAGTGGCAAGACACCCTTCCTGGTGGTCGTGTGTGAGAACGAGCTATGCGGTGGGTCACCTGGAGCCGTATTCTCGTCGGCTTATCAGGCTTTCTAGCAACCCTTCCTCAGCCCTTTATTTCGCACTTTACAGTCTTATATTCTTCTGTATGTGATTTTTGTATTTGTCATTTGATACAGTCTGTGTAAATAGCATGCAAGAAAATATCATTGTTCCATATCCAGAAATAAATTAGTAAGGAAAAGATAGTAGAAAACCTCCCAGGACGACGAGAACACAACGCTCCTGGCGACACTCCCTTGCCACAGGGAGATTTACTTGCCACAATATTTCTCAATATTTTACGTTAGGAGGGAGCTCCAGAAGTTCCGCTAAGCCGACGAGACAGGGACTAAGTGAGAGACGGCTTCCAACACAACACCCACCATCTTGCAACACTGCCGATGAATGTCCAGCACAAATATTGCTTATGTTGAAGATGTTGTAACGGCATTATGTAAAGGTCTTGATTTCACAGTGTTGTGACATCCTCTCTCTCATCCTCCTCACTCCCCCAACATAACTCACACCTTAACCTCCCCCCCTAACACCTTCCTACTTCACCTCGCTTTCTCCCTCCCTCACCTCACTTTATATATAAGCAAATATTTCATATCTGTTCATACCGGAAGAGGATCCCAGTCGCACTGAACTTGTTGTACCTTGGCAATGAGTTATACTTCTTCCAATACTCAACAGATAATATACGATATACTGAATTCAAGATTATCATAAGCATCTTGGCTTTTATAGAAAAAAAATTCATATTCTTAGAAGCACTATCTCACCCGTTTTGTAAAATGATGTCTTTAACATTTTATTGCTATGCACTGCCAGACAATATCATTCAGCTCCGTACATATACCTCGCAGTGAAGAGGTTAAGCATGCATTGATTTTTAGTTCACTATGGAAAATAACGGAGGTGGTTAGTGTGTATATCTCTAAGGACGCATCTACATCAAGTGCTCTCTGGCGGAGTTGGTTGCAGGAGGCAATTTTGAATCTCCGTAACCCGCAAAAGTTCTCGCCCGTGTCCAGTGCTGCCACTTACGAGTACATGGGTTGCCGTGATGCAAACTCCATTCCCCCCCCCCCCCCCCGCCCACCGCTCCAGCAAGCATTTGGTGTGGATGCGGCTTAACCTTATTAATAAAATTGTCTCGATATGTTTCAGAACGGGATGAAATGGGAACAGATATCAGCTTTTAGTTTTGTTTGTATAGGATATTGTTTGATGATGCCCAGGATCTGGATCTTAGCACGTTCAGTTCCCTTGTCGCTGAACAGACCGGGTGAGTTCCTCTTCAAGAGGCGGGAAAGCTTTAACGAGTGAGTGAGCCTCTTTGTGTTTTTCAGCCTCACTGAGTCCTATAGTGGTAGAGGTCCCTTACATTTACCCATATTTGACTTGGGCGAGGACTGATAGCATATTTTACAGACACAAAACGCAAATTATACTGCAAATATTACGAACAGTTATTGCTTATATTTATGGAACTCTTAGATACGCTGTCAGTGTAATACTGCAGTTCCTGACGTTTGGTTGTAGCATAATTATTAGTACCATTATGCATAGTTGGGACGAATAACTCATAATTATATATATATATATATATATATATATATATATATATATATATATATATATATATATATATATATATATATATATATATATATATATATATATATATATATATATATATATATATATATATATATATATATATATATATATAGGTATATATTTCATTCATTCATTCATTCATCATCCAATCCTACATTGCCCCATGAGGAGCGTAGAAGCCCGGGGCTAGGCAGTTGGTCCCGACATTTAAGATGAGAGTGACCAGCCTCACTCATCCCTGAGTGGCATTACATGAGCAATCAACCCCAACCTCCCCTTGGATATAAACCTTCACCGGCTCAATCCGACTGGAGTGCAATAATTACCCACTAAACCACCAGGCGCCAAAATTTGGTTATATGGTTACCACCCAGCGTAGTAAATGGTTTCCTGGTGTTCAGGAAAAAAAATTTTGCTTGTCATTCAGTGTAGAGTCACCCACAGGCAGAAGGAAGAGGAAAGAATGAAGGAAAGAAAGACAGAAGAGGGAGTGTAAAGTCACCCGTAGGCAGAAGGACAAGGACAGAAAGACAGAAGAGGATGGAAGGAAAGAAGGATGGAGGAGAGGAAAGGGCAGACACCCAACAGCAGCACTACATCGAGTGAGTGGATGGTGAGCGCCCCCACCCACCACTAATATATATATATATATATATATATATATATATATATATATATATATATATATATATATATATATATATATATATATATATATATATACACACTAGTAGGGGTAACCGGCGTTCCCCCTTCCCCTCCTTATTTATCTTCCTCCTCCTGTCCCTTCCCCTCATCTTGCCCCCCCTCTCTCTCTCTGTCCTTAATCCTTCTCTTGTGACTCTTACTACTCTGCCCCTCTCCCTCAAACCATCGGTCTTTTTGGTCTTAAAACCTTCCGTGGGTCATAATAGACCAAAAAGCCAAACACTCCATTCCTCTTTGTTCTAGTTCAGTCTTTCTTTGTACTCCAGAAAGACCATATACCTCTCATGCGTTTGAAGAGGGATTATAAGAGGTCCAGGGACTTTGTATTTCAGCTTTCAAAGACTAACTACATTGTTTGTACATACAGTACTTGTTTACTATTACCTGTGACCTTAGATGACCTTCGACCAGGGACCTCAAATGATCTCGGAGTCAACCTCACATAGCTTATGTCCGAACTGGAGGTCATGTGCGTATCCATGCCAAAAATTGGGCTGCAGGGGTACCCGGCGTTGCCCGGGCCAAAAAGGCGAAAACTCAAACGGTGACCTCAAATGACTCAGATCTGAATTTTGACCCTCCTAAAACCTTCCTTGGGTCATAAGGATTCCAAATATGTAGGTTAAGGGCAGGTAAATGACTGGGCAAGTGCTTGTGTGGTCCCGTTGTATAAAGGCAAGGGTGATAAGTATGAATGTACTAGCTTTAGGGGTATAAGTCTGTTGAGTGTTGTAGGTAAAGTGTATGGTAGAGTGTTAATTATGAGAGTTAGAGAGGGTACAGAGGGAGTGATTAGTGATGAGCAGTGTGGCTTTAGGAGAGGGAGGGGATGCGTTGATCAGGTGTTTGCTGTGAGACAAGTGTGTGAAAAGTATTTAGCGAAAGGCAAGGATGTGTTTTGGGCATTTATGGATTTAGAGAAAGCGTATGATAGAATTGATAGGGAGGCTTTGTGGACTGTTTTAAGATTGTATGGACTTGATGGTAGGTTACTAAAAGGGGTGAAAAGTTTTTATGTAAATAGTAGAGCGTGTGTAAGAGTGGGAAATGCTGTGAGTGATTGGTTTCCCGTGAGAGTGGGGCTGCGACAGGGATGTGTGATGTCGCCTTGGTTGTTTAATATTTACATGGATGGTGTTGTAAGGGAGGTGAATGCAAGAGTTTTAGGTGGAGGTCTGAGTCTGGTAAATGTTGATGGAGGAGAGTGGAATCTGAAGCAGCTGCTGTTTGCAGATGATACTGCACTGGTGACTGATTCAGAGGAGAGATTGAGACAGTTGGTAGAGGAGTTTGGAAGGGTGTGTGAAAGGAGGAAATTGAAAGTAAATGAGAATAAGAGTAAAGTGATGAAGTGTACGAGGTTGATAGATGGTAGGGGGATGAATATAGTTTTGAATGGTGAGTTGCTTGAGGAGGTAGATTGTTTTAAATATCTAGGGTCACATGTTGCTGTGGATGGAAGAATAGATGCAGAAGTGAAGTTTAGAATAAATGAAGTAGGAAAGGTGCTGGGAGGAATGAAAAAAGTGTTTAAATGTCGTTCGCTTAGAATGGATGTAAAGAGAAGGCTGTATGAGGGTGTTGTGGTACCGACTGCATTATATGGGGCTGAAACATGGAATATGGGTGTAGCAGAGAGGAAAAGTTTGAATGTAATGGAGATGAGATGTCTGAGGAGTATGTGTGGAGTGACGCGTATGGATCGAGTGCGAAATGATGAAGTGCGAAGGAGAACTGGAGTTGTTCGGGAGATGGCTGGTAGAGTTGAGCAGAGGGTGTTGCAATGGTTTGGGCATATGGAGAGAATGGATAATGAGCGATTGGTGAAAAAGATAACTAGATCTGATGTGAGAGGTGTAAGACTGAGAGGAAGACCACGAATAGGATGGATGGACAGTGTGAAGAGAGCGCTGGATGCGAGAGGGATGTCTGTTCAGCAAGGAAGAGTGGCTGTGCGTGACAGAAATAAATGGAGAGAAATTGTGAATGAATAAGTGATGACGCAGCCCTGAGGGGATATTCTCCCGCTTTTGGTCTGATCAGCTAGTCAGGTCAGGTGCGGGTAAGGGGATGGGTCTGTTATGATGTGGCAGGGGTAAACCAGTTCTGCTGTCGGGCCCTGCTGTGGATGTCACTGATTGCATTGCGCAGTTGACCCTTGTGCGTTGTGATGCAGTGAGGATCTGTCCGTTCTCCCCTTTGGGGCTAAGATGCGAATAAATGTGTTTGAATGGATGAGTAAATGGAGAGTGAGTCGTCCTGTCTCGGCTACCTCCCTTTCCTTGGGGGAAGCAGCCTAGGTATATAGATAGATAGATAGATTTCGTGGGGGAGGCGGTGGCTCAGTCAGTAGAGAGGTGGCCTGCAGTCCTACTGGACCCAGGTTCAAATCCCCGCTGGGGCAGAGAACAGTTTAAGGATTTGAATGTCATAAAATCAGACTTTACTGATCTACCAGAAGACCCGCCGACATGTCAAAGAAATACCCCAGCTAATACCAATACACCAGTCCTGTATGAGACAGCCCTAGCAAGTACTCAATATGGAAGGTGGGTGCTAATGCCGAAGTGGTGACATGTACAGAGGTGTATGGTAGGTTGGAGGACTCCTCGGCCTTGGAAGCAGGCTGTGAAGCCTATGCCTAGAGTCGGACACATAAAAAAAAAAAAGACAAAGTGCCTTTTGTATATATATATATATATATATATATATATATATATATATATATATATATATATATATATATATATATATATATGTATATATATATATATATATATATATATATATATATATATATATATATATATATATATATATATATATATATATATATATATATATATATCATCAGCTATTTGAGTGTCCACTGCAGGACCGGCCTATCCCAACCGAAGCGGAGACGATACAGCCAATGTATCTCTACCAAGTGGCTTAGTCTGTCTAGCAGAGATTGTATGTAGGGTGAGAAGTGCTTGTAAGTGTATTGTGCTGGAGTGGCTTTGGATGTGTGTGTAGTCTTTGAACCAAGTGTAATGGCCCCGCGCAAGCCGACTGGGTGCAAGCATACTTTAGAGTATGTGACTGGTTCAACCACAGCACCCCTGATGTCCGCCAATGCAGTAAGTGGCCAGAAGAACGCTCCTTAAGTTTATTACCCTGGCGGGGCGCGAACACTCGTTCTTCAGTGTACAAAACGCACACTTTACCACTGAGGCTCCATCTATATATATATATATATATATATATATATATATATATATATATATATATATATATATATATATATATATATATATATAAAGGGCACTTTCTGTCTAAAAAAAAATTACCATGTTGCTCATGGAACGGCATCAGACTTCCTATAGGCAGAGCTTATCGCTGTTTCAGCTCTAAAAGAAACTTCTAATTGGTGTCCGTGTCAGCGGCTGGTGTTGTGAATCCGTGCCACCCTCTGCACAGTAGTGTGCCTCACTCTCCTATCATCACCGACTGTGGGTTTAATTTTATAAGTTGCAGTACCTTTAGAAAACGACGTTTCACCATGGAGGTATGAAACCGTCTACAATAGTGTGAACTCCAGATAACCAAGTCATCCCTTCATTCCAGGTGACGACCTGTTGCACCTCTCTCACACTACAGCCAAGAGCCCGTCTTCTAAATGACCATAATCACAGAGTACCATGTAAAGATAACAGAAGGCTGCAGTTCTTGCAGGTCGATGGGCCTGCGGAAAAGCACTGATACTGAAGTCGCGGCGCGCGACTCTGAGGTTGTTATTATCGTGCCCTGGCAACCTAACATTCAAAAATGAGTCTGATTTCGTGTATAATATGAGACACATGTGATTCGTGTATAATATGTTCGTGTATAATAATATTCGTGTATAATATATTCGTGCATAATAGGCTAATATGATTCGTGTATAATATGATACGAAATCGGACGCACTTTTGTGTGGTAGGTTGCCAGGGTACGATAATGACAGCCTCAGAGTCGTGTGGCGCGACTATTACATCAGCACACAGTAAATTACCCAAAATAACCCCGCCTCCCGTGCACCACAATTGAACCCAAAAAAGGAAAAAAATACTCTGACCACTGTGCCACAACTTCTTTAACGTTAATTTCAGACAATATTTGTGGGGTCATACCACTGAGCTCTATAATATGGAGAGGCTTTCTCATGGCTAACACAGCGTAACTGATGTAGCCGCCGTCAGGGCGGCGCTGGTGTAGCAGCAGCCATGTTACACCTCGCCTGATGCCCACGATTTTTGAACTGAGGTGTTCGTTGGGTTTTTGAAAGCAGCCGATGATTCCGTAATATACAGTATAGTGCCATGGTCAACTGTGCAGCTTCTGGATGCAAAAAAATGGATGCAGGAATTCATCAGAGATGGCATTACATTTCACAAGTAAGATATATATCGTGTTGCTAATTCTATAAGATTATTGGCCCCCGAGGTGGGGCTGGAAGATTCTTCCCCGGTATCCCTGCATGAATGAGGCCAATAAAACGGGCCCATTTATCTCCAGTCTTTCTCTCCATGTTCTCTTCTCTGTTCACACTCTCTTGTAGATATTTCCATGTTTCTTCCGGCCTTTATCAATCTGGACATTCGGTTTCATGACATGGATAGTGCCATAAAGAGTAGTTCTGCTCTGCAGCAACCTATGGCGTTGTTTTATACTCATTGGCTAAATGTACCCATATATTTCGTTGAACTAGGCAGAAAAAAAAAAAAAATAACAATCCATATATGTTTTTGTATTATAAGCAAAAAGTGTCACCGCTCAGTGGAAATGAAGTATTTGATTTTGAATTTAAGTGTCGGTGTTTCAATATGGCCGCCAAAATCATACGCCCGCGGCGGAGATAGCCTCTCCATATTATACAGCGAGTGGGTAATACCCATTTTGTCCAACAACAGTTTCCTAGCGTGTGAGATCATTAATATATACATACTGTATATCATATATAGATAGATAGACAGATAGATAGACAGATAGGCTAGATAGATAGATGGACAGACAGACCCTCAGGTTAGTGTACAGGGGGCATATGAAAGGAAAGGACAGTGTATGGTGAATCTTGATGGATCTCAGGCATCTAAAGGTAGCATTACAGGGTTGAATAATCAGATAGACATAGATTAAATTATAAATATAGATGTATACAGATATGTTGACGTAGATATCCATCCATCCATCATCCAATCCTACGTTGCCCCATGAGGAGCGTAGGAGCCCAGGGCTAGGCAAGTTGGTCCTGACGTTTAAGATGAGAGTGACCAGCCTCACTGATCCCTGAGTGGCATTACGTGAGCAATAAACCCCAACCACCTTTTGGATATAAACCTCCACCGGCTCAATCCAATTGGAGCTCAGTAATTACCCACTTAACCACCAGGCGCCAAAATTTGGTTATATGGTTACCACCCAGCGTAGTAAATGGTTTCCTGGTGTACAGGAAACCATTTGGTTTGTCACTCACTGTAGAGTCACCCACAGGCAGAACGAAAAGAAAAGAATGAAGGAAAGACGGAGAGGGGAGTGTAAAGTCACCCATAGGCAGAAGGACTAGGAAAGAATGAAGGAAAGACAGAAGAGGATGGGCGGAAAGAAGGAAGGAAGAGAGGAAAGGGCAGACTTCTGAGAGCAGCACGGTGAGCGCCCCCACCCACCACAGTTGATGTAGATATACATATAGATATAGATAGATGTATAGATAGGTGGGTAAACAGCGTAGTCTGCTTTATGCTACAGTAAACTGCGTGAGTCAGTTCTATATCGTATTAACATCGTATTACTCTGAACAGTACGTGTCAGGTAGGGCAAAGTGCAGGTATCGGAAAGACAGGGTCAGCTGATAATATTCTTTGCACGGTTTAGGCAGTAGACTCAACTGTGGTGGGTATTATTACATGTCACTAGCAGACTGTGGATATAACAGATGTGGCCACAACATCACAGTGGAGCTACTGATGATGCTGTCAGTCTTTCCCCATCACTCCACTCTAAAACCACCACCACCATCTCCGCCCCCCCCCCCATCAATCTGTGTAAACGTCTTTTAAATTGTCACTTTCAAGATGACTTACAACCCCTTCAGTCCCGTGACATCTTTTATTTCTGCTAACATCCTGTTCTCTTAATCAAATTAGGACACAACTCCAGCAATGAAGGGGTCAGTCAAGACAACATCTAACTTCACCATTTCGAAAACCCTCTCCAGAGCAGAATATTATCGTCTAATGCTAGTAATGAAAGGAAAAAGAAAAACGTAGTCACAGAGACGGAGTCAAAGGCGTCATTGGCACAGTTATTGACAGTAACATAACTTTCCTTTTTCGTCCAGCAATTATGAAACAAATTAAATTATGAAAAACTTGTTAGGTTCCGACGACTTCACTGGGTTTGGATTGGCACTGCTCTCTTTCTCGCTATTTATGGTAAGGACGTGACTGTTAGGAAGCGAGATTTGCCTGTCAGGTAGCCGAGATCTTTCTCAACGTTTCCTGATATTTACGGTAGCTGTTTCAGTACGAGTCAGAGTTACCAGTTAGCCTCCTGTTTGTGAGCATAGTTATTTCGTAAGTTGTACATTTATTTTTGTGCTCTTTTTCTCTATAATGTTTTATTTAAGTGATTGCTTATTAAAGTATATAATTTAAGTTCGTATGGTAAATGATTTAGAGTGTTATGTAATGCAGGAAAACTCTAGCATGTTTTGATGTCTCCTAGTTGGTAACTGTTGTTGCCAGGGGCTGATATGTAAGACCAGTAGGTTCCAGAATTGTGGAGAAGTAGATGATTCTCGAACAATGCAAGTTTATATAAGGATGGATAAGAGACTAGAACAAGTTCAGTTGGTTTTCAGATCAGTTTGAGTGAATTTCAGTCGGTTTTGGTTCAGTTTGTGAAGTGTTGCTGGCAAGCATTAAGTGTAATTACTGTCAGTGAAGATTATTTTCGGTACTTGTGAAAAACTGTGAAGTGTTGTCAAGCATTAAGTGTAATAACTGTGAAGTGTTGTTAAACATTAAGAGTAATTGCAATCAGTAAAGTGTGTATAGCTCCAGTGCTTGTGAGAATAGTGAAGAGATGTTGGAAAGCATTAAGTGGACTTATTTGGAAAATATAGATAGTGAACTCTAAGGAGCCAGTGTTTATTTTCGCCTCAGCTGATGTTGTATACTGTACACCTTAAGGCTGAGCATAGGAAGAACAACTTACTGGGCCAAGTCCTTCCTGTACTGAACTACTGCTGTTGGAGTTTGTGGCATTGTGGGGTGCAGACGCATCACTGTTGTCAGAAATGAGATTATTTAGTGCTCAATTGAATCTAACCTTCGACATGGAAGCAGAAGGTGTGAAGACAAGATCTTGAGCTGGGCAGGAGGAGGAAATTTCCCTGGTGACAATCGTGAAGCTAATGCAGGCACAGAGTGAAAAACTCCAAGCACAATTACAGGCACAGAGTGAAGGACAGAAAAAACTCCAAGCACAATTACAGGCACAGAGTAAAGGACAGAAAAAACTCCAAGCACAATTACAGGCACAGAGTGAAGGACAGAAAAAACTCCAAGCACAATTAGAGGCACAGAGTGAAAGACAGAAAAAACTCCAAGCACAATTAGAGGCACAGAGTGAAGGACAGAAGAAGCTCGACGAACTAGTACAGGCACGAGGTGAACTACTGGTGGCGAATAGGGAACCACTGAAGGCACAAAGTGAAGAACAAAAAGAACGATATGAGCAACTTCAAGAAGCATCAGGGAGCAACAGAGGGAAGTACAGCTGAGGGTGCAAGGACAGCCAAATGCATTCATGGGGGAAATCAAGGAAGAACAGCAACAGCTTAAGGAGGAAGTAAATGCCAAGTTAGAGCAGCAGCAGTATGAGGTAATAGCAATAATGTGACCGAGTGTAAACAGCATGTAGATGACCAGTTGAAGAAAATTAGTGAGGAAATAATGACGGAGTGCAAACAGCATGTGGACAACCAGCTGAATATCAGTGAGGGAATAGTGGTGGAGTGCAGACAGCATGTAGATAACCAGTTAAAGCATGTAGTTGACCATGTGCAGATAATTTGTGTGAAAATTGAGGCTGTAGAGAAATATGACACTGCTAAGCCTCAGGTTAGTGTACAGGGGGCATATGAAAGGAAAAGACAGTGTATGGTGAATCTTGATGGATCTCAGGCATCAAAAGGTAGCATTACAGGGATGAATAATCAGAATGCAGAAGTTTTAAGTCCTGGCCTTAACTATGATGTCCCAGTTTTTAGGCCCCAAACCAGTGAAGTGCGTGGCTATAATGGGGGTCCAATTAAAAAAAAAAAAAAAAACTCAAGAATTTGATGGTAGAGTATCTTGGGAAGATTACCGTGCACAGTTTGAGATACTTACAGATCAGAATGGTTGGGATGATAAGAAAAAGGCTGCAGAAGACCCACCACTGAAGAAATGCAGGAGAACCTTGATGAATAGTGTGCGAGAAGACAGAAGAATGGATGACATGCAGAGTAGTAGGAATGAGAATCATAAGAAGAAATGCTGCTGCACTGTAGTGATAGGGCTGGCATCAGATGATGAGGACCTGGGGAGGATGCAGATTTACAACCACTGCTGGAGTGGTGGCAGCGGAGTACAGTGTGACCATCTTGGGAAGAAGTTTCCGGGTTAGACTCTGTGACCGGGAGCTGCTGGAGTCGGTGGGACCTTCTTTGTTTGAACAGTGGACATCTGGAGTGTCAGTTGGAGACACCTGATGGCCACATCAAATATTGGCAACTGGTGGTTCTGAAGAAGAGGAGGTTCAAGATCTTGGATGAGTCCCATAACCAGATCACTAGTGGGCACCTGGGAGTGAAGACAACTCTAAGCTGGCTGCAACACAAGTTCTACTAGTTTGGCATGTGCCAGGATGTTGAAGAGTGGGGTTGGGCCTGTGATGTGTGCTGTTTGTTGTTTGTTTGTAGTATTCACCCCGCACTACAATGGGGCATGGGCAAACAAAGAGCCCGTCAGAGTAAAGGCAGGAAAAAAAGCTCCCTGACGGGAGCATAGCTCGGCAGGCAAAAACTGGCAAACTAGCAGAAGGCGGCAAAGGCAGGGGAAGGTGTGGCGATGGGTGGTGAGGTGGATGCCCGATGATAAACGAGGCAGGGCGGGGCCAGAGCTGAACAGACAGTGCGGCGCCGATGAAGGAGGCGCCGACAAGCTCAGATGGAAGACCCAACGGTAGGTGGTAAGGCCAGGCTTCTTGATGGTCTAAACGAGGGTAGGGTGGGACGAGAGCCAGGTAGACAGTGCGGCGCCGATGGAGAAGGCGCCGACGAGCTCAGATAGACATGTCCCGACGTTGCCCTCAATCCCCTTACACTCGCTCCAGCTCCCCACAGCAGCAGGTGGATATGCAGAGGGGAAGCCCGGTCCCGGTCGTCACGAGGGCACAACCCCAGTCCTGGTGGTGGCAGAGGAAGGGTCGTCGGCCGGGTAGAATAGGCCGGAGGAGCCTCGACCTCCTGGTGGACCGACCAGGGCACTCGCTCAGATAGAAGGACAGGCCCGACCCTCGGCTGGTACGGCTGCTGTGGAGAGCTGGTCCCGCCGGGAACAGTGGTGGAGGTGTTGCCTCGGCGAGAGGTGGGCTGCTGTGTGCTGTGCCAAGAAGGGACCCAAGAAACGTGGTTGCGCCCCTCTCCAGCTGTACCAAGTGGGTGCACCGATGGAAAGAGTCACAGTGGACATTGCAGGACCTTTGCCACTCACTGAAAGAGGAAACCAGTATATATGTGTCGCCATGGACTACTTCACAAAGTGGCCAGAAGCCCATGCTATCTCTGACGAAGAGGCTGCGACTGTTGCTCAGGTGTTGGTTGATCAGTTTTTCTGTCCTTTTGGGATGCCACAAGAGCTACATTTAGACCAGGGTAGAAACTTCGAGTCTGCTGTGTTCCGTGAGTGCTGCAAGTTATCGGGGATCAAGAAGACCAGGACGACCCCACTAAGGCCACAGTCAGATGGGATGATGGAGAAATTCAACTGGACCCTAGGACAAGAACTGGCCAAGTACTGCATTGATGGACAAACAGAATAGGATCAGGAGTTACCTATATTGCTGATGGCATATCGGTCTGCATCCCATGAGTCTACCAGCTACACCCCTGCAAAACTGATGTTGGGCCACAAGTTATGCCTACCTGTTGACTTGTTAATGGGGAGACCACCTGCTGAAGAGCTGCCTACAGACACCACCAGGAATGCAAAACATCTTCAGGAAAGGCTGGCTGAGCCACATCATCAAGTGCGAGGAGCCCTTAAGTTTTCAGGAGAAGTGATGAAGTGCAAGTATGCTACCACAGCAAGTAAAGTGAGCTTCCAGGATGGTGACCGAGTTTGGTTATACAATCCTCAGTGAAAGAAGGAACAGTCACCGAAGCTGCAGAGCTCGTGGGATGGGCTTTACACTGTGTTGGATCGCCTATCAGACGTAACGTATCGGATTCGGGGAGGCTAGAAGTCTCGTCCAAAGGTGGTACACGTGAACCGTCTGTGGCAGTACCATTGGCCAGGACAGTACAGCTGGGGTGTCTCCGAGGAATTGTGCTCACGCGCGGCCGAGGATGTTGAGGAGGACAAAGGAGCTGAAGTGCAGGAGGATGGTGACAGTTTCCCGAGAGAAGAAGCGAATCAGGAAGAGGACCAAGACCCTCCAGAAGGAATGGACTGTGTGGAGGAATAAGGACGTCATCGGAAGCGCCATAGAAGAAGACCTGATAAGAAGCGAGATTTGCCAGTCAGGTAGCCGAGATCTTTCTCAACGTTTCCTGATATTTACGGTAGCTGTTTCAGTACGAGTCAGAATTACCAGTTAGCCTCCTGTTTGTGAGCATAGTTATTTCGTAAGTTGTACATTTATTTTTGTGCTCTTTTTCTCTACAATGTTTTATTTAAGTGATTGCTTGTTAAAGTATATAATTTAAGTTCGTATGGTAAATGATTTAGAGTGTTATGTAATGCAGGAAAACTCTAGCATGTTTTGATGTCTCCTAGTTGGTAACTGTTGTTGCCAGGGGCTGATATGTAAGACCAGTAGGTTCCAGAATTGTGGAGAAGTAGATGATTCTCGAACAATGCAAGTTTAAATAAGAATGGATAAGAGACTAGAACAAGTTCAGTTGGTTTTCAGATCAGTTTGAGTGAATTTCAGTCGGTTTTGGTTCAGTTTGTGAAGTGTTGCTGGCAAGCATTAAGTGTAATTACTGTCAGTGAAGATTATTTTCGGTACTTGTGAAAAACTGTGAAGTGTTGTCAAGCATTAAGTGTAATAACTGTGAAGTGTTGTTAAACATTAAGAGTAATTGCAATCAGTAAAGTGTGTATAGCTCCAGTGCTTGTGAGAATAGTGAAGAGATGTTGGAAAGCATTAAGAGGACTTATTTGGAAAATATAGATAGTGAACTCTAAGAAGCCAGTGTTTATTTTCGCCTCAGCTGATGTTGTTTACTGTACACCTTAAGGCTGAGCATAGGAAGAACAACTTACTGGGCCAAGTCCTTCCTGTACTGAACTACTGCTGTTGGAGTTTGGGGCAGTGTGGGGTAAGGATGTAACATGACTATATTTTTTACCTCAACTGTACATACGTGCTAATGAAGTACTGACTGCCTCGTTGCATGACCAGGTGACCGTGCGCATCAGATTTATGCAAACCATACCCATCAACACCTGCCCATGCTCCCTCACTGTAACTCCATCGCCATTAACGTTAAAGGGACTAAAGTTGCAGGTGATGGAGTTATATTGAGAAAGTATGGGAAGGTTTAGAAAGCTGTGAATTGTGGTTGAGTGTAATTCTAGTTTGGAATAAACCAAATATGCCAAGTACGTTCGTACCGAGGACTGATGACGTCATCAAAGCGGTCCTTGAAAATCTTAAACTGTCATTCTACCCTCTTAGAAGATTCATGCCAATTATGAGCTTTGGTGCCATTTATGATTGCTACTAAATGTGTGTTATATACACGACTCAATTTTCTCTGATATTCGTCAAAGCTCTGTGATGTCAAACATGCCATAATCTAAAATTAATCAGGCAGTAACCCTTTGTCAAGCAAGATTCTTTCTTGTCGGAATAACATCAGCTTGATTTTGGTAAAAAGATTAAATACAAAACATTATGCGCAATCAGATAAGCCAAGTAGAAAGGGCCAACTGTACAATGAACATATAACTGGACGGCATAGATCAATATGGTGGTGCGTGTTGATACTCAAGTCGGTGCTCGGACCGCATGCAGTGCGCTGAAGTCCCTTTCATTGTTTTGTTATTGCTACCTACAGATGTCTTTACTCAACATAGTATGGAACTCTAGTGCTTAATGGGTTAAAAGTGGCTGTTTTTAACTCGTCGGACTCATTAAATCTCTCCTAAGATGAACTGAATCGTCCTGAGTTAGCAAGAATAAACATGAAATACGTCGTCGTAGCAAAGGGTGACATCACTTACCATATTAGGTGAGGTGCAGGGGGCCGAGGCTACGCTACCGAATTTACAACATTTAAGGATACGTGACTAACCTCACCCTTGGTGACATGACTTCATCGAAAACCCTCATTATTATTCTTGAATATAATCGTTGGTGATGTTATTGATATAAGATGCCTAACATCACAACACTGCCACAACACACACCCACACTTGCTTGTTCCAGGTCTTTATCTGCTACCAAAGGCAATGAACCCAAGATCTTTCAGGTAAATGCTCCATGTCAGTCTTCCAAGGACATCCAGTAGTAGAATAGCTACGCTATGAAAAATGAAAGCGTTTATTAGTAAAACCACCAGCCGGTAGTTGGCAATTGGTATAGCCGCCACAGGCATGAAAACAATAGGAACCAGAAAGAGCTCAGAAAGCTCATACCTCTGCCAATGCCACGGCCATTAAAAAGGATCCGGATCCAGATCCGTGAATATAGGATCCGGATTCGGATCCGACCCAAAATTTATTCAATTCGTTCTTGGTTCATGGCCCACTTTTCCACAAAATTTCACTGAAATTTATTGAGAACTTTGGAGATTTTGTGCGGGATACTCCGGATCCGGATCCGTCTCAAAATTCAATCATTTCTTCCTTGGCCAATGGCCCACTCTTCTACAAACTTTCATCAAAATCCGTCCATAACTTTTTGAGTAATCCAGGTTCCTGATCCGGATCAGTGGATGTTGGATCCGGGTCCGGATCCGTCCCAAAATTGAATCGTTTCTTCCTTGACCTATGGCTCACCCTTCCTCAAAATTTCATCAAAATCTGTTCATAACCTTTTTAGGTAATCCTGCAACTGACAGACAAACAAACAAACTAACCAACGTGGGGTTAAACATAACCTCCATGGGGGTGGTAATAAGGACGAGGGTAAGAGTAAGAGTAATAAGAGCACTATAAAGCTGAAAGAAAATGTGATTCTGACCTTCGACATATTATTCTCAAAATGAATTATTTCATTTTTGCCTACCCCTTAACCCTCCCTTCAACATTGCTTCATATTAGATCAAAACTGTTCAAGTTGACGGTCAAGCGACCTTGCCATTTGACTTTTCCCCGTGACCTTCACGTTGGTTTGACTGTTCTCAGATCAAATTCCTATCCTTGTTTTACCCTGAATCCTTCCACAAAATTAAGTATGCATCGGATAAAAATTTTTCGAGTTAACCCTGACATTTGATTTTGACCTTTGACTTATGGTTCTCAGAAACAATAAGTCAGCCTCTTGGTTGGTCCTCAACTAATCCACCAAGTTTGATCTCTGTTAGATCAAAGCCGTTTTAGTCATTTTTTTCACACTCAGACACACGAGTCGAATCTGTCCTTCCCCTGGGACGTTGACCTTCGACTGATTATTTTCAAAAATGAATCCTCTCGTTCTTACCCGACTCTTAACACTTCCACCAAGTTTGGTTCAGATCATGTTAGAAATGTTAGACTTGACGTTTCCTGTGACTTTGATTTTTTATTGTTCTCAAAATCGAATCAACCGATTTTTGTCTTATCCTCAGCCCATCCAGAAAGTTTAGTTTTAATTGGATAAAAACTCTTCAAGCTGACACTGACCTGTGACACTGAGCTTTGACCTTTTTTCCAAAACAATAGGTTTACTCTTTGCCTGACCCTCAACCCCTCCACCAGTTTGGTTTAAAATCAAAACTGAAGCATCTTATTACCTCCCCCTCGCACGCGTCGCATTTAATCCTTGTCGTGTGACCTCTAATACCGACTGAATGTTCTGAAAATTGAATCACTTCATTCTTGCCTTACTCTCAGCCCATCCCCAGGTTTGATCTAAATAGAATAAAAGCTGCTAACTTTGATTTTGCTGGGCCAGCGTGATTTGCCGTACTGTAGCACTGTGACCTTGACTTTTGACCTACTGTTCTAACGGAACATCTCTCTCTCTCTCTCTCTCTCTCTCTCTCTCTCTAATATAGATATATATATATATATATATATATATATATATATATATATATATATATATATATATATATATATGCATGCAGTAATAATTATGACGACAATGCCTTTCTTTTTTTACTTAAACAGCTTTAGAATAATGATTTGTAGTCGATACATGGGTACGATGAGCAGTGGAGTTAAATGATGTACCTGTTCACTTCCATTTCCATTTTTTCCCTTTCACGAAAGCAGACCTAAAGAGGGAACATTTCTCTATTCACTAATTAATAGCCTATGTTGTTTCTCTCTCTCTCTCTCTCTGTCTCTCTCTCTCTCTCTGTCTGTCTCTCTCTCTCTCTCATCATCATCATCCCTTTCCTATCCCTTTTCCTCCCTCATCGTGTACTCTTCTCCTTTGCTCTTTACGCTTGTTACTTTCTTCCCCCGTCACGTTATCATCTTTCTCATATCTCACTCCCTCTGTCCCCCTCACGCCTTTTTTCCTCTTCTTCCTTCCTCACTTTTTCGTTTCCATCTTTCTCATTTGCCACTTCCTTTTCCAGCTACTTCCCTCTTCCTGGTCCTTTCCCATTTCCATTCCCTACCCTTACCTTTTCCATACCCTCACGACTAGAAACGAGCTTATGTAACTCTAATATTAAAAAATGTTGTAAATCATTAAAGGAGACAAGTAAGTTAAACATTTAGGGGAAAAAAAATCAAAAAAGATTTCCAGAATGCATTTCAACCCAGTCGCTTACGTCTAACCAGTCTCATTTTTAACTGAGTTTATATGTCTGAGAAAACAAAATAACTGATATCATCCATGTTGATCTTCAGAAAATTGTAAATGAAGTTCTCAACAAAAGACTTTTTGAGAAATTGGATATCCATGTTTTTTTTCTGGCAATGTTGTCGGTGTTGATTTACGGGACATAGAGTGGTAGTTAAGCCCTCCCACACGGTACTTACATTTTAACTGGAATCTGGCCACCTTAACTTAGTTAAACGTTCCATGTCCATGACACAAAGTCCAAGATAAAAACTTTAGCTTAAACTTTCTCTTTTGACAAGTATGGCACGAGTCGATCTATGATTCTGAAATTTTGCTTGAAGGTAATAGAGGCAAAGACGATTCGATTCGAGCCAAATCCAACCAGCTCAAGAAAATCGATCCAAATGAAATACTTGTTTTATCTAAATATGTTTAGTAAAAAATGGCATGAGCTCACTCAGCACATTTATAACTGGTTGGCCATTTTTTTTTCAACTTCTGTCAAAACAAGAGAAAAAATAGTGATGCAACTAAGGGTTAGGGTATATATTTTTTTCTCTTGGGTCACTGACATCTTTTAAATAACTTTCTCAGCTCTCAAAAATGTCAACTAGTTCCATGCGGGACCTGTACATCACTGTTGAATGAAACGGGATTAGGTAGTTCAGTCGCAGTATTTTGCATGCAGAATCAAACCCCACGTCCTGGCATTCAGGAGGAACAACTTGCCTCGTTTATTCGTTTACCACTTGACATTTTACCCAGCACTGGAGAGACTCTTTGGACTGGGGGAGTTGGGTATAGCCTTCATTAACCCCCTCATTACGAGCGAAATCCCTTACACTGAATAAAATAGGCTGGCGATGGCCTAGTGAAAGAAACGATCCGTCTTTGTACTGAAGAATACTGGAAAAGTACCAGAAAAGATCAGTGTTACCGATAGGAAGCCTCAGAATCAATTTCTGGTCCAGCTTTGTTTCTTACTTTTGTCAATGATACTGACCGTTTGTGAGGTAAATTGTCCATTATTCTCGAGCCGCAAAAAATTGGTAAAGGAATAGAGACAGGCCTATAATGAGAGTAAAGAATAATATTCCTACACTGTTAAAATGTACAACAATATGGCAAATATATTTAATACTGAAAAATATGATATCAAAATAACAGTATTAAAAATGGTAAGTTGCCTGTGCCTTTAATAACATTCAAATCAGTAATGTAATCAAGAAAAATATATAGAATAGTAATATCAAACAAGTTAAGACACTCCACGGGAGGAAAGTGGTAGAACATATAAATTTAGATAACAGAATATCTTCACTGTCGAATTCCTTAGCACGACCACACTGTAATATTGTGCACAGTTCTGGTCACTGTACTGCAAAATTATATGTAAAAAAAAAAAGTACATCGAAAAATAGCAAAACTGATACTTAGTTTGACGAACAAATAACCTGTAGAACACAGCTTCTCTATATAGGCTACTGAATTGTAGTGAAAGCGCAAAAAATATGTATATATATTTTTTATAAATACAATATGCCAGCTGCATATCATTTCAAAGTAGACAGTTAAAGTAATACTGTAGGTATTGGCTATACAATAATTAACAAAATTTTCCAGTTAAATGAAATGGAGCCAACTGATTTGTACTGTGATAGGCTGTGACAGAATATAGCATTCATAAGACCCTTGGATACGTAGCTAGCTTCAAAACTGCAGCTTAACATGTTCACGATTGAATAATATATATAAAAAAAAAAAAATCTCAACCAAACGGCGTAGGATACAACAACAATGCAATATCGTTATCCACTTAGCCTAAAGTAGCTTTATCTTACCAAATAGCAGAGTAATATAAGATTTTCCCTTCTTTCATTCATATGAAATATCTATGACACTTATTTCATACGGCATGATGGTTCTTTCCACTTTTTCTTGGCAGCTTTGGTGGGAAATACTGGTTACTGACGATGTGGTGATTGGCGGAGGAGCGGAGAGGAGGTGGGACTTCTTGATTTGCTCTCCTTGTCTTTGGCTGATATTAACGAATTTAATCATAACCTGTTTAATAACAAGCGGCCTCAAAATGACCAACAGATCGGTTGCTTAATGCGATGTTAAATGAGAGGACAGATGCAGTAAAGCGCATCGTCGCTATGCTATTCTCCGTAACTTAAGTCTTTGAGTTTGTGGTAGGTTATTCACTTATTTTCCTGGAATGAAAGGTAACTTCATTTTTTATGTTACCACAGTTACCTCCCCAAGGTGTAACTCCGGAAACTCTTTTACCTGCCGACCACATAGGGTGGGGGGACATCCATGTCGAATGGCGCCAACTGCTGCCCGCACCAGGGTTCCAACCGTGATGCCTCAGCACGGCAACCTCGAGGCTATCAATGCATACAACTCTGCCACAGAAACTCTATGCCATCCTTTATATTCCCTTTATACTCATCAGCCCACTTCTTTCGCTGTCTCTCACTTTTATCTCATTATCTCATTCCCTGCTCCCCCCCTCTTTACCCATTCAGTTTCGTTCCTTCACGCATTTTTTTTCCATTTTCCCTCCCCATTCGTTCCTCCCTCACCTCTCATATGTGCTTCTTGCCCCCTCACCCTTTCCGCTTCCATCGCTCTCCATGCATCACCCTCACTATCTCTCACCGCTTTTGTCTTCCCACCGGTACAATTATCTTGTCCCTGTTTCAATACACAGCTATTCTCTAATGAGCCTTCTCTCTCTCTCTCTCTCTCTCTCTCTCTCTCTCTCTCTCTCTCTCTATGTGTGTGTGTGTGTGTGTGTGTGTCTATCTACTTATCGATCTATGCATCTGTATCTATCTGGTACCATGTATTCCAGTACTAACTGTTCCATGATCTGCTCATTGGCGACTAAACCGGCAGCACTGGTCGTGACCTGTGAGGAGAGTGACTAGACACTCAGCAGGACAAAAAAGATGACCTGTCAAATGGTCCATGAGCTTCTTAAGCCAACGGCTATTTTGGTGGGCTGACGAAGTTCGATACCTTTGGTTGGCAGCCCAACCTTTACTTAAGGGCTAATAGTCAGTGTGTCCATTCCTTCCCTCATCCCCTTTCTTGTAAACACTCTGGCCTTCATCTCCTCTACCACTAGAAAACAAAAATTTTCTCCTAAGATGATTGTTAAGAAGTAAGAATGGCAAAAGTGCACAGATAAAAGATGAATAAAGCACATAAACATGAGCATTCCACCAGCTACAAATAAATGTCTGTGGCTAAGGTGTGGAATGTGTAATTGCATACAACTCTGCCACAGAAACTCTATGCCATCCTTTATATTCCCTTTATACTCATCAAAAAGTGCTGAGATAAGAGGTGAAAAAAGCACAGAAATAAGAAAACATTCAGCATGGGAGGAGATTTGGAGACCTATACCCATTACCACATTCCACACCGTAGCCACAAACTTGTAGCTGGTGGAATGTTGTAGTGGGTTTAGGTCTCCAAATCTCTTCCCATCCTGAATGCTCTCTTGTTTCTGTGCTTTTTTTCACCTCTCATCTTTGCACTTTTGCCATTTGCAGATTTGGAGACCTATACCAGTTACTACATTCCACACCTTAGCCACAAACATGTATTTCTAACTGGTGGAATATTCTTGTTTCTGTGTTTGTTTGTTTGTTTTATCTAAATCTGTGCACGTTTGCTATTCCTACTTCTTAACAATCATTTTAGGAGAATTGTTTTGTTTTCTAGCTTATGATCTTTTTGTGGAAGTTTAGTTATGCATAAAGCAAGAGTTAGATTTGGACTGTTACGTGCATAGTATACTGAAATACTAAAACGAGCTTGCCTTCTCGAGAAAAGAAGTGTTTTGGCACGTTCTTTACCTGTAGATGAGTTTGTGTGTGTGTGTGTGTGTGTGTGTGTGTGTGTGTGTGTGTGTGTGTGTGTGTGTGTGTGTGTGTGTGTTGATTCGTCCACCTTACTGAGAAGAGTGGACACGGGCAGATGATGGAAGCCCGTCAGAGATAAAGCGATGGTGATGCTTGAGGGCTCTATGAGAGCAGCTGTGTTACAACAAAGTTTAGGACTGCAGACCGCGGAGGATCTACAGCTAAACTGTCAAAGGGTCGTGACTCGAGGCTGGCAGGGATGGTCTGAGCTATGTACGCCTCCCTCAGGTCGACGTACAGTTGACTGTAGACAGGAGCAGAAGCGTCGTCGGGGTCGGCTGGTGTGAAGAGGTCGAGGAGAATCTCCTGGAGGTCAGTGTCATTGCAGGAGGCAAGGTGGGCGGCCGTTGCAGAATCGAGGGGAAGAAGGGCTTTGGAGATGCGCTGGGCAATAGATGGAGGCTTGCCCTGGCGTTTGCCCTTCTTCTTCTGCTTTTTCTTAGATGGAGATGACACTGAAGCCTCAGCAGGAGATGTGGCACGTGGTCATGAGGGAGTAGAGTCTTCCTGCTGGATGGAAGGAGCAGGAGAAGCCACTCTCTCCACGGCTGCAGACGGCGAGTATTGAGACTCTGGGCTGTCCTGAGCGTTGGTGGTGTCCATGGCAACGGCAGAGGTGGTGGTTGAGGAGGTAGTCGCTCTGTTGAGAGGAGCGTCGAGCTGCAGCCTTTTCCGCTGTGTCGTGCGGAGACTGGGAGGCTGCAGTGTGGCGGAACGACGCTCTTGACGAGGGGCTGCCTGTGTATCACGAGCGAAGCTCTGTGGGATGACAATGCGCAGCAGCCCGTTCTTCTCAAACAGCTGTGGGAGAAGAATGAGCAGCGCTGCCTTGTCATCGCCACAGAAAGCCTTTGCCGTCGCGATGCACATGGCGACAATGGTATCCACATTCCCAGGACATCGGGGATCCACAGGCCGGCGCCCTTGGGCTGTGAGGCGCCGCCGTGCAAAGACAGAGCTTTGGACCTGTAGCTACCTAATATTGCGCAAAACGGCGTACTTACGGGTGACTGACTGCCCGCGATGCGGTTTTCAGGCCAGAACTCGCGAGCCCTAGCCTGAATGCTTTTCGAAACATGAAAATAAACATCTACACTTGACAAGGGGCATTATGGTACGCCTTTTTGTTCTGGAGTTATGATTGATGAAGAAGAAAGAAAGAAAGTAGAAAATCGATATTTTTGCGGTTCGATTTTGCGACTCCTACGAAAGTTAGCAAGACTTTGCGAGTAGTTTTGCATGAACATCAAAGGTTTTTTAGTTCATAAGCTTAAAACTGGGCTATGCGACCGTTTGTGCGCGAATGCTCCTATACCCTATATACAGGATGCTATTCCGAACCTGTGCCATTCCAACTTATGGAGTGGCTACCGCACTCCGTGATAGTATCCTGTCTGTTGAACAATCCTTTTGATTTAATTTACCTGTGGGTCTCGGGCAGGTGTTGTAGTTTTTCCCTGCTCACAATACTAGATATTTCAGTTGGCTGTCCTAGTTGGAAAGGCATCTGGTCGCTTCTAGAGTCAGTGTGGGAAAACATGGTGAGAGGTGTCACTGGTCAGACCCCTGAATGGTCGCAGAGGTTTGACTGACTTTTTGGATGGTGGGACAGAGCTCCTGCTCCCTTGCTCTGCGTGGCAATGCCGGCCCTGTTCTGTGGGACAAAACTGTAAGGACAATATGCTTGTTGCCAGACTGATGCCCTTCCAGCTGAGTAAAGAAGACCTCAATCTTGAGCAAGTGAATGGGCATACATTGACAATTTCTGACTCTGTTGGAGGTTACTCTGTGAGGCATCCAGTACAGTATTATATGTTTCCATGCACTAAATCTTATTTTTTTTCCTAGTATATGGTAATTACCTATAGATTATTCAACAGCGGTACAGACAATACTGTACTCAAGTCAAACATTGTAACATAGCTGGTGTTACTGCTAGGAGGTTTACATGCCCAAAGTGCGAGGTTCAGAGGTGGACCAGGACTTTACACTGAAGAGATGCAGAGGTGCCCAGAGAAATTGTGGCTAGGCATGTGGGAGACATAAAGAAAAATGACAAAAAGAGAAATGCAATGAGAAATGGAACAACTACTAGAACTACAGTTCTTGAAGGATCCCAAAGCCTGCCAGCCATCGTGTAGTATTATTCAGATGGTGGCTCTGGTGGGTTTACCAACTGTGGATTCTCAGAAGCTAGCAAAGGTGACCAAAAATCAGTGCAACCATACCTACCCAGTAGCTACACTCTTCCTAGTCCAGAGGAGGAGACCATACTGGTGGGTGACTCGCAGGTAAGGGATCAAACAAAGTATTATTTTTTTTTTTATACGTGGAAGAAGGAACCAAAGGTCAGAAGCCCGTAAGATTATTCCCTCCAAGAAAAAAAAAGAAGATAACAGAGAGCCAAATTCAAGATCTGTTCACTTGAGATGGACACATTGCGATTGAAAGACTGGAGGTCATAGACAGTAGGAAATACAGATAGAGGAAGATAGTTCAAGAGTTGACCTGTTGCATATAAGAAGGACTGGGAGTATAAGAAGGACTGGGAGTAACGGTTAACTCTTGCATTAGATAGTTGGACAGGCAAGGGATAAGAGTTTGTTGTTAGACGGGTGCTAAGCACCCGCCGTAATGGTAAAGAGATGCAAGCAGACAATTCAGAGGACCAGTGACTATTGAAGTAGCGATGGAAAGGAGATAAAAATGCATCAATGCAGTAAAGAGACAGAGGTTGAAGGAAGTCAGTAAGAAGAGGAGAGTTGATGAGACAAAAAGCTTTTCACTCCACTGTGTTAAATAGAGCTGTATGTGGGAAGCCTCATCACACATGAGAGTTGTACTCTACACAGGGGCGAATAAAACCCGTGTAGAAAATCAGCAACTGTGCAGGGGTAAAGATGGCTCGGATTCAGCTTAGCACACCTGATCTCATAGAAGCATATTTTATGAGTGAGGTATGGAACTGAGCTGGATAGTGTTCAAAATTAGAGGATATTCCTGCAGAAGATTTTGACCAGTTGAAAGATGTAGGAAGTGAGTTTCTGAAGCATTACAAACAACAAGATTACTTTTACCCCAATCAGAGATAGTGTAAGCTAGATCAGACATAAGGTGTGCCACAGCCTCGTCCCTTTTGTTTGTTGAAGTAACTGCTGAGATGGATGCTGCAGAAAGTGAATGGAAAGGTGAAGGGTGGAGTCATCAGTGTATGAGTGGATAGGGTTCGCTATACAACTTAGAGGGTCATTGGTGAATAGAAGGAAAAGAGTTCATGATACGACAGAACCCTGATGAACACCGCTACTGATAGCTATAGGAGAACAACGGTGACCGTCTAAAGCAGCAGCTACAGAACGACCAGAGAGGAAGCTAGGGATGAAAACATATAGAAGGATAGAAACCGTTAGAGGGCAGATTGGAAATTAAAGATTTATGCCAGATTTGATCAAAAGCCATTGAGATGTCAAGTACAATGGCAAATCTTTCGCCAAAACCTCAAAAAGACGATGACTAGGAGTCTGAAAGGTACTGTACGTCAGAAGATCGCCAGTGGAGTATCCCAGGTGGAACCCATACTGACGATCAGAAAGAAGGTTGTGATAAGAAAGGTGCTTTAAAAATTTTTTGTTAAGACATGATTTAAAAAAAAATTGAAATAAAGGATGTTAAAGCAACTGGGAGATAGTTAAAGGCCTGGGAATGGTCACCTTTCTTTGGGACTGGGTAAATGAAAGCAAACTAGAAAGGTGCAAGTTGACAGACAAAGGAGAAAGAGTTTGCCTAGGCAGGGTGTAAACACAAAAGCACAGTTTTTGAAGACAACAGGAGGGACCCTATCAGGCCTATATGCCTTGTTAGTACTGAGGCAAATGATGGCACAGAATTCATCAGCTGAAGAAATTTTGATGTCAGCCATGAGGAAGTCAGAGGGTGGAAGTGATGGAGGAACAGCGCTGGAATTGTCTAAGGTGGAACTGGAAGAGAAAGTCAGGGCATTATCAGTAGAAGAAACTGCTACTTATCCATCAAAGTACAAAAGAGGAGGGTAGGATGATGAGGTAAAGTCAGAAAAATTTTTGACAGGGTGCCAGAAGGAGCGGGAAGAATCTGAGTCGGAGAATTCAGAGCATTTAGTATGAATGAAATTATTTTTTAGCAGAGCAAAAAACAGATTTAGCATGATTCAAGGCAGAAACATAAAAGATATGAGATTCAGGGGTGGGTTAGTTCAGGTACCTAATGTAGGTCCTCTTTTTTTTAGACGGTATTAGAACAAACGTGATTAAACCAAGGATTTTTTTCATTAGTCACAGGATATAAGAAAGGAATGTATGCTTCCACGCCCGAGAGAATAACCTCTTTAATGTGCAAGGCACGCACAGATGGTTTTTGCCCGCGGAAGCAATAATCATTCCGGGGAAAATCAAAGAAGTACTGTCTGAGGGCCTCCTAATCAGAAGCCCCAAACTGCCACAGCCGTCACATCTTGGGAGGACCTGAAGGCCTAACTGGAGTAATAGGAGAGCTTAAGGTGATAAGGTTACGATCGGAGAAGCCAATAGGAGAGAAAAGATTAAAGCATAAGCAGAAGGATTAGTTGTATGGAAGAGGTCAGGCATGTTGGAACTCTCTCCAACGTGGTCAGGGATATGGGTAGGGTGCTGTACATGCTGCTCAAGGTCATAAAGGAGAGAAAAGGTCTAGGCTTGTTCACCAGGTGCATCAGTGACAGGAGAGGCGAGCCAAAGGTGGTGGTGAATATTGAAATCACCTAGAATGGAGATTTCAGAGAAAGGAGAAATTGACAGGATGTGTTCCATCTTAGAAGTAAAACAGTCAAAGAATTTTTCATAGCAGAATTAGGGGATAAGTAAACAGCACAGATATATTTATTCAGAGAATGACAGAATAGCGGAAGCCAGGGTGTAGAGAATTCAGAAGATTCAAGTTCAGGAACACGAAAGCAAGATATGTTGCTGTATACATGTACACAAGAGCCACCTTTGGCTTTGAAATGAGTATAGGGAAAGTAGAAGGATACATAGAAAGGTTCGCTATCAGTTGCCTCAGACAGTTGAGTTTCTGTGAGGAGGAAAAGGTGGGGTTTAGAGGGGGAGAGGTGGTGTTCAACAGAGAGAAAGTTAGAAGAAAGGCCATGAATGTTGCAGAAATGCTATGATACCATTTTTATCAGAATTTTTAAAAGGAAGTGTAGTGTGTAATGTGCATGTAGTTTGGTGTTGACAGTTAGAGGAACTTGTATTGGAGAGCATGCTGGCCTACTCTCTGTGTTACTGAAACACTGAAAATGTTCAGCAAAGGGGGCTGGTCAAAAGCTGGTCCCGAGGGCTGATGAAACGGGAGCTGGGGCTCTCCCTGTCATCAGCTTTCCAGTAGCTTTGAGCAGTAGGGGGAACAAAATGGATTGTCAGCCATTTTCCAAGACGGATGACTGAAGATATTTAAGGAAGAGGTAAAGAAGATCAGAGGTAGAAACCGGTAAGCTGCTATATTGCTCCGGTTACTGGAAATAACCATACTCCTAAGGGATGAGGATAATGGCAAAACTGAGAATATAATTCTTCAGTCACTGTATATGGTGAATGACCTGAAACTAAAAACTGATAGGGCAGTTTTAATAAGGAACCTTCCTAGACTAGGTGTCAGTGGCCATGCATTCCCTAAGGTCACTGGGATCAACATGAACAGGCATATGACGTATTCAGTTGAAGGCCAGACCTATACCTGGCAGACAGATCCCATTTAAACAGTGGAGGAGAGACAGTAGTGGATATGATAAACAAGGTGCTCGATCGTGTTCGAAGACATGACAGAGAACCTGTGAGAGACAGGGCCTTCTGCCTGAAGACGGGTATGCTTCTGAGGTGCCTTTTGTGAAACTGAAATCACAGAGAGTAAAGATAATTGGGAGCATCCTTATGAGGGGCCAAAACAGAAGGTGTTCTCAGGTGGCTGCTTTGGCAAAATCACCTGCTGTTTTCTGTTGTAAACAAGTAGACCCCAAACACTGGGGAGCCTGTCAGGCTTCACTGTCAGTCAGTGCTGACAAACTCACTACAGTTTGTGCATATTAATACTAGAATCATTAGAAAATGATTTGGCGCTTCCAACCCTAATAGCAACTTAGAGGACAGATGTAATAGCAGTCACAGAGACATCGATCAGTGCTGACGGGAGAGACTATTCGAAAATTCCATATCCCTACCTTTAGATTGTTTCATAGGGACCAATCCGTGAAAATGAGTGCTTTGTGGTGTAGTGTTGATCACACCAGCTCATCGATGATGATACTAGATTTTATGATGAGGTTAGTATGCTAACAGTAGAAAAGATTACACTTGTCGTAGATGACACCAACTGTCACATTAACTGGTCGGATAAAACAGAAAACGCACAAGCAAGAAGGCTAACAAAGCTTTCTTAACTCCTTAGGTAACCGAGCCCACAAGGGGGAGGAACTTGTTAGATCTTGCATTCACCTCCGAAGATGACCTCGTTTCCAGTATGACTGTAAACTAACCATTAGAGGAAGTGACGAAAATTAATTATATTCCATCTGAGAGCACCTGAAGGTCGAAGGCGAACCTCAGCGGTGCAGTAGACCTGACTTTAGGCAGAAGAACTGTATGGAATGCATCTGCAAATGAGGCATAGTGTGAATGAATCCCGGTGCTTCTTCATACACTGCTTTATGACACAACAGACAAAGTCTGATCCCATAAAGCCAGTTGGATCACCATTATCCCAACCCGGATAGTTCAAACAGAAGAATATTGCAAGTTCAAAGAAGCTGGAAGTTCAGCAAGCCAGAATGACTACATCCACTTGTGTAGAAGGGGGAAGTCACATGCAGACAGAGTTAAGTGCAATCAGAAACTTCAGATAGCTTCCTTACATAAGGAGAACCCTGTGAGTTCTTTGGTTGTGTGAACAGTAGAAAAAACGATTAATAACAAGATAGGACCATTACTTGATGCAAACAGGGTTCTGATAGGGAGACAGTAGACATTCTGAATTCCCATTTCTTATCTGTGATTACTAAAGAAGTAGGAGGTGCCATCCTTGAGCCAGGCATTACACATGTGGGCGTGACTTTAGAGAATATTCAACTTACAGAAGCAGAAGTGCCTGATAGGCTTAGCAAATTTACAGCCAACAAAACCCCCGGTCCTGATGAGATTTTTCGGAGAATCCTGCAAGAATCAGAATGACCTCTCTCCTAACTTCTAACCTCAGTAAACTGCTGGCTACTGGAAAAGTTCCAACGGACTGGAAGGAAGCAAATGTGACCATGATTTTTAAAAGGAAGGATTAACATTATCCGGGAAATTATCGTTCAATTAGCTTTACATCTGTGACAGGAATGGTACTGGAAACGTTCTTGCAGACAGAATTGTAGATCACCTAGAATCGAATACTTTACTGCATGACGTGCACCATGATTTTGGGCAGCATCGTTTGTGTTTGACCAACTTGACTGAATTCTTCCACTGAATGACCTCTGAAAATGACTAATGCTGGTCATTTAGCATTCATTATATGGACTTCCAGAAGATGTTCAATGAAATGCCCCATCGAAGATTGATGGCAAAAACATGTACACTGGGGATACAGGAAGAACTAGCTGCAGGGATCGAGAACTGGCTGCCTTATCGGTACCAGAGAGTGGTAGTCAGTGAAGAAACATCTACCTGGACATCTGTTACAAGAAGAGTGCCCCAAAGTTTATTTCTAGGCCCAGAATTATTTTTATCATTTCCATCAATAATAAAGATATGGAAAACAACAGCTGAACTGCAAATTTTGCTGACGATGCAAAGCTAGAAGTTAATGCCTCAACATTCCCGAAGGTAGAAAAACTATGTAGAGACTTGGTTAAAATAGGGGAGTGGTCTGAACGGTGGCAAATGCCATTCAACCTGGACAAGTGCAAGGCGTTGCACATTGGTCATGCAAATCAAAGAGCCATACTCATTGATACTTGACAGGAAGTGAAATCACCAGTACTGACTTAAAGACTTAGGTATACTAGTCAACAGTGGCCTCAGTTTCTCTAAATAATGCATTGAAGTTGGGAAGAAAAAACAAAGGCATTTAGGTTATATAAAAGAGACATTTTAAGTACAGAAACATGGGGGTAGTAGTCTCTGTTCTGTAAGGCCGCATCTGGAATATGCTGTGCAGTTCTACGCCCATTTACACAAAACTTTTCTATTATACCTCATACCAATTAATTTGGCCAGGCATGTATGGCAACACTGTTCCCACCGAGATTCTGATTGGCTGGAGGTGTTTGTTCGATTTCGTTGTTGCTAAAACCGATACTCTCTTTATTATCAGATGTGATACTGAGTTTGTTGACAATACAATCGTCAAAAGCAATAAGACATTCGTTATATACTTAACAACAATGAAATCTGCGTAGGAAGATAGAAATATGAGTCAACAAATTATTATAACAGTCCAAGTCAAGGTCAGCATTCGAACAATTCCTTTAAATCGCCGACACTCGATAAAATTACAGAAAATTAAGGAAACCCGCTTAATCTAAGCGTTGGTATAACACACATTTAAATTTTAAGATCAGTCCGCACCCTTAAATCGTGCCACAACTCTGAATAATTAAAAATTCTGATGAAAAGACGAGTTGTGCGGGGAGGGAGGTTTGAAAAAATTGCGAAAATCAAAGTAGGCTAAAGGAAACTATTTCATTACATCTCCTCTATTTATCATAGTACGGACTGGACTTGAAATTTAAATGTGTTGCACCAGCGCTTAGATGAAGCAGGTTTCCTTAATTTTCTGTAATTTTATCGAGTGTCGGCGATTTAAAGGAATTGTTCGAATGCTGACCTTGACTTGGACTGTTATAATAATTTGTTGACTCATATTTCTATCTTCCTACGCAGATTTCATTGTTGTTAAGTATATAACGGATTTCTTATTGCTTTTGACGATTGTACTGTCAACAAACTCAGTATCATATCTGATAATAAAGTGAGTATCGGTTTAAGCAACAACGAAATCGAACAAACACCTCCAGCCAATCAGAATCTCGGTGGGAACAGTGTTGCCATACCTGCCTGGCCAAATTAATTGGTATGAGGTATAGTGTTGACAACCTCCTGTTAGGTAGACGAAAATGGTAAAAGTGTAATCACAGATGCTAAACTAGTCATTGTTAACAGAAAAACAGCGTTTTGTTATGTACTTCTAAACATTGCTAAGTTAGTATGAGCTCAATTTATAACCTGGCCTTATGGCTGAATAACTGTAAGAAGTTTATTGATATTATTAATATTATTTAATATTTTTGGGTGTAAAGATAAGCCTTCACAAAAGTGAAAACACACAAACGAGCTTCAGAGGTAAAGAAACCCATGCTGTCAATGACCCACACACATGCAACTACCTTCGCCCTAACCACAATACCGTCCTGAAACCTAACGAACCTAACCTAACCCAGTCCAACCAATCCTATCCTAACTTAAGCCAATCCAACCCATCCAAACTTAAACCAACATACCATAACTAAATCCAGTCCAACTGAACCTAACCTAATCCAGCCTAACTTAACGTAACGTAACCTTACCAGCTGCTAACCTTACAAAACCATCCCCCACCTATCTCATAACATGGATCCAAGGGCTTAATTCTTGTCTGTTGCATCCACGCCTGTCGGGTATTTCAGTACGCTCTATGACATTATCTCAACAGACTGGACTGAGTGTGTTTTCTCTATGGCATTTCCGTCGTAAATGCATCTTTATGATGGTTTCACTTTCGTCCCGTACGTAATTTCCACAAACTGATGAAAATTAGTTGTTCCAATTAGCGCAACTAGTGTATGAGTTAAAGCACGGCTTACTGTAGACTGAGTAGGGCCTGATCATCACTGCCACACAGCTGCATTCTCTCATCGGCTAAGTTACGCAGTGTAATTGTCACTCAGTTAGAGTAAGAAGTCTGTTCCTTCCAGTTCTACAGCACTTTGTACTCTGCTTGGTAAAACCAGCACGGTCCATTTGATATTGCTTTATTAGTTCTTGGTCACTATATTCATTATATATGTCTCTTTCGCGATGAACACGTTGGCGCAACTGTTGTTGTTTGTGTTGGTTCGCCAAGGTATCAACTAGCAAACGACTGTTAAGAGGATAAATGAGTTCCCGAGGTCAGTTAGCTTCGCAAAATTGTCAATGCCCTTAAAAAGTTTTGAATATGTTCTGCTAGTACTTAATAGCTATTTGTCAGCCATACCAGGCATTTTTTGGCGGTCAAAAATTTTATATATACAGGTTTTGGTCACTTGAGCTGAAGGAGGATATTACAAGGATAGAAGTAGTTTAGGCACAAGGAATACCAGTGAAAACTGCAAGTCCTATTAGGGACTAGTATTTGCGCAGACAGCTAATTGAGATTATCAAAATCCTGCATGGATTTGAAAACACTGACTACCTGTACATATTTAGCTTAAACAGCGACTCGGAAAGAAATCATGGACAGAAACTGGACATGAAGTGTTTTCACCATGATATATTAGGTAATTTTTTTTTTTCAGATGCAAGATCTGCAGTACTTGGAATCGGCTAGCAGCAGAGGCAGCTGACAGTTCCTCGATATGGAAATTCTAAGCTAGACTGAACAAAATTTTAAGTTTAACGTAGTGATATGTAGTAAATGCTTTCCTCCTTCCTTATAAAATTTCCTAGCCCGGCCTTTCTCCCTGGAGCTCGGTTCACTTTTTATCTGCCTGTCTGCCGGTGGGAGTGGTGGGTTGGAAGTACCTTCATCTTAACCTTACATTTCTCTCATTAGCAGATTAATAATGTCTACCTTGTAACTTAATTCACAATACTGCCTTCATATGAATCGTAACACTTTTTGAGGAATTGTTTTAACACTCTCTCTCTCTCTCTCTCTCTCTCTCTCTCTCTCTCTCTCTCTCTCTCTCTCTCTCTCTCTCTCTCTCTCTCATTTTCCTCGTACCCCAGCAGCCAACCAGTATTGTAGACTCATTTTGGCTTCTTTCCGCTGCCCATTGTTCCCACATAATTCCCTTCGTCCTCTCTATTTCCCATACAATTATCTTTGCTCCCTCATTTATCTCTCTCTCTCTCTCTCTCTCTCTCTGAAACTAGTCAGTGTATGGCATACAGACCATTTTCAAAGTTTTCGCAAATAAAGGTACAAGTATTTCACGTGCTGGATTCTCTGCCAGTGATGTAGACTACAGTATATGACAAGAGTGATATAGGTTTCAAGTAAGCATTGAAGGCGATAGCTAGGCAGTTTGTGGGGTATAAGTGCATAGTGATGGAGACGATAGATAAACAGTCATGCAGGTAATAAACAGTGATGGAGACAATAGATATGCTGTGTAGGTAATAAGTAAACAGTAATGGAAGGGTTGCGCAAACAGTGAATGAGTTAGTGACAGTAATGGAGATGCTCTGCAGTGATAGTTCTAATAGGTTAGTAGTGATGGAGATACGTAAACAGTGATGAATATTGGTTAACAGTATTAGAGGTTAACGGTGATGGACATAATACGTGAACAGTGATGGAAATAGTAAACAAACAGTAGTGGAGGTAAGTAAACAATGACAGAGACAATACACAAACAGTGGTGGAAATACACAAATAGGCCTAGTGATGGAATATTACAGTGATTAAACACTTGCTACCTACAGCCACGACCTTGATTCCGAACGAATGGAGCAAGATTTCAACCCATTTAATTAATATTATTACCTCACACGGACAGAATCCGATGAGGAATTGGTTTTGGTTGAGTTTGTGTGTTTGTTAGCAATTTTACGGAAAAACGGCTGAATGAAATTACATGAAACTTTAGGGATATGTGGGCATTGGTCCCCAAAGAAAGTAATTAAATTCTGGAGGTAATTGAGTGACCTTGAAAGGTCAAAATCAAGGTCATGGATTTTCAGAGAGCTATAACTTTGAAAACGATTGAAGATAGAGATATTTACTGTTAGGAACTCGTAATGTGGGCTTTCATTTGCACCAAGACCTTTGACCTTGAATGACCTTGAAAAGTCAAACTCAAGGTCATGGATATTCAGGAGGCTGTAACTCAAAACTGGTTGAAAATAGAGAGATATTTACTATTATCAACATATAGGAAATCCCATATGGGTTTTTAATTGGTACCACTACCTTTGACTGCAAGTGACCTTGATAGGTCAAACTCAACGTCACGTATTTTCAAGGAGCTGTAATTCGAAACTTGTTAAAAACAGATATTTATTATTATTAACACCTTGGAAATCCCATATGGGTTTTTGATTGGTACCTTTACCTTTGACTGTAAATGACTATGAAAGGTCAAACTCAAGGTCACGGGTATGCAGGGGGCTATAACTCGAAACGAGTTGAAGATAGAGATATTTACTATTACCAAGATACAAGAAGTCTCATATTGGCTTTCATTTGGCAGCATGACCTTTAACCTTGAGTGAACTTGAAAGGTCAAACACAAGGTCATGGATTTTCAGAGAGCGTAACTTGAAAATATTTGCACCATTACCTTAGACTTGAAGATGCACTGACGCTAAGTGGCAGAAACAAGTCAGTATTTAATAACAATAATATAACTGCTGTCGGCGAGGTTTTTGTGCCTGGCACCACTTTTTTTTTTAGTAATAACTCTTTGGGATTGGACACCTTTTCAAGACATTGTAAAGGTACATTTAACTCCGGCTGTAAATACGAGGATAAACCATAAAGAGAAAATCCTCTTCTTTTCTCATAAATGGAATGTATCGTACACAACAGTTATGTAATTTTTCAAATTAATCCCTCTATAGGTTTGCAGCAGTCCATAAGCTTTCTGAGTCCATTGGAGGAAAATGGTTTAGGCTGTCATAAAGGCCTCTACGTGCTGCTTCTTTCACCTCTTCATCATCAACAACCATGCAACTACGTAATGCCTCTTTAAGTGGAATGGAGACATGGAAGTTGCATGCTGCGAGGTCGGAACTATAAGGTGAATGTAGCAGAATCTCAACCTTGAGGTTTCAAATTAACTTCCTTGTTACAGCCGCTGCATGGGGGCGAGCTTTGTCCTGGTGCGAGGGAAAAATTTTTAATGGCAGTTATCTTCATTTGGTACGAACGGCAGGTTCCAGCTTGTCTCTAAGCATAGGCGAGTAAGTTGCACTGTTAACTGTTCGTCCATGTTCTTGAGAATGTTTCATATCTTCATTTCACTTAAAGAGGCATTATGTGGTCGATGGTCTGGGAGTTATGGTAAGGTGAAAGTACATAATGGACTTTTTGCTTCTGGTACGAATTATAGCGTTCCGCTCCAGTGGAATCAGAAACCCTCTGAACCGCTATGAAAAAATGTGTGCCAATGAAGGAAGACAAGGACGATAAATACTGCTGCTAAATACTGTACATTCCTTTCTCTATGAGTTAAGTAAAGGAAATATTGTTGATATTTTTTTTAATTTACCCACGTAAATACAATCCACTGTATGACAGAAAATGTGCTTGTCTGCAAATAACTGTTCGAACAAGTCAGTTAGAACACTGTCGTATATGTAGTACGAGTGTGGATGTCAGGGCCATGCACAGTACCAAAAGTGTTATATTGGAAACTCTGAAGCTACAGTAGATCTACAAACATCATTAGAAAGTTTATCAAAAAGTAATAGGTATTATCTAAGTGAATTTACTCATGATATCCCATATTGATCACCCACATTGAGTTATCTGTGAAAATATTAATGACACGGCAGACCTACGCACATCGTAGGAAAACATAAGGAAAAACAAAATGCATTACGTATAGAAAATGATCATCAACACTGAATTAGCCAGGAAATCATTAAGCTACAGCAAACTTACGCACACCATTAGAAAACTAAAACAAGAACATAAACAAACTTACCTGTTCAAACGCATTCAGCATTTTCAATTGTGAACACCTATAATTTCAGAACAAAAAACAAATTTCCATACTCTTGCCACAAAAGGGCCAGAAAGTAAAGTGAGCACGTGACTAAATCTATCAGAAGTAGTACTGGATGTCAACACCTAGGTCATGCATAGGACCAAAACCATGTCATTTTGGACATAATTAAAGGTACAGACAATCAGTTGATAACGTTGGACACCTTATGAAAAAGTAATTGGTGTCTATTAAAAGACTTTTCTCCAAATTCACCATCATATTGCTGAAACAGTCAAAAAGTGTAATAATGAGCTCCAAAACTGGGAAGGTTTTGGAAATGTAACAGGTGCTACTTAAGTATCTTTTTCTGAAAATTTGCTACCAAACTGCTCAAAAATGCCAAATACAGTTAAATTTGAAGAAAAAAAAGGTGATTATCTAAAGAATTAATAACATGTTCACTGTTAGTGTCATTTCCTTTTTATTCTTGCTAACACCATTCAGTTATATTCAAGTTTAGGGAGGGTCCTCTCATGATGAAGAAATTACTGAAGGCAATACCTAATCCCTCTAGACTGTAAATTTATGTCTAGGATCAGGTAAGTTGTCTGGGAGTCACAAGAAAAGAAATGACAAAGATCTCACTGTAGTGAAGAAGCTAATGCTGCAGGCACATCACTGAAGAACGTATGGAAGAGTAAAAGATATTACATAGAATACGATGGTCCTTCTGGAAGGACTGTGAATGGGGCTGCAACAGTCCTTCGATAATAGCACCCAAAATTTAGCATTTTTCGCTCTCAGCTATTCTCACGTAACTCTTGCTTATGCTTGATGGGTGGGTTACATGGAACCCTCAAGTTTGCTTGGAGGTGTTGCACGACTCAGTCACCCACTCACCATTATGGAACGAGACTGTTGCCCTGTTTCTCCCAAGTACCCCTCCCCTTTCCCCCACAGCCCAACATGGCAGGAGGTGTGCCAAGTGGTGCCATCTACCCCCCCCCCCCACCAAGTGTACCTTTGACAGCGACTTCAGAGGGGAGTAAGTGGAAGTGAGGAGAAAAAAAAAAAGGATAAAACTGGAGCACATGTGATTATATATGCCACGTGCAAAGTTGGCGTAGGTGGGGAGTACACCCATGTCTACCACATCTCCAAATGCTCCTAAGTGTTAGAAAAGATTATTGATATGAGTAATAAGCTGGTTTAGTATTTTCAAAAATTATAAAATTGGTGCAGTCTACTATATAACGGGCACTTTATATCTGTCTGTCTGTTTGTTCACGAACTACTCCCTCAATTTTCATTTTACCTGGCCTTAACCTACATATTTGGAATCCCTATAACCTAAGGAAGGTTTTAGGGGGTTAGAATTCAGATATGGGTCCTTTGAGGTCACCGGTTGTTCGCCTTTTTTGGCCAGGGCAACGCCGGGTACTCCTGCAGCCCAATTTTTGGTATAGAGACTCATATGACCTCCAGTTCGGACATAGGCTATGTGAGGTTGACTCTGAGGTCATTTGAGGTCACCAGTCGGAGGTCATTTTAGGTCTGGTGGTAGTAATCAAGTACGCACAAATACTGTGCGTTAGTCTGTGAAAGCTGAAATAGAAAGTCCCTGGACCTCGTATAAACCATGTTCAGATGCAAGAGAGGTACATGGTCTTTCTGGAGTAGAAAGAAAGACTGAACTAGAACAAATAGGATTGGAGTGTTCGTCTTTTGGTCTTATGACCCAAGGAAGGTTTTAAGACCAAAAAGACCGATGGTTTAAGGGAGGGGGGCAGAGTAGAAAGTCAGATAAATAAGAAGGGGGAACGAGAGAGAGAGAGAGAGAGAGAGAGAGAGAGAGAGAGAGAGAGAGAGATGGAGGGAAGGGACAGGAGGAGGAAGATAAATAAGGAGGGGGAGGGGGAACGCCGGGTACCCCTGCTAGTAGTGGATAAGAGACAATAGTGAGTGACACTGCAGAGCATTACAAACTAGTGAGTGAAAGTGACACTTGTTATGAAGTTATTCAGGATTGTTATAGTTTTCTAAGACTAAAGACAAGTGCTTATAGAGCCTGAGAATAACAATGTATGTGCATAACTAGTTATAAATGTTGAAAAAGAAGTAAATAAGAGTCTATTTTTGGTGGTTCCCTTCTGTGGCAACTCTGCATAAATGTATTACTTCAGCAGCTTGAAAGTGACTTTGAAATAATAACTGATTATAGTAAGCAATATGTATGGTAAGAAAATGCAAAAGAATATTTGAAAAAACTCGAGGAAGACGGTTATGACTAGATATTTGTGCTGAGTGCAATATCAGCCTTTGTCTGGGAGAGTGTTTCCATGCCTACAACAACTCCGAGTGCTTCTTTGTGTCAGAAAAGACTAAATATGTGTAATTATCCTGTATTAATATGTATCAAACTAAGTAACTGATGTAATAGTATGGAGAAAATGATGAGTGACATTGCAGTGTGAAAAACACTAGCGAAAATGGAAGTGATGCTCTCTATGAAGTTTTTCTGGATTGTTGTATTTTTTATGAGACCAAAGATAGGTACTTAGCAAGACAGAAAATGACCTAAATGCATAACTTGTAATAAATTATAGAATAATAAGTTAATGAGTGACTAATTTCGGTGTGATGAAATGCTACATCATTCCCTTATGTGGCAACTCAGCATAAATGTTATTTCAGTACCTTGTAACTTTGTAGTTATAACTGAAAATAGGAACTAATATTTTTAGTGAGAAAATGAAAACAAAAAATAAGAGGACAACGTTGTGTTGTCACCTCAGTTACCACTACGCTCACATGGCATGTTTAGCACTTTGGGTGGCACCTGTGATTTTGCAGTGCAGTAAGTGCCCTGATAACTGATAATTAGTGTATAACGTGTTTTTATAGTGTTATAAAGCACGAAATCCATCTCTCAAACTTCGCCCCACAAATAGCATGGTGGTCACTGGAAACGCTGTTTTGTGCTTGCTAGGGCCAAGGTTAGGGCGACCCGCACTTGCCGACTGCGAATCTCTTAGCCACAAACTCCCAAAAGCTGTCAATGTTCACCTGATAAGTCAGTAGAAGTTGGTCATCTCTTCCTGGCTCACACAGTCACATACTTTATAAAATCCTCTCCAAGAGTGTTATTAGTGAACAGAACATAAATTCTGCAATATTGTAATCATTAGACTTGATATGGGTTCGTTCCTGGGGAACCGGATCTTCGGCAGGAAGAGTAAACACAATGTCTTGACGAACATAATGGACTATTAAATTGCATAAGCCCCAGCTTAACAATATTGTATCATCCTGCCCCTTAAACATAGCTTAATTCTCTTATTTACCACTGCTGTATCTTTAAAGCACTTTGATATTTACATGTAAGAAATCTTAATAATTTTATCATTTTAGACCACTGAAGATATTAAGGAAATGTCGAAACGTCCGGTAACAAAATACATGTTCATCACGGCATTGTGTTTACTCATCCTGCTTTAATCATTAGTTAGTATACCAGTTTTCTAGACGTGATTTACTAAGAAAAATATTACAGAACAGTTACTAAAACACATTAAACGACAACTTGTGCCATAGTATTTATCACATAATATTACAAGTCTCGCTGTATTTTTATTTTGAAACATCTATGACGTAGTTTTCAAACAGATTAGTGCTTCATCTGGCAAATGCTGAGATTAATGTACCAAATGTTACTTATGAAAAAAGTATAAGTTTAAAAAACGGAAACATTGGAAGACGAAACTGCCGGCCGAAAGCTCACCTGCTGAATAAGCCTGACATGTGGCGCGTGAGGTCGGTGCTGATCTTAAATTGATCACTATTTTGCATTTAAACGGCTTTTGTATACAGATATAAGAATGTTAATTTTTCACACATTGAAACAGTAAGGAAAGAATATGAGTCAGAGTGATTCACTGGTGTTTTAGCCAAGAAAACTATTTGTCCCGGAAATTAGACATGCTAACATTTCCATACCAACCACAATACCTTTCCCGGGGCGAGTGTGTCATTGCATGCAGTCTTCACCTCAGGTCTACTGACATCTTGCAATCAAATTATATTAATTGCATATATACTGTAGATATATGGATATGAATTTTTCACTTCATTCAAATAATGAGAGAGCATGAAAATCAATATATTGAGCTAAGAACAAGGTTGGTCCCAGAAATTACACAGTACTCTATACTGACTTACTTTGGTGATCTACATATCATAATGGAGCGTTTTTTCCTTACTGTAGTGAATAAATATATTAATATTTTACTTGTGCCTACAGTGATTCTTGAAGCACATAAAAGAAAATAATTTAGTTGACCGACTTTTAATGTGTTCAATTATCATGTGGAAGTCGGCAACTTTTGGGAGTTAGTGGCCAAGGCAAATTGCCTATGGACCACTATTTTATTTATTTATTTATTTTTAAGGTTATTGGAAAGACTAATTTTTTTGTGGCTAAAATTTCAACATGCATGGTTAGGAACAGTGGATCAAAACTGCTCCTGGAAACTCTACTTTTCCTGCATTTGTCGCGTCAGGGATGTAGGTTAAAAAACACGCTGCCGCAGCCGAAAAGTTAAGCCAAAAAGTGTCAAACTGGGTTGTCCTGGATATCATTAAAGCCTCAGCGGACCTATGCACATCGCTGGAAGGCTACTATAGCAGCATTAGCCAGCGTGGTCGCACGTCGCAGTCCATACTTTCAAGTGTGGATGCCTGCAGCTTCATGACCACATACTGAAACTTTCTTTTAACAGTCACTTTTTTCAGGATGGGCATTATTCGTCCTTTTATAATATGCACGACTCCGTAACTTGAAGACGAAACTATTTTATTTAGGCTTAATAACCATTATGCTCCACACTGTTCCTTCATTGTTTCTCATAGCCTCATAGACAATTTATTTACCAAACGTGGCTCCCTTGAGTTGCAGGTGTAGTTTATCCCTGCATGCTTTTGTCTGAGTTGTCTTATTTATCCCCCCCCCCCCCCCAGCTCGTGTATCTCGCTCTACCATTGTTGACATACATCTGGAATCCTCAGTACCTTCAGTCCTAGGAGTTTCCCTTAAGTTGAACAAAATCGTTTGTCAATAACTGGATTAAGCAAAAAAAGGCATTTTGGTCTCTTTATATACACTTTCTCAGTCAATATTCATCTTCATTATATCCCTCCATCATGTTTTTTACGAGGGTGGTATAATTATGTGATTGCACATGTGTCAGAGCTTTGTTGCCCGCTTTTCATATCCTGTTTTGGCTGTACTCATGCCGAAGTCTTCCAAGAGAGTACTGACAGAAAATATGCTGATGATCATGGCAAAATTTCCTTCGAAGTTACATATTTTGTGTGGAGGATTAAGGGTCCTAAAAATGAGTATCCTGTCTGGTGCCTGTCATGTCTGTGAAGCTTATTTTTAGACTCTGTGCAGCTTGGAGTACTCACACATGACGGTCTGTTCGGGATTCTTAGACACATTTAACTCTTTTTGATGACCATGTTCATCTGGTCTGCACGGTTTTTTTTTTTTGAAAGTTAGAGTCAATGCCTATATTTACTACGCCGCTCCGAGGTGGTAGGTGGTGGCGACCATCGTTCACTTACTTGCTGCAATACTGCCTATTTCTTCCTTTACCTTTATCATTCTGTTTCTGTATTTGCCCTCCTCTCTTCCTACTTCTCCCTTTCCTTCCTGTCACTGTTTATTACTCTTCTTTCCAGTTTAGGTAGCTCTACACTAGGCACAAGCCTAATGTTTTCCTGCAACGAGTGACAAGTCTAAAGTTTTCCTGCAACCCAGGAGACCATTTACAACCACGGGTGGTAACCATATAACCAGATAACGAGATGTTGAGTCTGCCATGGTGCCTCTTAACTAGGTGGAGAGACATAAATGCGGCATCCATCCAGGATCCAAACCTACACACTGTTCCCCGCACCTCGCTATTGCGGGGCACTGTCAACCGCAAGGGAACATTGGTTCACTGCACGGGACAACCCTGCACGGGGCGGTTGCTTGCCTTTGGTTGATGGGTCTGCTCGGCCAGACAGACTAGGGTTAAACAAAAACAACTCCGCTCCATCTGTATTACTTTTTTGTTTAAGCCATTAGATGAACATGTGTTAATAATTACAAAATTGTGTCTTTCACACGTCCACTGTTTGCTTTCTAAAGCAACAGTTGCTTACCTGAACACCAATCGTTTATCGGTATATCACAGGTTTACAAGTACTTTATTTGTATATCATTCCATCATCTGTTGACCAGTACTTGATTTGTTTGTCAGTACAACAGCGTTTTAGTAGTGTGACATGTTTTTTATTAAGTGAATTGTTTACTAATACAGTTTGTTTATAGAACAAGAATCCTCTATCAATACATCATTTGTTTATTAGTGCATGGGTTGCCTACCGTAATATCACATTAGTACGTGACTTGTTTGCCAGGACAGTATTCGTATATCAGTACCTGCTTTGTTTGCCAGTATGAGTTGTTTGCCAGTACATGGCTTGTTTGCCAGCATATGGGTTGTTTGCCAGTACAACATCTGCTTGTCACTTGTTTACCAGCACATGATTTGTTTACTACTGTATCATTTATGTATCGTTATATCACTTGTTTACCAGTTTATCATTTGTCTATTAGTACTTGTTTGCCCATAGGAATAATAATATAATGGTTCATCTTTATTGTTCCACGGAAAACGCCAGATCTGAGGAATTAACTAGTCCTCAAATCCTCAGAATAACATAAGTGCCATAGTAAGAGGAAGTATTTTGTCACTTGTTTATCATCACATCTTTTGTTTGCCAGTGCTTCATTTGTTTGCCCTTAGACGAATGTGTTTGCCACGGTGACAAAGGTAGAGAAGGCAGGTTGAGGATGGTTGCTATGGCGACCCGTGCAGTGTTGCTGTGGTGCCGGGCTAGTACTGGCGGTGTGTCGCTATGCTGTGGTGCTCTACACTCTGCACCTGTTTTGCTGAGTACGCCACTTTAGTAGGGTAAAAGAACGGAAAGTACAGAATAAGAACAATGGAAATGTAATTACTGTTAGTTTACTGTGTACAGTGGATAGCATAGAATATAATGTGATTGGCGAACGATATGAAGTAAGAACTCGGCTGAGAGCAGGGCATGATATAAGAGTGGATTAGATTATATGATTGTGAAGACATTACTGATGGAAATATAGCTCGGCTGGTGAATAGGGTATATGTGAGAGAGTCTGAACGTGGGAGGAGGAGTGGTGCGCCAAGAAGAAGGATGGATATGGTTAATGAGTATGTAAGAAAGCGAAGCAGCTTACAGAATTAAGACTAGGGAATTGCCAGGCACAAAGTTCGTTGAATGCAGACGAACAGAAGACAAGTATTTGATTTTTTTTTTTTTTCTAATAGTTGATGGACAGACTCTGTCTGTGTGACAAACATCTGTTGAGAAAAATATGTGTGTGCATATGGTTATAGCCTACCTGTGAGGTGAAGCCAACTTTCCCGATGGCTTAATTGATGTGATTAAGTATCTGGCTCATTTCACTGGACACAATGTTGGTAGATGTCCCGCTTTCCATTTTTTTTTCTTTCTTTCCTTGGTTTCTGGACCTCATCTTCAGATGGGGAAAAAGATTAGGATGATGATGGTGATAGTAATAAAAATTAACAATCTAATGTCTGACATCTTTTAGTCTGCACAAATCACGTCACATTATCTCCAGTATCCTATAAACAAGACGAGATACATTTTCTGAAACTAGAATTTTAGATTTACAATACAGATAGTTCTTCAGCAGCTATGAAATATATTCGAATTTGTTTGAGTGGTCCCAAGATAACAGTAGCAGCCTTCGTGCCATATATTGATGTGTCTCTTATGTCGCAGCCCGTAAAGGCGGGTGGATAAGATGAAAAGACAGGGACGCAGGAATGGCGTTTGCCAAGTCCTGATACTTTAAGTAAATTAAGTTGGACACTTCTCTTAAAGAAGGCAACCGGACAGATGCTCAAGCATCGGGTGAGGTTTATTTGTGCACGTACCTTCTTTCTAAAGTGATATGGCTGGTCGTATGGAAAGAACGGAAAGTAATATACCGACTAGAGGAGTGAAAAAGATGAAATAGAGGAAAAGAGAGGCAGGGAGAAAGACCGAGGATGAGCTGAAGTGACTGAGTGGTGAAGTATATGAATGAGGGTGGCGTGGGATGAGAAAAGTCTTCCTGACGGCGGAGGGCAGGACATGGAGGCGAATTGTACGTGGCCATTACCTCCTGGATTAAGACGTTCCACTACTCACAGACAGGTAACACAGCGCAGCCTGGGATTCTTGTAAATTTAGCACCTGCCACACGTTGCAGAATGGAACTAATTTCCAGATTTATTTCAAATTCAAGGAAAAATGCGTTTTCAATAGTTAATTATGTATCCAGGTTAACACTTACGAGGTTACATTATTTACCTTAAGGAGGCCCGGCTCTAAAATATAAAGGTGGCTCGAGCAGGGCACTCCAGACTGAGTCCGTGCTTGGCTGGGCGTTGCGTGCTGCTGCTGCTGCTGCTGCTGCTGCTGTCGTATACTGTTTTAGTGTTTTATTGCTGGGTGCGGTTAGAGCGCCGCCTTCTTATATTAGTGCTATGAAGCTCAGGTGTTGTGTGTGGGTGCTATCCTGTGGTAGTGTTGTCTACTGTGTTGTGGTGGCTGTGGTGTGCTGCAGTGTGGTGGTTGTAGTATGATGGTGGTAGTGTGGTGTGGTGTGGTGGTTGTGGTGTAACGTGGTATGGTGTGGTGGCTGTGATTTGATGTGGTGGATGTGATGTAGTGTGGTGTGGTGGCTGTGATGTAATGTGTGATGGATGTGGTGTGGTGTGGTGGTTGTGGAGTAGTGTGGTGCTGTATGGTGAGGGGTGATGGTGGTGGCTGTGGTGTAATGATGTGTGGTGGTTGTGATGTTGTGATTGTGGTGTGGTGATGTGATATGTTATCTTGCTTATGATGTGGTGTGGTGTCTGTGGTGCCCAGTGATGTTGTGGTGCAGTGGTTGTAGTGCGATGTATTTTTCTGGGGTGTCATGTGATGCAGTGGTATAGTTAGGGTGGTGTTTGTGGTGTGTTAGCTGTGGTGACCTGTGATGCAGTGGTGTGGTGACTGTGGTATCCTGTGATGCGTTTGTGTGTTGGTTGTGGTGGATGTGGTGTCCTGCGGTGTTTTTGGTGCGATGTTTGTATTACAGTGTTGTGGCAGTGCTGTGGTGGTTGTGTAGTGTTATGTATAGTGGGTGTGTTGTGGTGCAGTTATAATACGGTACAGCAAGGTACAATGGCCTCATATATTGTGTCCCGCAAGTGTGTTTGTGTGTGCGGGAGGGAAGTGGCTGCGGAAGAGGCTCAGACAACAAAAGCCTCCTATTACCCACATACCAGGGACGAGATTCTCGGGGACAGGTATATGATAATTTTCCTCTCGAAACAAATACTTGTTTTTCTGGAAGAACAAGCGACCTAGAAAGATTCTGCACCCACTTTTCCTAGTCCTTCCTACCAAAACAGGTCTTGAATAAGACAGGGAGTTCACTGTGTGTCAGTGAATCCAGTGCCCAGGCCTTCTGCCAACACTGCCTCTGATTGTATCCCTAGGCAGACCACACTTCCGGGTATTACTCGCGCTCCCGTTCCCACCGCCTGTGTACCAAGACAACAGGACTCACCATGCACCAACAACACAACATATGAACTGGACAAGAAATCATTCGTTGACTCAGCTTGCTTCCAGAACTGACGCACATTTTTTTTTTTTTCTGTGGTTGAATGCAAGACCACAACTTTGCATTCATTTTTCATTTTATTAACTGCATTATCTTATTACACGTGTTAGCACATCACTCTGGATTGTCTCATACGGAGCTATTCTTTTTCCACGTGACTGGCTTATACGTAGAGAGAGTGAGAGAGGGGGGGGACGCGGAAATTTCTATGAACTAGTATTTTAGGTATTCAGGAGATAAAATGCTACTCGCATCTTCCTCGGAAGTTGCCAAAAGTAACAACAAAGGGTAGGAATGGGAAACTGGAATGCTCCCCCCTCCCCCTCTCCTAGCTCTCGCATTCGTGTCGGAGCTGCTGGTAACACCATCCAGTATTTGTTCAGTTAGCAGCCTTGCATCTTCTGCGACGAGGAAGGTGACCAGACTGTGATAAAGATCTTCCTATTTACTGATTACTGGCGCACGACGGATTATGAGAGAATCCTCCAGACGTCCCCATGTCAAGCGTATGAGGGAAATACAGCTTGGACCATAATAACTGTGAAGTTTATCCTGGTAAATTGTATTTCACTTCTTCCTGATAGCACAAGTGATATGTTTGTTTTCTTTCGTATTATTTGAATTATCATATTTAGCACAAGAATGATTTCTGAACACATGTTTGGTTTTTAAGTAGAATTTGACTATCTCCACACCCCATATGTTTTTTAATAATGCTACTTTCAATAGGCATCTTTAGAATATTATTCATGGCAATCAGTCTGGAGATGGTTTTACGTTAAAAAGTTTTTGTGGTAAAATCCTTACCCCAACCTTATGCTATGTTTCCACTCTACCAGACCATAGTCCAGATTTGCCTCCAGGTTTACCCAAATTACCAATGGCTCTAGATAGAAAAATTTGCTGCCAATCCACGCTGGAGTGTTTCTGTTTCCCGTGCGCGTTCATATATTAATAATTGTAACGTGGGGTCGGTGATGGGATGATGGTGCTCGCTTTAGCGCTTCAAAGTCACCCCGGGTTCAATTAGAGGCAGTCGTACCAATAAGCCGCCCTGACTATTTATACACCGCGCTGCTCTGTGCCTCTCCTTTCCTCCTCTCTCATCTTTACTTTCCCTCCTTCCTCATATTTCGCCATCGATATACTCTTCTACTTCTCCTTTCTTTGAGCAGTATTTTCCTCTCCATGCTCACCTTAATTCTCCTTGCATCCCTCATTACCCTTTCCTCTCTCACTTTTGCGCCCTTCCTACACCCCACTCACCTTTCCTCTCTTCCCTCTTCTCTCATCATATCCCTCTTCTTCATTTCCTTTCCTCCCTTCCCATCTCCTTTTTCCTTTCCGACCTTCTTCCCCTTTAGTAATCGTTCCTTTTCTCCCTTCCTCCTACCGTCCGCTCACTCTCCACTTTTCCCCTCCCCCTCCTTTCTCCCCACCCCCTCTTTTCCCTTCTCCCTAATCCCTTCACCCTTCCTTTGCCCCTTCCCACTCCTCTCTCCCCACTCTCTTTCCTCCTCCCCTCCTCTTTTTCCAACCCCCTCAGCTCTCTTTCCCCTCCTCTCTCCCTATCTCCCTAGCCTTTGCTTTCTCTCCTTTCTCACTGCCCCCTTTCCTCCTTCCTTTCCTCTTCCTTCTCGCAACCTTTTACTCTTCTCCTTCCCCCCTCCTCTCTCCCCAGGATTCTCCTCTCCATCTGCCTCTCACCTCTCACTCATTCCTCTCCTTTACTTCATAATAAGAATAATCATATACTCTGCCGGATATTCATACACTCCAGCCAGCTCATTTAGTGACTTTATATACAGTATATCTATACATATCTTTTATCATGTAAACACACACACACACACACACACACACACACACACACACACACACACACACTCACAATGATTATAGCACAGGTAAGTGGCCGAGTGGACAAAAAAGGAGATGGCAAGGTCAAGTGAAGGCATGCCTGTTGTTCAGGAAATGCTTTTAGGATTTAAATATGACTAAAATAAGGGTTGAGTGGTCTTTCATAAGGCTTTAACAATGTTATAATAGTCTCGTGAATGCAATTGTTCCCTCTGTTCTCACTATAGACGACGTGGTACCGTACCTACATGATGAGCTGCGAAGATGTCTTCAGACAATGTGTGTGTGTTCCAGACGGTTGAAACGGGTTTACTCATTAATAGAGAGAGAGAGAGAGAGAGAGAGAGAGAGAGAGAGAGAGAGAGAGAGAGAGAGAGAGAGAGGTGGGAAGGCAATAGGATATATTCATCCACAATCTAGGACCGGGAATCTGGCTAATCAGGACTGGTTGCGGTTTTGTCAGTGATGCTGTTATTCCAGGTCTCACACTTGTTTCCTGTGTTCGTGGAGAGGGTGTCATTGTCACTGGTTTGGTGGTGGTGATTGTCGCTGTGAGTATTATTTTGTTCTGACCACTGGACAAAGGCGTCTGTAGTGCTTATGGGAATATCTGATACGAATCTCCATAGCCTTGTGTTTTAATTGCTGGCACAACATCGCGGCTTCCTTCTCACACACCAAGTGGCACTATGCCACCTCCTGCGTTGCTCACCACATTTTGCATACTGAAGGATCATATAAAATGATGTTAGCAGCAAGGGTGTTTACTTGGCTTGTCGGTGGAGTCATGGAAGAGTTATAACTATTAACTCAAATTTATTTGTTATTGGTCTGCTTGATTTTCTTGGTGTTGTTGTTTTGTTACTAGTGATGATGGTGCATTTGTCTTCTTAGTATAATAGGAAAAGTGTATGGTAGGATACTTATAGACAGAGTTAGAGAAAGAACAGAGAAATTAGTTGGAGAAGAACAGGGAGGCTTTAGGAAGGGAAGAGGTTGTGTAGATCAGATATTCATTCTTAGATCTTTAGTGGAAAAGTTTCTAGAGAAGGGAAAGAAGTTGTATGCGGCTTTCATGGATTTGGAGAAAGCATATGACAGGGTGGATAGACAAGGATTGTGGAAAGTGTTAAGAATATATGGAGTAGATGGGAAGTTGTTGAATGCTGTGAAGAGTATGTATGATGGTGCTAAGGCTGCAGTGCGTGTGGATGGTGAACTAAGTGAACTTTTTCTCTTTGAAAGTTGGTTTGAAACAGGGATGTGTCATGTCTCCATGGTTGTTCAATCTGTACATGGATGGGGTAATAAAAGAGGTACAAGGTAGGGTAGTGGATGTTGGAGTGGCCCTGGTGAGAGAGGATAGTGTTTGGAAACTCCCTGTACTGTTGTTTGCAGATGATACTGTGTTGTTGAGTGAAGATGAAGGGGAGCTGCAAGGCTTGGTGGATGAGTTTGAGAGAGTGTGTAAGAAACGGAACCTAAAGGTGAATGTAGGGAAGAGTAAAGTGATGGTCTTTGAGAGAGGTGAAGTCAGTGAATGTATAGCGAGGTTGGATGGTGAGGAATTGGAAAATGTGAGTACGTTTAAGTATTTGGGTAGTGTGATGAGTAAGGATGGAGGTTTGGAGGGTGAAGTGCTTGAAAGGGTACAGCAGGGAAGAAAGGTTGCTGGTTCCTTGAAAGCAGTGATAAGAAACAGGGAAGTGAGCATGGAAGTAAAAAAGTTACTACATGACAGTATTGTGATACCAACTCTAACGTACGGAAGTTAAGCTTGGACGTTGTTGGAAGGACACAAGTCAAGAGTGAGAGCAGTGGAAATGAGTTATTTAAGAGGAGCTTGTGGAGTCACGTGGAGAGACAGGCTGACGAATGAGGATATAAAGGAGCGTTGTGGTGTTGATGTGGATGTGATAGGAAGCGTTGTGAGGAACACACTGAGGTGGTTTGGCCATGTGGAGAGGATGGAGGGTGAGAGACTGACGAAGAGAGTGTATGTGAGTGAGGTGGAGGGTGGAAGAGGGAGGGGGAGACCGAGGATGAGATGGAGGGATGGGGTGGAGAGGTATATGAGAGAGGGGGGTGTGAGTTGGGAGCAGGGTAGTGAAATGGCGGGGGACAGGGCGACTTGGAGGCGATTTGTTTGTGGCCACCCCAAACGGGATTGAGGCGTCTGGCAATAGATAGATAGATAGATGATGGTGCGATTGTTGGTGTGGTGTTTGTTGGTGGCAGGAATGTGAGCTTTGATAATGTGATTGTTGCTCTTGATGGTGTGCGTTGTGGTGGTAGGAGTGGTATTATTGGCATGTGTGATAATATTGTTGCAAGTGCGAGTGTTCTTGTGTGTGTGTGTGTGTGTGTGTGTGTGTGTGTGTGTGTGTGTGTGTGTGTGTGTGTGTGTGTGTGTGTGTGTGTGTGTGTTTGTATTTTTTTATTTTTCTCATATAATTCTTCTCCGCTTCCATCATATTCCAACCTCTCTCCTTCACACTCTCTTTCCTTTACTTTTCTCTTCCTCCATCTACACACACATTCTTATTCATATTTTTTTCTACCGTGCATCCTTCTATTTCATCCCTCATTTTCACTTCCTCACTTCACTCTACATTTACTCACTCTCTTTCATCATCTTCTCCCTCACCCTATTTTTTCTCCCCTCCGAAACTTTTTCTTCCTTCCCTCTTCACTCCCTCCTCCTCGACTCCCTCCCTCCTTTTTTTTCTGTATTTCCCTCGCTCCTTCCTTCCTTCCCCTCGCCTCATTCTTTCCTCCTCTTCTGTTTCACTCATTCCTCCTCCGCTTCCTCACTCCCCCCCCCCTTTGCTTCATTCACTCCTCCATCTCTCCCTCAGTCCTTCCTTCATCGTTCAGTATTTCCTTCTCTCTTCATTCCTCTCTCTCTCTCTCTCTCTCTCTCTCTCTCTCTCTCTCTCTCTCTCTCTCTCTCTCTCTCCCACCTCCTTCCATTTCTTCCTTTCCACCCATTCTCATCCTGTTCCTCCTTTCGTTCCTCCGTTGACATCCCTCCTTCCTCTCTCCTTCTCCGCCCTCCATCCCCCTTAACTTTCTCCTTGGTTTTTATCACATTTCACTCTCCTCTTGTTTTAGGTATTGATCAGAGCCAAGTACTCTCTGAAAGGAAGATAACACTGGTTGAGCCAGCGGTGGTTGTGGTTGTTGTGATATGTTGTGATAGTCGCTCTGGCAGCAGCGTTGGTGGTAGTGGGGATGGGGATATGTGTAGGAGCAGTCATCAAAATAACGGTAATGTTGGCGCAGCATTGGAAGTACAGCCGTGGCAGTAGTGGTGGTGGTGGTGGTGGCGGTGGGGGTGGTGGGGATCACAATAGCAATGGTGAAGGTGGTGGCGGTGGCCATTATGGTAGTGGTGGTGGTGGTTGGGATGATAGGGATGATGCTGATTGTCGTGGGCCTGATTACCGTAACAGTGGCGACTGATACTCTGTGTAGGGATGACTCCGACGCGCCTATAAGCCTAATAAGTATAATCCTTCGTAACTCCCAAACACAAAGGTATATTTTAAGCGTCTAGTCTTAATCCTTGCGATTATCTATATCTAAAATATCTCAAGTAGCTAAAACATAACGTTAACACGTTAAAAGTCGACAAAAATCTCTATTTATTCATATTCTTCTTCTGTCTTTTTCTTTCATAAACTCTCTAGCTGTAAAATGTCAAAACCGATTTCCTCGTTTTTTTCACAAAGGGGTTTCTTGCTCCACGGGATCAAAAGCACGGTAGGTATTGCTGGAAAAACGTCAAAGGTAATATAGGTACAGAATAGGTCAACTTTTAAATTTTTTATCTGATGTAAACCATACTTAGTACAAGGGTATAGGGTGGGCAAAGGGTGAAGGGGATCAATTTGGGAACACTCAGTCTAAATTTAAGGTCACAGGACAGTGTAAAATTTTCGACCTTGTAACTCAAAAAACTTTCTGTTCAGTTTGGATTAAACTTGGTGGAACGATTTAATGGTCAGCTGAAGATTACATTATCCAGTTTCGTAAATAACAGGTCAAAGGTCAATGTCACACAGAAAATTGGCTTAAATATTTTTGATCCAGTTTGGACTAAACTTAGTGGACAGATTAATGATCACGAAATTATAAAGTATTTCAAATTTAAGAACAATCAGTCAAAGATCAAGGTCACAGAAGTATGTCAAAAGTTCGGTCATAATCTAACAGGGAACTGTAAGTGCTGCACCCTCCCAGTGATCCTTCTTGTTACTATACCCAAAAAATTTTACTCAGCTTAGGAAATACCTCTGGTGCTGGATCGGGTTAGTCAGAGCCTTCATTAACCACTTCTCTACCACGACGCTGTTAAAGATGAATAACTTGCATTAAACCTCCAAACTTTCATTAATAGAGGCTTCCAAAAAAATCAGTAAAACATTCTCTCTCTCTCTCTCTCTCTCTCTCTCTCTCTCTCTCTCTCTCTCTCTCTCTCTCTCTCTCTCTCTCTCTCTCTCTTTCTCTCTCTCTCTCTACATACATACATATATATAGATAGATAGACAGATAGATAGGTAGGTAGATAGATAGATATCGAGTGAAGGATATGTGTCAGAATAAGAGGTTGTGCATTTGTAACTCGTATTTCAGACACAAAGATGCACATAAATATACATGGTATAGATGGAACGGGGATCGTGTTGAAAGAAGCATGATTGATTACGTAGTGAGGTCGATGCTGGGAATGGTTGCTGACACGAGGGCCGTGAGAGGACGATGTGGAAGTCTGTCAAATCATATGACTGTGGTATGCAAGATCAAGCTGGGAGGCGTGAGGTGGATCAGGAGATAGAGAGAGAAGCAGTCAGGGAGAAAGACTGAAAGTCGAGCTGCTGAGGATCAAAGAAATGGCAGATGAATACAGGGCCAAATTAGGGAAGGAGTTTGAATCTGTAAACTGGAATGAAATGGATCTGGACAGCCTGTGGAATGCATATAGGGACTGTTTAGTTAGGAATGCTAAACCGGTATGTGGTGTGGCAAGAACAATAAAGAAGAAAAGTACGGAATGATGGGGTGGAGAGGCTAGGAGAGCAGTGGAGGAAAAGAAGAAGTGGCCAGAATGGTTACAGGACAGGGGTTCAATTGAAATATGAACTGAATATAATGAGAGCAAGAAGGACGTAAGGAGACTAGTCAAGAGGGAAAAGAAGGAGGTAAATGATGATCTAGGAAGAAAAGTGAATGCAAATTGCTCTGAAAATAGGAAGTTATTCTGGAAAGAGGTGCGGAAATGTAGAAGTGACAGCGGAAAGAAATGTGAAAGTGTGAAAGATGTACAGTCGCCAAACTTTCCACCTGGGCCACCTAGCCGCGAGAGGTTGGTATCGGGTGCTGGCAACAGTGTATCTGTTCGTGTGCTCGACGAAAGTTCGAATCATCAACTCTCTACGTCCATAGTGAACCTCCGTCAGAGTCAGAGTTCACCCCATAGATGGCTGGGTACTGAGTTGGGTGGGGAGAAAAATGTCTCAGGAGTAAGGCGGCTCTCCCATTGGCTCAGCCAGTTGCATGAAACTGGTCGCACGGAAAAATGTTGTGTGCAACAAGTCGCGCTGACCAAGGCCAAATAAATATGACTATTTTAATTGTATAATAAGGTAATATATATATTATGATATAAATATATACTATTATATTACAATAATATATATTATACTATACTTATCTGGCCTTGGTCCGTGCCACCTGTGGCACGCAACAATTCCATGCGAACGGTTTCCTGCAACTGGTCAAGCCGGTGGGAGAGCTGCTTAAGGGGGGAGCTTGACATAGTGAAGACCAGGGCAGGCCCCGGACGGGGGGGGGGGGTACGTTATTTATACCGCAAGCGATGATAAATGCAGAATTAGTTTTTCAGATCCATTAGCATTCTGCTAAATATTTGCATTCTTAACGAAACATTTTAATTTCTGTGTTGTTTTTACATTGTTACCATAACATGTTAATGCACTATATAGCTACTGGAATCGCTCCAAGCCTTTCTCTCTCTCATCTTCTCCTTATATCAGTAATTCCATATCATAGGGTTATCACTTGATACCATTATCAGTATAGGTTGAAGAGGAATGCATTTACCTAACATCTACATCCAGTTGCAAGTAAAATTACCTGCCATATTCACATCATGAATGACACTGACAAGTGAACATTAGAATGATGTTCAGACACTGTTAATGGTTACTTATTTCCTCATTAGTAGTACTTTAAGTAGTTTTTATGTGTTCTGTGATGCAACACAAAGAGGTAAGAAGTTAAAATACTGTCACCTCAACAAGCAGAGTTTATGCATACTGTTGTCGAATGTGGCTATTATATCAGCTATGGTAATGACTTACCGTATCATATTTCATATGACTATGGTCATTACAGCACACCTTTATAGTCCATTCATCTAACAAATGATTGAATTACACATTACAAGGATAATTGATTGTGAGCGGTGCCACTTACGTGCGAGGTCACACATTTGCCTCCGACATCTACAGTTCCTATCTCTCCTACTTAGTTTAAATTAATATCCGCCCAATGAGTAATCCTGTAACGATTAATGACCTAACTTATGTAATTATGTCTCGGATCAAGAATGGTATTTCAATAGGATTAACTGAGACCGGCACAGGACTGGCGAAATGCAAAACGAACCGTCAGACACTGGTATCTATTTTTCTACCATAAGGGCCGGTCACACGACGGTTCTTCCCCCAGTATTCAGTCGACAATTTTTAGCCATGGGTTTATCATGTAATAATGAAAAAAGAAAAAACGTTTATCAATATGTAATATATGTAAAGATGCGGTCTTTTAGATGATTTTATTGTTTTCAATACTCTCATTATCCAATACTTTCAAGAAGTTCCTTTGAAATTCTGTCGGCTAAAAATTGTCGACTGATTAATGGCATGAACTCTGACTGAGGTTCGCGACGGAAGACGAGAGTTGATGATCCGAACTTTCGTCGAGCATGTACACACAAACAGATACACTGTTGCCAGCACCCGTTACCCACCTCTCGCGGCTAGGTGGCCCAGGTGGAAAGTTTGGCGACTGTACGTAGCATATTAACCTATGGGGATGAAGCAAGGATAAGCTGGAAAGAATATTTTGAAAGCCTGATGAGTGGAAATAGAGAGAACAGAGCCACTGTAAACATACTTGGTTTTGGGGGTATGTAGAGAAGGAATGCAGTGCCAGGAAACGTGACATTCGCGCAAGTGAAGAACGCTGTGAAGTGGCTGAAAAATGGGAAATCAGCTGGGGTTGTTGAGATGTATGCAGGGATCATAAAGTGTATTGGAGAGAGCGGAATGAAGTGTTTGTTGGATATGTAAGAAGGCATGGATGAGTGAAACTGCGCCAGCAGAGTGGAAAAAAACTGTGATTGTACCCTTGTGCAAAAATAAAGGTGAGCGATGTGAGTGCAAGAATTATCGTGGCATAAGTTAGTGAGAGTTGTAGGGAAGGTATATGGAAGAATTATTATAGAGAACGTAAGAAAGATATCTGAAGTCCTAGTGAGTGATGAACAGGGTGGCTTTAGGAGTGGCGGAGGATGTTTGGATCAAACATTTGCACTAAGACAGATAATGGAGAAGGCTTGTGAGAAGGACTATAAGGTGTTTATGGGATTTATGGATCTGGATAAAGCTTACTACAAAGAAGACAGAGGATTGTGGAAAGTTTTGCGAATGTGCGTTGTAGATGGTAAGCTGCTAGGTGCCGTCAAGAGTTTTTATGATGGTAGTGAGACATGTGCAGGGGTAAATGGGCGTCTAAGTGACTGGTTCATGATCGGTGTGCGCGTGCGACAAGGTTGTGTAATGACCCCATTGTTTTTCAATATATATATGGATGGGGTGATGAGAGAAATAAGAACACGAGTAATGGAGAGAGGGATGGCGTTGGCAGTGAATGGTGATGGATGGAATATCTCAAATTTGTTGTATGCTGATGTTGCAGTACTGCTTGCAAATACTGGACAAGAACTTGGTAGCCCAGTGCAGAGTTTTGCTGATGTCTGTGAGCGTCGTGCCTTAAGAGTAAATGTAGAGAAGAGTAAAGTGATGGTTATTGAGAGAGAAGGCGACTCCCATTGTGATGATACAGTGAATGGAGAGAGACTGGAATTGGTGATAGTTTAAATACCTGAGTACAGTGATAGAAAAGAGAGGAAAATGTGCAAAAAGAAGTGGAGAATAGAGTGACACAAGGAAGGAAAGTAGCTGGTGCAATGAAGGCCTTGATAAGAAACAGGCTTGAGTGTTGCAGCTGCACGAGGCTTACATGAAGGAGCGTTAGTGCCAACTTTAACATATGGATGTGAGACTATGGTGTGGCATGAAAATGAAAAGTCAGGAGTGAAAACAGTGGAGATGGGACTGCTGGGGAACGTATGTGGAGTACAGAGAGTGGACAGGATACGAAATAATGTGATTCGTGTAAGATATGGAGTCAGGAAGTCTGTGAACACCAGAATCGAAGAGAGTGTACTGAGATGGTATGGTCATGTGGAGCAAATGGACAACAGAGTGGTGAAAAAGGTATATCTGAGCGAATTTGAAGGAGGAAGGAGGCGAGGTAGGCCAAGGTAAAAGTGGAGGGATATAGTGGATGAGTGTGTGAGGAAGAGAGATATGAAGTCGGTGATGCTGGGGGACTGACAAAAGATCGAGCTGGCTGGATGAATGTTGTGAGAAGAAGAGCATGATCAGGTATTTGGCACCTCTTTTTAACGCGACAGCGTTTGGATTGAGTCTATCAGATATCTTTATGTGAAGCTACAGAATGTGGTGAAAGTTTTTGGCATATCAGATAGAACCAGGATTCCTGGGGCTTGAATGATGAGTGAATGGAAGCGTGCCCCATTGGACTGGGCAAACTTGGGCTGTCTGGACGTTGCTGCTCCTTGTACCCCCTCCACAATATGTCTACCCCCGATGTATATATGTCCCCCCCCCCAATGCATACATGCCCCCACTAAATTTGCTAGGTCAGCATGCTTTCCCACGCCTGAAGACGGCGTTATTGCATCAGTTGATAGCAGACAGCCGAGAAGGGCAGACTATTTTAGGACATATATACATCGGGGGTAGACATATTGTGGAGGGGGTACATCCTCACCCTGCCCTAGGGTGGGAAAGGAGGTCCGGATGATGATGATGATGATATATCTATATCTATATCTACAGTATCTATCTATCTATCAGTCCATATATATATATATATATATATATATATATATATATATATATATATATATATACACTTAAAATCTCTGCTTCTCATTTCGCCTTTTCTTTCATGTTTTCCTTATCTCATCAACATTCGTTGATCCATCCATCCATCCATCCGCCAGTGTTTCAGTACTTCCATTCTATTCCATCCCTTCGACTGTCTGTCTTTTTTATCTGCATTTCTTCTCTGCCTAAAACCACCTCTCTTCTCTCCTTTCAGCCGTCACATCTTCTCTGTCTTCTCGCAATCCATAATTATATCACTCTCTCTTTCCCTCCCTTGCTCTTTTCACCCATCCGCATCTTCCATCTTCCCTTCCTCTGTTTACCACTTCTCTCCTTCCAACCCTCCCTTACTTCCCCTTCACTCCATCCATACAGTCATGGGTGTTTGTCTGTCTATATGTACCAATGGAGGACCAAGAGACTCTACTGAAAGATGAGTTTTGGCCGAAGCTGAAAGTGTGCGTGGAAAAGTTTGAGACTGAGTGTTTTATTGTATCTATTAATGGCAAAGTGAGGATTGTTAGGGAAGATGGGGTGGTTGGTGAGCAGGATGCACACTACCTGCTGAAGTGCATGGGAAAGGTGGACATTTGTGCGGGGCAGGACTTGGCAGTGACCAGTGCCATTTTTAGGCACAGAACCATCCACAGGCATACATGGCGACGGATAAGGAAGATGCGTGGTGAGATGGAAGGACTGAAGGCAGTTACTTTTGGCCTGTGGTTCCTTGTTCCTTGCATTAAAAAAAATGTGTTTTTTGATTAGCAAATGTGATCTGTTTTGGACAAGACAGTGTACTGAGATTGGGGGAGTGAACAATCTGATCATTACATAGTAGTGTCCAAGATACCGGAAATGTGCCAAACTTTGGTGTGCCCAGAAGAGAAATACAAGTGGATGCGATCCCTGCAAGGAGAATAGAAAGGCAGCAGGTGAAGGTGGAAAAGGCGGAATACAAGAAAGAATTAATTGGAGGAGCGACTGGGTTGATCTGATTTAGAGCAGATGGAGGAGATGGAAGGTGTGTGTAAGATATTCACAGAAGAAATCTGTGTAGCATGTGAGGCAGTATGTGGGGTGAAGAGGAGATGTAAGGGGATGCAAGGAACAGCATAGTAAAATGAAGAAGTGACACGAGAGGAAAGCATATAATGACCGAATGGGATGTAGAAGAATGGAAGATGTAGAGAGAGAAATTAGCGTTATATGTTGGGAAGAGGAGAAAGGTGAAAAGATCAGTAACAGGGAGTAAGAAAATGGTACATGAGGAGGTTGGAAGACATCTGAGTGTAAAGTTGAGGGACTGTAAGAATCTGTTAAGAAAGGAGGTCAAACAAGTAAAACAGGGTTATAATGAAAGAAGTAGAGGAGCGAAAAATAATGGCTGAATGTTCGTGGAGATGGAAGAAGAAGTTAGCAATGAAGAGAACATTTTGAAGAATTGTTGAACATAGAATACGAAGGTAGCGCAAGTGTGACTGAGGAATGGCTGGGAGAAGAGTCGTATAGGTAGGGAAAGATCCTTAGAACGGAAGTATTAGATGCAATGAAGAAAGTCAAAATGGAGAAAGACCCAGGAATTGATGGTGTGTATAGTGCAATGTTGAAGTACGGGGGAGAGATAATGACAGGATGGATATGTGTGACCTAGGGAGGTGGGGAAATTTCTCAGCTATAGGTGTCGACAGTATCGTAGAATATGGTAAGGTTTGGGTGACCTCAGTCAGGGGGGGAAAAAAAAAAAAAAGTGGCTTATATTGAAGTTCCTTTATTACTCGTTCCATTCATCCAAAAAAAAAAAAAAAAAAAAAAAAGTCACCCCAGGGATGTGTTCAGCAACTAACAACAAATAAAACGGTAACTATTCATTGCTTAACAAAAGCCTTTTCTCGCTTCCAACCTTGACAGTCACACAACACATCGCTTAATTTTATGTGAAAAGATAGACAGGTACAGGTATTTATTTCAGTCAACACCCTGTTTGCTGATGACTGCTTTAAACACTGAACAAAACATAATTTAGGCATTTCATCTACCAGCAACAGGACTTAAACACAGAAAATACCTTGCATCTTGACAGGCACAATGCGTTCTCTCGTCACGCTCTTCCCTTCAAAAAAAAACCGTAATCTCAACTCATCAACATACTGTACTAATTTTTTAGATGCATTCTGGTGCAACAGTCATATAATGGGAAAAATCCTAAAAATATAGATGATTTATGTATGACTTACAGAAATGAGGTAATAACGTGAAAACATTCATCAATATCGTAATAATACTGCACACAAACATTATTATCTCCCTTTAAAGTATGAGGGCAACTATAAGAAAATTTTCTGTTTCAGTACATTATCCTCCCGTTTCTTTTTGCGGTATCACGCGACCTCATATAAGTTCTCTACGGAGCTGAACTGGGCAGCCTATGCACACAGCAACGTTTTCCAGCTTTGGCCCTAGTGCTCTTTCCCAGGAGCTTTGGTTCTTCTCCGTTTGTGGTAGCACATAGTTTTTCCGAGGGGGCCAACTCATTTTCAGACACCTATGTCATGTCATCTTCTAGTTTATCCACATCCCGCCGTCTATATTACTCTCAAAACCTAATTCATCATCGGCTGATTATTCAAAGCTGGTTTCTCTTGCAATACTGTCACCCGTTCTGTCCACATCTCTCAGAGTTCTCAACATAACCCTACGGACAACTCTTTTTTTTTCTCCACGTCTAGACACAAACATAATACCATACACTCCATTAGCTGAAAAAACACATTTTTATGATTTCCCATTGTCACAAAAAAATAACATACCCAGTTACTCCACTTACCTTGAGCAACAACATGATGGAAGAGGTTTCTCAAACTATCTCTAGGCGTAACTGTGCACAGCTATCTTCACTGTCACAGCCACATCTGATATGATAACTATCGACTGAGGAGTTAAGAATGTATATATCACTGACACTGATGAAAGCAGTGAAATAATTTGCAAAGAGGATGAAATTCAGATTATTGCTTAAAACTGGCAAATCATTTATATACATAGTATCTATCTATCTATCTATCTATCTATATATATATATATATATATATATATATATATATATATATATATATATATATATATATATATATATATATATATATATATATATATATATATATATATATATATATATATATATATATATATATATATATATATATATATATATATATATATACATACAGTAATCCCTTGATTTTCCGTGCGGTCCATATCCGTTCATGTTCCGTATCCGTTCATTAGGCTTGGCTATATTATAACCGTAACCGGATTTATTTGTCTGTAACCATTCATAAAAGATCCCGTTTCGGCGTCCGGACAGTATAAAAAAAGATTCATTCCATAGTTCACCGGCTTGTGTCTGTGTGGGGGTAATAGACCCTAACCTACAAGGTGAGCGAGAATGGCTGTACGGAACCATAATACATGGTCGAAAGCACCTGGGCACCCTGATCAACGGAAACATACCAACCAGCCGCGCAAAGAAAAGAGAGGAAAACCACAAGGTGAGTGAGAATGACTGTATGGGTTCTTATGGGTCTTTACCGAATGGTGAAAATTCCCTGGCCGGCCGGATCTATTGGAACATACCGATCTCCGTGCAGTAACACAGAGCCTAACCCACCAGGAGAGCAAAAGCTCCTGTCCGCTTCCTCACCGAACAGTGAAACTCCCCTGGCATCTTTCACTCCTTCATCAGAAACCTTATTTGATAATGTTCTCGTAGATGATAAATTTAGTCCTAGTGATCATTGTATAGTCATATGTAGCCTTTACTCATTGGATATCATAAATTACATTTACAAAAAGCTGACTTTCAAAAACTGAAGACAGTTATTGGTAGTGAAGGCCAAAAACTAATACTCACGAAAACAAATGTCTGTGATGCATGGAGAATACTTTCAAAGTCCAAATAGAGTTGTCAAACCATGTATAGACTAACGATGCACAATAGACATCCAGCAAAATATTTTGAACTAAAAGGGTGGAATCACAGCATTAAGAACTGTCGTTCACTAAAGAAACTCATTCAGCAAGATTACAAGACAAAAATAATAATAATAATAATAATAATAATAATAATAATAATAACAATAATAATAATAAAACAATCTTTGTCAAAATGCTAAAAAAGTTGAAGAAAATCAAGAAAATTCTTGAAGCCAGTACACATCAGTAAACCACGTCCAAAAGTAATGATTAGTTACATCAGAAGTAAAGAGATACTGATAATGATAATTAACCAGTAGTAGCAAGCAGCTGTCATACAAATGATGAAACTGAAATAAACTTTTTTTTTTTCGGAGGAGTGGGGGGGAAAGGAACATCAGCATTCACAGTAAGAAATCCACGTATAATTCTTCCATATCTTGTTGCACGTGTTAATGAAGGAAGCATTACTGCACTGTTTCCGATTACTAGCAGAACATCCAGGTATGATAGAATATTCCCAAGAGTATTAATGGAAGTGAAAAATGGAATAGCAAAACAGTTAGTCCAAATATGCAATAATTAATTAAATAGTGGACATGTAACACATGAATGGGACTATCACATCTAACTTCAGTATTAAAAAAGACAACAGAGAAATTATATTGAATATTTAATTAAACAGTGGAACTGTACCACATAAATGAAACTAACAAGTGTAACTTCGGTATTTAAAAAGACAACCGGTTAAAAAAGGAAAATAATCGTCCAGTTACCTTAAAATTAGTCTTATGCAAATTGTTGGAAGCCATGATTAGAGCTAAAATAGTTAATTATAAAAAAAATCTAATGAAAGACAACACAGCCGCAGAACAGTCACGTATTACTTCTTTTATTTTATTTTTTATTTTTTTTGCAAAATAGCACTAAGTCAACAGATAGCTTTGTCGACTTCAGAAGATATTCGATAAAGTTGTTCGTAATCAACTCCTTTAGAAAATTTAAGTTTATGGTATAAATGGTAATGTATTAAGATTAATTGATTTACGTAACATAAACAAAGATTTGTAATTGACAGAAAGGATATAAGGACAGATGAATGTTACAAGCCAAGTACTGTAGGCTGTATTCATTAATTTTTGTTGAACATCAATGAAAATTTTGCTGTAAGAAATCTAGATGCACTGATGATGCAGAAAGCTGGAACAGAACAGAAACACCTGAGCAAAGACTGATGATTCAAAAATATCTTGATAAACTGTTTAATTTGGTTCAAACCTGGAATAAGGGCTTTAGTACTGATAAACACAAAGTCCTAAATGCTGGGAACAAAGAAAAAAAACTACACTGGGAATAATACTCAATACATGAATGTAAACAAAGGAAAGGATGATAATAACAAATTAGTAAATAACCTAGTCGACATTACTTGGAAGCAATAATGAAAACTAGCGAGTTAACTTTATTAGTAGACACAGCATTCTAATTTTAATAAGAGAATGTTTTCCTTACCTTATATAATAGGAGCCCCCACAAATTGGCAAAAGATGCCACCTCTCGCCAGATTACTTAATGTAAAGTGCAAAAGTGGGGTCAACTTGAATTACCCTCTTTTACACAATTTTTGTGTTACTGAACTGAAAATAGGATATTTATTGATTTATCTGCATATAATACTGGGGAAAAAATGGCTTCGTTTTCAAAATATAATAGAAACTTAAGGTTGCGTCCATCTCAGTTTAGGGACAGCCTACATGCGAGTATTATGTTGCCTGAGTATTGAACACTGTCGTGTTTTTAGGTGGTGAATGTACATCTGTAAGGAAAAATGGTAAATGATTATAACGATATTGTATCTTACATAACAAATGAAGAAAATATGGTACTTAAACAATCGAAGATCGTATGAACTCACTGAGCTCGTATGGAGGCGCATAGGTTGTGTTCCCGCCGCCAGGGGCCCAGGGCGGCGCTGATGATGAGTATACACCACTCCTGACGCCTGCACCTTTTGAAATCAGCTGATAAATCCAGAAAATACAGTGCCATGGTCGACTGCTCAGCTAAAGTATATGTGGAAAAATAGAGTGTAGCAGAACTGAGACATTTTCTCAAAGTAAGTGGAATATCGTGCCTTTTAAAACTTGGATCTCTGATCTCGGGCACGTAAGATTTCGGCTGTACAGTTCTTACTATTATTAAGTTTATAACAGATAGAATCATATCAGGATTTGCCAGATGAAAGATTACGGTCTTTGGAAACTGTATGATAAATTTTTCGAACAATTGAGATTCATAAAACTTGGTAAAAATGTGCTGAATGCAAAAACACACAATAAGCTTTCATGGCTTTTAATAAACTCTGTGGAGAACTTTTTGGCGTAAATCTCATGTAGAGCATCAGTAAAATATCTAAGACGATTATAATACTGGTATAATGCTTTATGCATGAATAATAATCCCGATAGGAACTTTCTTTAACCCCTTAACCGCGGGTGTCATACCAGAATGACATTGCAAAAACTGGACCAAACCGTGGGTGTCGTTCTGGAATGTTTGTGAATATTTTGAATACCGCGCGTTTTTTCTGCGCGCCAATTGTTTCAGAGGAGAGTAGCTATTAAGTTCTTTCACTCCAGCTGACCCCCACCTCCCTCCTCGCACCCCCCAGGCCCCCACCTCTCACCCCCCGGGCCCCCCTGACCAAACACGCATCAGTATCTGTCCAGCTTTGTGAGTGACAACAACGCTGATGTGGCAGTGAAGTGCGGGCAATTACAGTGCCTTTTACCTGCCTCAGTGAACACAGAGTGGGTGTTTATTGTATGTGCAGTGTTCATATATGTTTATAGTATTATTATCAGAATGAGGTTGGCATTTGGTAATGGTGTGTGAGGCAAAAAATAGTGATTTTAGATCGCTCACTTCTAATGGCACTGCCCATCCAGTGATAGTCAACGAAATCATGAAACCTACATCATTGCAAAGCCGAAGGTTAGTACTTTCTAATGGTACCTTATTTTTTGCTCTAGATTTATTCTGTGCAGAGTTATAAAGGTTTAAAGTTTGTTTACATTTTGGCTGGAACCCCCGCGGGGTTGGGGCCAGTCGGGTCAAAACAATGCGCGCGGTTAAAGGGTTAAGGAAGGTACGCCAGCTCTGAGCGGGTAGTGATCCCACGCTATTTAGTGATCCAGCGAACACTGGAAACTTTCAGGAGTTTGTGGGGGCTCCTATTCTGTAGTGTGACCACTTGTGCAGTATCTACTTTTGGTGTACTGTGTTCAGTTTTGGTCACCATATTACAAGAAAGATATGGAGAAATTAGAGAGAATACAGTGAAGAGTAGAAGAATGATATGAAGATTACCTCCTTCACAGGGAGTGAGGTAACTTTACGTGATGCTTTGGCAACAGTGGGTGACGCAGATGTATGCAAAGTTTTTTTTTTCCATACTTATTTGGGCCATATCGAACTGAAACGTTCTTAGATGAACTACTTTGAATGTCCTCCACCTCTTACCACAGTAGTTGACCCCGCTGACCACCTCTCATAGGTCAGTTCAGTTGCCATATGCCTCCAAGTGGGCTGTCTCCCCCTCCCCTACAATTCCTGCAGCCCAGCCACCCCATCACTCATAGTAACATGACTATTCAGCTGCTCGCCACTCCCTATCTGACATAGTGAAAAGGAAACAAACTACAGCCCCAGCTCCCCAAGGAGGGAATCACACCAGCAGCAAGCCGATACATATCTAGCGCGGCTCGGAATATGACCTTGACTTTGACTTCCATCAGTTTCGAACTCGTAAGAGATTTTCATTCCTACTACACACCTGTAAAATTTTATGATGATATTTTGAGCCTTTGCGAAGGTATCATGGTAACAGACACACAGAGCTTGACCTACTTTCACCAATTTCGAACTCATAGCTGGAGAAGAACAGGGATGTTTTAGGAAGGGAAGAGGTTGTGTAGATCAGATATTCATTCTTAGAACTTTAGTGGAAAAGTTTCTAGAGAAGGGAAAGCAGTTGTATGCAGCCATTATGGGTTTGGAGAAAGCATATGATAAGGTGGATAGACAAGGATTGTGGAAAGTATTAAGAATATATAGAGTAGATAGGAAGTTGTTGAATGCTGTGAAGAGTATGTATGATAGTGCTAAGGCTGCAGTGCGTGTGGATGGTGAACTGAGTGAATTTTTCTCTTTGAAGGTTGGGCTGAAACAGAGATGTGTTATTTCTCCATGGTTGTTCAATCTGTACGTGGATGAGGTAATAAAAGAGGTACAAGGTAGGGGAGTGGATGTTGGAGTGGCCCTGGTGAGAGAGGGTAGTGTTTGGAAACTCCCTGTACTGTTGTTTGCAGATGATACTGTGTTGATAAGGGAAGACGAAGGGGAGCTGCAAGGCTTGATGGATGAGTTTGGGAGAGTATGTAAGAAACGGAAACTAAAGGTGAATGTAGGGAAGAGTAAAGTGATGGCCTTTGAGGAAAGTGAAGTCAGTGAATGTACAGTGAGGTTGGATGGTGGGGAAATGGAAAATGTGAGGACGTTGAAGTACTTGGGCAGTGTGATGAGTAAGGATGGACGTTTGGAGGGTGAAGTGCTTGAAAGGGTACAACAAGGAAGATAGGTTGATGGTTCCTGGAAAGCAGTGATAAGAAACAGGGAAGTGAGCATGGAAGTGGAAAAGTTACTACATGACAGTATTGTGGTACCAACTCTAACGTATGGAAGTGAAGCTTGGACGTTGTTGGAAGGAGACAGTCAAGAGTGAGAGCAGTGGAAATGAGTTATTTAAGAGGAGCCTGTAGAGTCACTTGGGGAGACAGGCTGACAAAGGAGGATATAAAGGAGCGTTGTAGTGTGGATGTGGATGTGATAGGAAGCGTTAGGAGGAACGCACTGAGGTGGTTTGGCCATGTGAAGAGGATGGAGGGTGAGAGACTGACGAAGAGAGTGTATGTGAGTGAGGTGGAGGGGGGGAGAGGGAGGGGGAGTCCGAGGATGAGATGGAGGGATGGAGTGGAGAGATATATGAGAGAGGGGTGTGTGAGTTGGGAGCAGGGCAGTGAAATGGCGGGGGACAGGGAGACGTGGAGGCGATTTGTTTGTGGTCACCCCGTACGGGATTAAGGCGTCTGGCAATAGATAGATAGATAGATGGATAGATTTTCATCTCTACTACTCACCTGTAAAATCTTAAGATGACATCTTGAGCGGTTCCGAAGTTATCGTGCTGCCAGATACACTCACAGACAGACAGACAAGTTGAAAACATTACCAGCTTCGCTATCGCGGCTGGTAAATAAATATAAATACGGCCCGTTGATACTTCCTGCACGTCACCCGGCCAGGCTGCACAGCGCCACTAGGCGTGCTCAGCTCACAATATAATTGCCCATAGCAACGCCAAATGAGGGAATACGTCCACTATGTATGATGGTTTTCTTACTCGGGACAACATCTCCTATCATCCTGGAGAGGGGGAGGGGATTCGTTTTATAATAACTCTATTTTGTTCCTAGTTCTGGGGGCTGCAGTTAGTGGATAGGGGTTAAGGAACAAGCTATATCAGGACTTTCAAGCAGAGCTAAGCTATTTAACTTAATAAAGGGCAGACTAAGAGACCTGTTTCATATTTACAAGAATATTTAAAGGACATAACTGTATGGTAGTTAATAAGTTCGTCACCGGTGATCGTTCAAATTACACTAGGGGTAACGGTTGTAAAGTTATTAGCAGACTTTTTGCATCAAAGCTACTTTTTTTTTTTTTTCGGTGGGGCTGTAAACAAATTTAAAAAGTTGCATAGGAATGTCGTAACCTGCAGTACAGTAATGACATTTAAGAATCGCCTGTGTAAATATGTACAGTACCTTTGAATTCCCAGCTAATTTATATGTTTATGTCTGAGTAATGTGAAAAATTATCGTGGGGAATATAGCAACAGTGTAGTACTGCAGAATCAGTTCTACTTTTCCTTTACATTGTAAAGTTTTTTCTTCTTTCAACGGGTCCTATGATTTTTCCATGGCAGTTTTCTAAACTGCATGATGGTCCATCTCAATTTTTCCTAAAGGCCTCGGCTGGAGGGTTTCGTGGGCGGGGAGGAGGGTCGAAGGAAGTCTTACTGGTTAATATCCTTATTTTTAATACATAGAATAAGTTATCATAGTCATAGCCTTTCATGTTACAAACAGCCACGAAAAGACTGGTAGGTCTGTTGCAGTTCCCTTGTCCTCGTCCTCCTTTGCAACCTTTCACTCATTCTGTGCTTCCACACTTCTCTCTGTCTGTATGCTTTCCACCTCCTCTCTCTATCTCATATACCTCCCTCTCTCCACATCTGTCCCTTCGCACCGTCCCTCTTTCCATCTCTGTTCCCTCTCTGTGTATATCTACCCCTCTCCCTTCCTCTTTTGCTCCTTCTTCAGCCTTCTCGCTCCCCCCATCTATCCATCCATTCGTGCATCCACAACCATCTTTTTCCCTCTCCCTCCCATCCTCTTTCCATCTCAGCCCCTCTCTCATCCCCCCCCCCCCAAGTCAACAGTGTGAGTGAATGCTGGCCTCACATCCATCCTCGCTTAGATATCACGTAATACTTGCTCGCCCCGCCCTCTCTCATGTCCTAGGGACCTAAACACTTTCATTCAATATCACATTTAATATTTCACATCCTTTCTTCCTTCTTTTCTCCCTTCCTTCTTTCCATTCTTTGGTTTCCCCTTCTTTCCTCTTGCCAACCTGGTTTTCCTTTCGTTCATGTCTTCCTTTTTCTTTTCCTTACCATCTTTCGTTTCTTTCATGTATTCACTTCCTTCCTTTCTTCCTTCCTTGTCTTTTCTTATTTCCTTCTTTCTTTGGGTTCCATTCTTCCTTCTTCCATTCCTTACTTCCTTCCTCTCTTCCTTCCATGGACTTTTCCTCCCTTCCTTGAATTTACTTGTGCCCTTTGTCTCTTGTCTTGCCTTCCTTATTTCCTTCCTTTTTTCCTCCCTTTCCTTTTCTCTTCTTTCCTTCTCCGTGTCCAGCCTTTCTTCTGCCCCCACCCCCTCCTCCTGTTCTCACCCTTTGCGCTGCACACCTAACTAGTATAAGTAAAATCTCCCAACCCCCCTCCTCTCTCTTAGCTTGATCCCTCCCTTTCACTCTTATTTTTCTTTCTCCCCTTCTTTCTCTTCCCTCCCTCTCCCTCGTCATATATCATCTCCTTCCTCTTCCTTTTTATTCTTTCCTTATTCTAACCTTCTCTGCTCTTCTTTCGTCATCCTTTTTTTATCCCTTTTGTCCTTTCCCTCCCTCCATCCATCAACCCGTCCATTCACCCTTCTATCTACTCTATGTCTCCCGTCCGTCCTCCATCCGTTTATCTATCAGTTCTCCCTTCAGCTTTCCATGCGTCCTTCCACCAACACATCTATTTATTTGTCTATATATTGACATCTGTCTCCTCTCTCTCTCTCTCTCTCTCTCTCTCTCTCTCTCTCTCTCTCTCTCCAGTAATCCACCCATTCATCCTCCTATTTGTCTACCCATCCATCTCCCCCTCGCCAACCATCCTCCCCTCTCTCTACCGGTCCTTCCCTCCCATTTCTCTTTTATGACGTCACCCTCCTCGTTAGCCTCAGTGGTGGGAATTAACGAGCCAATCCACCGATACTGCCTTAATTGAACAGGCCCTCCCGCCCCCCTCCCTCACTCCCAACACCGTTCCCTGCCTCTCACCTCCCACCACCTCCCCCTTGCCCTCCCCCTCGTCCCAACCCATCCCTATTTACTTCTCCTTCCCCTCCGCGTACTTTCCCTCTTTTCTTTCCCCACGATTGTGTGTGTGTGTGTGTGTGTGTGTGTGTGTGTATAAGGGTGAAGTTGTGTAAAGTTTTATAACTGGGATGGGATTGATGACGTCCTTGTGTTTGAAATGTCTTGTGTGTGTGTGTGTGTGTGTGTGTGTGTGTGTGTGTGTGTGTGTGTGTGTGTGTGTGTGTGTGTGTGTGTGTGTGTGTGTGTGTCTAAGGGTGAAGTTGTGTAAAGTTTTATAATTGGGGTGGGATTGATCCCGTCCTTGTGTTTGAAGTGTCTTGTGATGTGTGTGTGTGTGTGTGTGTGTGTGTGTGTGTGTGTGTGTGTGTGTGTGTGTGTGTTTGCTTTGTCGGGACAAGGACTTTATGTTCTGTGGTTGTTATTTCTCCTTAATTGCGGATGCTTTTATTTTCTCTTGTTTTGGTACACGCTGGGTGATCTGATTTAGCCGCTGTTCTATGATGACTTATGTTGTTCTTAATCTAGCTGTCTTAGGATCTATTTGAGCCAAGGTCAGATTTTTCATGTAGAAGTTATAGCGTTCATTTACTCCTATTCTGGGAGGTCGCCCTTAACCTGAATAATATTGTTTTGTGATGACCTGATTAAAAATAAAAAAGAATCGTCTGTGAATGGACGACGCCAGTCAGAGTAACCGTCACGTGCTAGTCACAGTCTCTATTCCCAATGGGCGGCTGAAGATGTTGTTGAAAGATTCCCTGCACATACAGTATAGTGCAGGCCGGGTCATACTTTAGCCCGGTCAGTGGTGTATGGGCTGATTAAAAAACAGTAAGTGGGGAGGACAGGACCTGGGGATTGCCCAGCACACACGTCCTGTCTCCTGACTGGCTTTGTGGTGTGTGTCCGGCTGAAGAGTTTTCAGTGATTTAATACTAGTGACTACTGAGTCCTAACCAGTCACCCAGCTTTAACCACGTATCCCAGGGCATCCTGAACTCGCACCCCTGCACAACAAAGGGCATAATACGGAACTCCCTGTTATAATCACTGTTTTATTTTGGGTTCACCGTATTCCTGTTGTTGCCAATGTCTACAAGATGATTGTCTTATAGGGTACTGGAACCTTTGCAACTGCTTTCTTCTCATACTAGCAGTATACATAATGATTTTACTGCCTTATTCCTTTCTGCTTTTCCTTCGCTTCCTTCGTCAATAAAGTCAATTCCTCACAATTTTCTCCTTTTCATACCCCCTACCACCATATTATACATTCCATCACCAACCTCTCTCTCTCTCTCTCTCTCTCTCTCTCTCTCTCTCTCTAGCCAGATGCCCCAGTCCCGCAAGGAGTGTCCACAAATAAATCGCCTTCATGTCCCTTTTACCCTCGCCATTTCACTGCCCTCCCCCCAGCTCACACACCCTTCTCTCATATACCTCTCCACTCCATCCCTTCATCTTATCATCTGCTTCCCGATCCTCTCCCCTTCCTCTCTTACTCACTCACATACACTCTCCTCGTTAGAGTCTCGCTCTCCATCTTCTCCACATGGCCAAAACAACCTCAGTGTATTTCTACGCCTTCTATCACATCAACATCCACACCACAACGCACCGTCACTTCCTCATTCGTCAGTGTGTGACTTTTTGTCCATCCAACAAGGTCCAAGCTTCACTTCCATACGTTAGAGTTGGTATCACAATACTATCATGCAGCGACTTTTTGACTTCCATGTTCACTTGCCTATTTCTTATCGTTGCCTTTACAGAACCAGTAACCTTTCTTCCTTGTTGTACTCTTTCAAGCACTTCATTCTCCAAACTTCCTGCCTTACTCATCACACTACCTAAGTACTTACATGTACTCACATTTTCCATTTCCTCATCCTCCAACTTCACTATATATTCAGTGACTATTTCTCTCGAACACCATAACCTTACTCTTCCCTGCATTCACCTTTAGATTCTGTTTTCTACGCACTCTCCCAAACTCATTCACCAAACATTCCAGCTTCCGTTCGTCTTCACTTAACAACACAGTTTCCTCTGCAGACAACAGTGCAGGGAGTTTCGAAACGCTGCCCTCCTTGTAGGGAAGCTCCAGCATTCACCGCCTTATCTTGTATCTCTTTTATAATCCAATCCATACACAGATTGAACAGTGATGGAGACATGACGCATCCCTGTTTCAGTCCAATATTCAGATAGAAAAATTAACCCAGTTCACCATCCATACGCACTGAAGCCTTAGTAAATGGGAAGATGTTGAATGCCTCTTCAAGGCATTCAGTATCTTCCCATTTACTCCATATATTCTTAATATTTTTCACATTCCTTGCCTATCCACTGTGTTATATGCTTTCTGCAAATCCATATAGGCCGAGCTTATTTCTCTTCCCTGGAAACCTTTCCACTATAGACCTAAGAATGAATATCTGATCTACACAACCTTTTCCCATCATAAAACCTCCCTGTTCTTCGCCAACTAATTCTGTTATTTCCCTAACTTTCTCAGTAAGTATCCTACTGTACCATATGCTTTTCCTATTACACTAAGAAGACAAATGCCCCCATGATTACCACACATTTTCCCCCCATTTCCTTTGCAGAGAGGAATAATTATACCTGACTTTCAATACTCCGGGACTCTACCTTCCTCCCAGGCAAATCTGCACATCTTCCATATCAGTTCTACTACTATCTGTCCCACCTGATTCGTTATTTAACCACACACTCCATCAATTCCTGGGGCTTTCTCCATTTTGATATTCTTCATTGCTTCCACTGCTTCCAACCTACTGATTTCTTCCTCCCTTCTCACCTCCCTCTTTCTCCCAGCCATTCCGCAACCACTTATACTCGCATTACTTTCATTCACTATGTTTAACAGTTCCTTAAAGTGTTCTTTCCATTTGTTCTCTTCTTCCCTTCTCCACTATCAATCTGCCAGTTTTATAGTTCACTCCCCTACTATCTTCTTTATCACCCTGTCGAACTCGCTTTACCTCTTCCAGAACATGTTCTTACATTCCCTCCACTATACACTCAAATTCCTGCCAAATCCCTCATCCACTCTCTTCTTACTCTTCCTCTTATGAATGTTTTCACCTCTCTCTTCCTTTCTTCATATAACTCTTTCTCCCATCTTTCACCTTACTCCATGCCTCTGCTTCCCATCCACTCACTCTATTCTTTCTTCTTTTGTGCCACAGCTTGTCTTACCTCTTAATTCCACAGTGCTGTTCCTTGCACCCTCTTTTGTCTTTTCTTCACCCCTCACACCACCTCACATGCCGCACAGATTTCTTTTGTGAATATCATACATGCATCTTCCACCTCCCAATCTGCTCCACACCATATTTATTCAATCGTTCTTCCACTTCTTTCTTGTATTCAGCCTTTTTTCCATCTTCTTACAATCTTTCTACCCTCCTTGAATGGACTGCTTCATCCTGACCTTCACTCCATCTATTCCTCCATTTCATTTGAACCTTGGCTTCACCACCACCAAGTGGTGGTCAGAAAGTTGACTCCCCCAACCTCTGTATGTTCTTGCATCCATTATATACCTTCTCATTCTGTCATCTGCACTCACATAATCAGTCACTGTCTTCCATTCATACAGTTCACCATCCACCCTTCTCATCACTCACCACGTATACCTGAAGATCATTTTGTGCCTAAACGGGGAATTCGTTATCATCAACCCCTTTCCCTCAACAAACGTTCACAAGAGAACTACCGTTCTCATCCACCTCTGCAGGCACACCCCACTCACCAATTACTCCATCCACCTTCACATTCCCTACGTTTCCATTCACATCTCCAGTCAAAACTCCTCCCTTATTCCGTTCAAACTTTTCCATGCACGCTTCCACATTTGCCCGGAACTCTTCCTTCACTTCACTTGCACGATCTCGCCCACGTTTGTACTCCGACTTTCATTCTCACCCACACAATCCTTGAACCAACTGATCAGTACTTTCTAATATTCTCCTTCCAACTCCTGCACACAATATATACACCTTTTTTGTCCTCTCATTCTCACCTACTCCCACGCATATACTCCAGCCCTACTGTACATCTGGTTTATACATATCACCAGATTACTGTTCAGTACTAAACCCTTCATTGTCCACCTTACCTACTGGAAATAACTATGCTCTTCTAAACCACACAAAAGTTCTTCCAGCCATTACCTAAGATGAATTTAAATATGACAACACATAATATTAAGTTGTCTAAGTTTAAAGCCATGCATCTGATCAGTCGAACAGTGCAACCTTGGGAGGAATATAGTAGGATTATGTTCAATCTGTATTATGTTTATAGCCCAGCTCCATTCATCCTTATCATTTTCTTCATCATATTTACTATATTAATATTGGCTTTGCGCGGAATGCAAGTTAAGATTGAAAACTTTGAAACAGTAATTAAAAGCTATGCACTACAGGTAAGACCAACTGACCGAGCGATATATAGGCATTAATATAGCCATAGCAAAATATATAAAAGTCATAGGCATTAATACAATCATAGCACAAAATGTAACACTAGCACAGTATGCAATAAGCTGGTGGATGTCTGGTATCAGGAAGAGAAACACACAACTTCCCCTGGCCTAGACTATAAAGAATGTCAAAACACATGATGTATGTCAAACACACGATCCATCTCACGGAAGGCAGTTAGCCATATGATGGGAGCGTGCTGCACACACACACACACACACACACACACACACACACACACACACACACACACACACACACACACACACACACACACACACACACACACACACACACACACACACACACACACACACACACACACACACACAATGTCAGCCACCCAGAAACCAGGCGGTAATATATACCCAGAAATCGGGTGTAGGAGTCAGTACAAGACAGAAGGAGATAGCAGCAGGATCCAGAAGAAGACAGCAATAGCAGTAGGAGAAGGAGACTGGGGAAAGTAGGAGATGGAGTAGGAGATTGGCAGCCAGAGCTTAGGTGTCACTTTGACGATCAGTGGGTCATGGTATACAAGTGCAGGGGTAGGCAGTGAACAATATAACTGTGTCACAATAAAACCCCTTAACCCCAGTGTCTCTACCTCACCTTCACTTACGATACAAGACGGACAGAGGGGAGAGTGTGCCAGAGAAAGACCTACCTCGAGACTAAAGAAATAAAACCCACAAATACACTATCTCCATGCTGTCCAACGCCTCACGACTTTTTTCATCTATTGGTGACATAGGTGCCTTGGCCATCTGCCACTACTGTACAATACCAGCCTCCTAAGCTACTATTATTTACATTGGCAGCAACAGTAATCTACGATACTCTACGATACCCGGCAGGGGTGACAATGATTCTCTACAATTATCTACATTATTGACATTGGTGACACCTATCTACCTACCTAGATACCGACCTACCAATCTACCTATCGACACCATGCTCACTTCCCTATTTCTTTCACTGCTTTCAAAGAACCAGTAACCTTTCTTCCCTGTTGTACCCTTTTAAGCACATCACCCTCCAAACTTCCACTACTCAAATACTTAAACGCACCCACACTTTCCATTTACTCATCATTCAGCCTCACTGTACATTCACTGACTTCATATCTCTCAAAGACCATAGCTTTACATTCATCTTTAGATTCCGTTTCTTACACACTCTCCCAAAGTCATTCACCAAGCCTTGTAGTTCCTCTTCGTCTTCACTTTACAATACAACATCATCTGCAAACAACAGCAAAGGAAGTTTCCGAACGCTGTCCTCTCTCATTAGGGCCGCTTCAGCATCTGCTGCCTTTCCTTGTATCTCTTTTATAACCCCATCCATGAACAAATTGAACAATGATGGAGACATGACACATCGCTGTTTCAATCCAACATTTTTACAGAAAAATTCATCCAGTTTACTATTCACACGCACTGCAACAATAGCATCCTCATACATACCCTTCACGGTATTCAACAGCTTTCCATTTACTCCATATATAGAGCAACTGTTGAGAAAAAATGTTTACAGTACAAGTGTTTGTTAAATGATACCGCATCAAGGATGGGGCCAGGTGATCAGGAAAGGAAAGAGAGAGAGAGAGAGAGAGAGAAGGTGGGTGTGTTAAGGGATAAGAAAGTTAATACACACACACACACACACACACACACACACACACACACACACACACACACACACACACACACACACACACACACACACTGAGAGAGAGAGAGAGAGAGAGAGAGAGAGAGAGAGAGAGAGAGAGAGAGAGAGAGAGAGGAGCGAAAGGGATGGAGAGAGTAAATATGCTCATGTTGTGTGTTGATGATCAATAAAAAACTTCACATTTTGAAGTTATAGTTGCTGCTTAAATTGATCGTTTTCTTTCAAGACTTTCCCATTGCCAAGTATAACAACCTGCAGTAAACTAGAATGGCATTTTTAGATTTAGTGTCCTTAACTTCCAAATAACCACTATAGGTAGGGAGATGGTATACTGAAGCTGGGGTCTGTTACTGGTCCTTATTACTACAAAACACTTGTCATTTCACGCGCACCATATACTAACATCATACTTTGATAAGTGTCCTTAGTTTCCTATGTTGCCCACATTATTTCAAGACCCAGCCAGTCACTTCATTTGGTCCTTTCCCTTTTCTCACGTCTAATTCCTTTATCACTTGAAAATTTTGTTTCTATCAACGACAGACTCGGATAATTCCTCAGCTCTCGCTTCTTCCTCAAGCTGCATGAATTCATCATCTATTACAACAACTAACTGTAACTTATTATTCATTGTTTAACTAATTTTCCTATCCTTTTCATATACTACGTCCCCATTTCACAGTCTCATTATAAAAGTACCATTGATCCCTGGGAAAGAGGGACTGTCTGGCTATTGAAGTGGGAGATATGGGAGTGAAAGAAGAAAAACCAGTATATAAAGAAGACAGATTTAAATATGTAAGGGTAGACTTCTACTCCCTACGGCATTATTTTGAAAATCAGGCTGAAGTGGAAGGGAAATGAGAAAAATTATCCATGAAAAGTACGAAAATTTGATGAAAACATGAAAAGGGCATCAGCAGACATATCCTAAAATTTGCTACAAAAATAGAAGAGAATGCAGATATCGGAAGGCACTGGAAACAGGAAAAAGAGGGTAGAATAAGGTAACAAGAAAATATAGAGAAAGAGCAAGGAATGAAAACAAGGAGGTAAGAAATGACTACTTACTGTAAAGATACAATGAGATGAAGAAAATTAATAAAATCCCTGTATGAAAAAAGACAGTGACTAAAAACAGGAGGGAAACCAAATTGTTTTTGGTCGAGTGAGTGAAGTGAACGAGAACACAATACTTCAATTATAAATTGTGCGTAGAGCTCTTGCCTCATTAGGACTAAAATTTCCCTAAATGAGGATAATTAAAACTTTCTTCTCAGCTGTTGAACCATTCGCAGCATGTCTTGCCATTCCAGAATTGTTATGAAAACTGCCTTCCACTGATACCAGACATTTTCATCAAGAGAGCCAAATATAGCCAAAAGATGCCAAAAATATTTCCACTAAGCATTAACAGAACACAAACTTTTTTCAGCTCATAGGCAGTCATGTCATGTAGTGCCTTTGTAAAACTGCATTGAAAATTGCCTTCCAGTGATAAGTCACTTATATATATAAAGAAACCAAATGTAGCTGAAAAGGCACACACACACACACACACACACACACACACACACACACACACACACACACACACACACACACACACACACACAATTAGATAGATATAGTTATATAGCTGTAGATATAGATAGATAGATAGACAGATATAGATAGACAGATAGATAGATAGATAGCCAGACAGATAGATGTGGGGGGGCTGGCAATTTACTCAACATCTTATATTTTATTCATGTATTTATATATTTGAATTTGTTGACGATAAAATGGAGTCACACGAGACACCTGGCGAGACAAACATGTGTGTACATCGTTCAAGAATGACATTTCACCCCTGACCGTCCCTTCCAGTACCTCATCGTCACCATCACACTCACACTTTTATTATTTTTTGAAGTAAAGCTACGTTGGTACCCGTGACCGGGCTGGCTTACTTTCGAAAGTGCATAGCCATTGAACATTTTTTTTCTTCTCAAAGTTAGCCCGAGTTTCCTTGATGCTTTAGAAGAAGACTTACGCACACACACACACACACACACACATATATATATATATATATATATATATATATATATATATATATATATATATATATATATATATATATATGATATAAATAAAGAATTCAGTGAGGTTTGATTTACTAATGTCAGCAATTTGCCTTCAAGCTTTTTTTGTTTTGTTCTATAAACTTCAATATTTAGACGATATGAATATGTACATTTTTATTGCTTTCATTTTTGTTATTTTTAAATCTTGGCGAGCGAGTTTCTTTGCTGAAAAATAGTTCTAGTTTCTTTGTTCCACGACTTTGTTTTATAACTCTTTGCCAGCAGTTAATTGCCCTTTGACACACATAACTCGACAGCGTTATTTAGACTCTTGGTAAACATTCTCCATGAGTCTATGAACATTCGTTGTCTGAATAATCGGTTTCCTGTTGTTACCACGTATAAATATCTTAAGTTTTTAAACGTTTTCTGTTTCTATAGTCAAGATCATTCTTGGAATTGATATTTATACTGGTGTCACTGAATTTACTGTTCGATGTGATTATGCAATATGATGATCACTCGTCCTTAATTCATCTCCCACGAGAACATTATCAACTAAATTTTCTTATATTTCTTCCCCACGGCGGCTGCTCCACAAAATGATATTGTGATCTTTTCAGCATGTTACTGTACATGTTTAGCCTTGTGTGTAAAGATTCGGAGTTGCTCTTCCTTATTTTGGGTGAGTTAAACTTTCCATTAGTTGCAGAAATTTTGAGGCAATATACTTCAGCATTTTTTTTATTTAGTTTGTTGTCACTTCCCCAAGACTGAAGTGAAGAACGACAGATCAGTCCAAGCATCATTGTGCTGTGTGATGCATTTCTAAGCTGCACTTAAACTGTGTCAGTATTATCGATAAGTGTGTGTGTGCGTGTGTGTGTGTGTGTGTGTGTGTGTGTGTGTGTGTGTGTGTGTGTGTGTGTGTGTGTGTGTGTGTGTGTGTGTGTGTGTGTGTGTGTGTGTGTGTGTGTGTGTGTTTTCTTTTTAAGTTGTGGATGGAGATTTTTTTTTTTTTTTAGTTTATAAATACATCTTCCATTTTCCATTTTCGTCGCTACTGAAAATACTATATCAACCAAATTATGCTAAAGTCTGTTTGTTTTGTGTATATCCGTGATTCACCAGTGCCAGTTATATCATAGTCATCAGCAAGGCATGAGTCTAATCCAGTAAGAATATTTTGCAAAATACGTGCATTTACGAGAAAAATGTAAAATGTTTATTTCTATGACTGACATATTCAGCCATCTGTCTTGCCTTGATTACAGTTTACGGTAAATCGCCCGCTTCCTTTCAGCGCTGTACATTTTTTTCTTCAGGAAAGCCATCCTCTGCAAATAAGGCTGGCTCCTGGTAGAAATATTTCCACCTGTTTACAAACTACTGTACACTTTTTCATGTAAACAAAGATACTTTAAACGATTATTAGGATTAAAGGCAGGGGAAACGAAGGAGTCAGGCCAAGGGGAGAGGCAGGGGAAAAGGAGAGGAAAGGGAAGGTAAGAAATAAGGAAAAGGAAGAGGCAGGGGAACGGAAGAGGCAGGGGAACGGAAGAGGCAGGGGAAGGGTTGGAGCTGGAGGAAGAAGGAGAGGGAGAGACAGAAAAGAGGGAGAAGGAAGGGAAAGAGGAGAGACAGAGGAAGGGGACAGACAGGGATATGAGAAAGACGAGGGAAAGAAACAGGTAGGGGAAGTGCAGGGGCATGGGAAAGACTGAGTCACGGAAAGAGGAAACGCAGGGGCATGGGGAGGAGAAAAGGAGGCGAATGGAAAGGAAGAGGAGAGGCAAGGGACTGGGAGAGGAAGAGGGGAGGGAGACAACGTAAGATGAAGGAGATAAACAGGGATTCAAGGGCACGGGAGTGGAAATTGCAGCGAGGGTCAAAAGGTAAACAGGAAGCGGATGAGGAACTGAAGAGGAAGGTAGTTATGAGAATGGGGGGGGGAAGAAGTTCAGGTAAGTACTCGTATTAGAGGACAGGGAGATTTAGTTTATGGTTAGAGAGAAGAATATAATTAAAAAGTTTCCGGACGATTTTTACTGTGTGTGTGTCAGTGCTAGAACTGTGAGGTTTGATGCAAGGCCCGAGGCTGTGGTATAGGAAATGTTGACGTGGTTGTCAGAATCCAGTACATCTCGCTGCCATCTTTGCACAGTCGTTGTACCAATAGCAGATGTAACTCTTAAATAAATCAGCAAATGACACAGCTTGACCATCATTGCATTCTAAATTACAGTTAAACCTCACTACAACCCAGCTGGGAAATCTGATAAAGTCAGAGCGAGCTGTTACTATATTTTGGTTTATATTACCTGCGCCATTAATTAGAGGTAAGTGAGACATGAGAACTAATTTGTCTTTTGTCTTTGAAGTATGTTATGGCTATTTTTGTTCTTGTTCTTATATTTAGAGAACCTTTGATTCACAGTGAAGCTTCACCCCTTTACGACTACCAAGGTAATCTCTGAGTGGACTGTCTCTCCTTGCACCATCACACATAACATTCATAGCCTTTTACAAATGTTCAGTCATGTCACTTCAGGTAAATTCAGGGCCATTCTTTAAAGTTAATCCCATTTAGGTCCAGTTCTGTCCACTCAGGTCCTTACCTCATTCAGAAATGCTCACATTTTAGGATTATATTTTGGCCGACTTCAAACGATTTAATTTGCTCCTCAGCGGATTAACATCCAGTCGAGCCCAGTCATATCAACTCACTTCCTTTCTATTTAGATCAGGCCCAATTATGGCAGTTTATGTCCATTTAGCTAACTACGGGTCCATTTGGGAACACTGGATCCACTTACAAGTACAGACATGAACACTAACAGAGGGAGAAGAGGACTATAATAAATTTGTGAACACAGAACAAGTTAATCGCTTAAGTCTACCGTCTCACCCTTCCAGAGCACTGGTTTCTTTGTTGAAATGCTGGGAGATCTGAGGCTTCACACACTGTAATGCATTGCCGTATGGTTTGTCTGTCCTACTGTCTAAAGTGTGTGGATAATTAGTCTGACAGTTCCATGGGAAATAGCATTTTTGAAGTTGGAACATAGTAAACTTGACTAAACTTACTTTATGAAATCTGTCTTTCCGATAAGTTCTTAATCTCCTTAAAAGCTTATTCAGTACTAAAATCCAAGTACATGCAGCGATTTACATCCTCTTTAAACTTCCATAGTTCAACATTAATTAGTAGTATATCTTGAACATGGATTGTTAAAAATATAATATTGGAAACTGGTTTCAGATGTTCATTATTATTTTTTTTATCGGCTCAATATTTCGTGGTGTGAAACAAGGAGAGACATATTTGGTTGGAGTGATATGCAAGAGAATTAGTTCATCGTAATGCTATCTATCTATCTATCTATTGCCAGACGCCTTAATCCCATAAGGGGTGGCCACAAACAAATCGCCTCCATGTCATCCTGTCCCCCGCCATTTCATTGGCCGGTTCCCAGCTCACACATCGCTCACTCATATACCTCTCCTTTCCATCCCTCCATGTCATCCTTGGCCTCCCCCTCCCTCTCCCCTCCACCTCACTCACAAACACTCTCCCTATTAATCTCTTACTCTCCATCCTCTCCACATGGCCAAACCACCTCAGTATGTTTTTCCTAACGTTTCCTATCACATATAGATCCACACCACAACGCTCCTTTATATCCTTATTTGTCAGCCTGTCTCTCCATGTAACTCCACATGCTCCTCTCAAGTAACTCATTTCCACTGCTCTCACAGACTTCTGTCCCTCCAACAAGGTCCAAGCTTCACTTCCATACGTTTGGGTTGATATCACAATACCGTCATGTTGTAGCTTTTTCACTTCCATGCTCACTTCCTTGTTTCTTATCATTGCTTTCAAGGAACCAGCAACCTTTCTTCCTTGTACCCTTTCAAGCACTTCTCCCTCTAAATTTCCATCCCTACTCATCACACTACCCAAGTACTTAAACGCACGCACATTTTCCATTTCCTCACCATCCAACCTCACTGTACATTCACTGACTTCACCTCTCTCGAAGACCATAACTTAATCCTTCCCTACATTCACCTTTAGATTCAGTTTCTTACAACTCTCCCAAACTCACCCACCAAGCCTTGCAGCTCCCCTTCGTCTTCACTTAACAACACATTATCATCTGCTAACAACAGTACAGGGAGTTTTCAAACACTATCCTCTCTCACTAGGGCCACTTCAACATCCACTGCCCAACCTTGTATCTGTTTTATAACCCCATCCATATACAAATTGAACAAGCATGGAGCATGACACATCCTTGTTTCAATCCAACCTTTAAATAGAAAAATTCACTCAATTCACTATCCACACGCACTGCAGCCTTAGCACCCTCATACATACCCTTCACGGCCTTCAACAACTTCCCATCTACTCCATATATTCTTAATACTTTCCACAATCCTTGTGTATCCACCTTATCATATGCTTTCTCCAAATCCATGAAGGCCGCATACAACTTCTTTCCTTCTCTAGAAAATTTTCCACTAAAAATCTAAGAAAGACTATTTGACCTACACCTCTTCCCGTCCTGAAACCTCCCTGTTCCTCTCCAACTAGTTGTTCCGTTATTTCCCTAACTCCGTCAATAAATATCCCATCATAATTTCCTATTACACAAGGAAGACAAATGCCTCTATGATTACCACACACTTCTTTTTCCCTTTTTCCTTTGTACAGGGGAATAATTATACCTGACTTCCACTCCTCCGGGACTCCATCTTCCTCCCTGGTCAATCTGCACATCTTCCTCATCCATTCTACTACTATCTCTCCCCCATGCTTCAGCATTTCACCACACGTGCCATCAATTCTTGGGGCTTTCTCCATTTTAACTTTCTTCTTTGCGTCCACAACTTCCATCCTACTAATTTCCTCCTCTCTTCTCACATCCCTTCTTCTCCCAGCCATTCCCCAGCCACTTATACTTGCATTACTTTCATTCTCTATGTTCAACAGTTCCTTAAAGTGTTCTGTCCATCTGCTCACTTTTTCTCCCTTCTCCACTAATAATCTACCATTTTAATCTTTCACTCTCCAACTGACTTCTTTGGCACCCTGCCTAACTCTCTTTATCTCTTTCCAGAACATTTTCTTACATTCCCTCAACTTTACACTTAAATTCCTTCCAAATTCCTCATCCATTCTCTTCTTACTCTCTCTTATTAATCTTTTCACCTCTTCTTCTCTACATATAACTCTCTCTTCCATCTCTCAACTTCTTCCACGCCCCTGTTTCTCATCCATTCACTATATGCTTTCCTCTTTTGTGACACAGCCTGTCTCACCTCTTCATTCCACCATGCTGTTTCCTGCATCTCCTTTCGTCTTCTCTTCACCCCACACACCACCTCACATGCTGCACAGATATCTTCTGTGAATATCTTGCACACTCCTTTCACGTCCCCCGTCTGCGCCAATCCATATTTACCCAATTTCTCCTCCACTTTCCTGTTATATTCTGCCTTTTTTCCATCCTCTTGTAACCTTTCCACCCTCCTTGTGTGAACTACTTCCTTCTGTCCCTCCTTTCTTCTATTTCTCCATTTCCTTTGGACACTGATTCTGACCACCACTTGGTGGTGGTCAGAAAGTCCACTCCCCGAACCTCTATATTCTCTTGCATCCATTACACACCTAATCATCCTTTCATCCACACACTCATAATCAATCATTGCCTTTCACTCATTCAGTTCACCACCCATGCTTCTCATCATTCGCCATGTATACCTATGGATCGCTTTGTGCCTGAAGAGGGTATTGGCTATCACCAACCCTCTCCCAGCACAAATGTCCATTAAAGCACTGCCATTCGTATCCATCTCTGCAGGCACACCTCACTCACCAACTACTCCATCCATCTTCACATTCTCTACTTTTCCATTCATATATCCAGTTAAAAAGCACTCTCTCATTCCTTTCAAACTTTTCCATGCAAAATTCCACATTTGTCCAGAACTCTTCTCTCACTCTTGCGTTGGCGCATACACGCACACAATCTCCCACATTTGTAGTCCAACTTTCAATCTTACCCACACAATCCTTGAGCCAACTGATCCATACTCTCTTATATTCTCCTTCCATCTGTTACTCACAACAATACACATTCTTTCTTTTGTCCTCTCATTCTCACCTACTCCCACGCATATACCACATCCATACTCCCATTCTCTCACACTCTTACCTCTCCATTTAGGTTCAGTTAATCCACATACAGTACATCCATTTTCGCATCCTCAAGCACCTGGACAATCTCTCATTCTTTCACTTCATCATTTGCACCCCTTACAGTCCATGTAGCTGTCCATACCATGTCCTTGGTTCGGTCCTTCGTCGTCACCATTTAGTCAGTCCTTGCCCGAGGCTTCTTGATCGTATTTTTAGTTAGTTGTTTTCCGGGAAGGGGCACTAACCCTCTGCCAACCCACTTGTTGTCACGTAGGAACACGTGTTAGTTGGTTATAGGGTTATCACCCAGTGCTGTAAATGCTTTCCTGGTTTACAGGAAACCATTTGGCTTGACACTCAGTGTAGAACTACTCTAAAAACAGAGTACCACTCCACTAAGTGGATGGATGATGGGCACCCCCACCTACCACTTTGCATTGTGCAATATTTTTTTTTTTTTTTTTTTTTCAGATGTATGAGTTGGTCTGATTGCACTCAAATATAGCAAACTCTACTCTTGGATCAAAGACACACAATCAAAAATACCCTGACGATGTCTGGAAATGATATTTTAATGACTTGCTTTCACACTGTACATAAATAAGGGCTAGTTTTGTGTGCATTTATGCTAAATATCCATATCGTTAGGACAGTAAATGAATGTTCTTATGTCCAATCCAGCCCCATCTAGAGATCATACACGATCACGCACACAGTTATTCCAAGTGTTTTGCAGATGAATCATACATGTTATATCCAGAAGCCTTAGTTCCGTAAGGAACAGGCACCAGTAAATCGACTCCATGTCACCCTGTCCTCTGCCATTAACCCGCCGTGTGCCAGCAGACTTTGGACCCTCATGGAGCCGTGGTGCCAGCCAATTTTCGACTTTTTTTTTTTTTTTTTTTGCTAGGTAGGTTAGAAATGATGAGAAAATGATGAGGAAACATGGAGAACAACCATAAAAGTACTCACAGAAGCCATATAGGTCAGTTTTGAGGTCGATTCTCCCTGAGCAGGCGGCTGAAAACTTCGGAGTAACGCCCATAGACTTTATCAGTCGCCGACGACACCCTTTGAGTTGAGGTAGATCTTCGTTTTCATCGGTAACTATGCTATTCGAGCCAAGGACACTCTTGTTGGTTATATAGATGATATAGGATGTTGGTGCAGATGCAGGGAGGGTGCGTGCATGTCCATGCCAGTCATCTCCCTCCAAATTTGAAAATTCACATTTACGCTGGTTCCAAATGTAGACCGTATGTATGGCTCTGGCACTGTCCACGGACGTAGGCACCACCGTACATGCACGGCTCCAGCACTCGGCGGGTTAAGCTCCCGTCCTCCCAGCTCCACCTCCCGTCTCATTTATCTCCCCACCTCATTACACCATCTTACCCTTGGTCTCACCATCCCTTCCTGCCTCCCCTCCTCCACCTGACTCAAGTAGACTTTTCTAGCCTGTGTTTCACTCCCTCCTCTCTGCGTAGCCAAACAATCTCGGAGTATTTCTCCTAACGCCACCAATTACATCCACCTTTACAAGTGAATGCTTAACTAGAGATATTTTCCTGTGCATTGATATAATTAAAGAAAGTTGCTCTATCTACCTATCTATCGACAGACATTGATAAACAGATAGATTAGATGGGCTGAGGGAAACCAATTTTCATACATGAAAACTGCAATATTTTCAACATTATTTTCAATATCATTTCAAACTGCTTGGGAGGTCTTGGAGATCTTCAAGCCCTCCCAAACTTACGGTAGGCCATACCTCAAATACAACAACCAATCAGGATCGAGTACACGCAGCTGTTCGATCCAGGTCACGGATCAAATTGTGCCCACCTCTCCTGCTCAGCACATTCTCACCTCAGTCACAGAGGAAGAAGCATCGATCTACCAAGGCTACTGAAGACAGGTTAAGGGACCTGAAATCGCGATCTAACAAGAAATGAAGTGGACGGAACAAACTATGGCAGAATCATACACAACCTTCAAGACAAGACCAAGGCATTCCTGAGGTGTAAAGAAAATACAGTGAAGGAAATAACACTGCAGAACTTGCAGTTACTTTCAGCGAGATATATATATATATATATATATATATATATATATATATATATATATATATATATATATATATATACTGTATATATATATATATATATATATATATATATATATATATATATATATATATATATATATATATATATATATATATATACCAGTACCTATACATACTTATGTATATATTCATACTCATACATTTCTACATATACAGTTACATGCCTATTGAGATATATATACATATTAATACATTGAATTATATATATATATATATATATATATATATATATATATATATATATATATATATATATATATATATATATTTATTTATATATTTCAAATATACGAACTTATCAGTAGAATTTTTATACAGATTTATGGACTAAATATCCAATAAACATTTATGAGCTTTCTTAATCTAATTATCCTCTAATAATAACTTCAGCAATATTTCATCTAGTTTATATCAACTGTCTATCTTATTCATGCAGTTATATGTCCTAATTAAAGTTGCCTCTGCAGTTAACCTTTCAACAGAAGACGACGATTTGTATAATGTTTTCCACCTACTCCAATCAGTACGATTATTTCATATTTCTACGTGTTAAAAACACCACTAAAGCCATGTGCTGTTCTTACAGAAAACCTGTGTTGCTTAATTCTTTCATCCCAAGTCTTCCCCGTTTTGCCTATATATATATATATATACACATCTTTGCAACCTAAAAATTGAATACAATATGCACCACCTGATTCTGTTTCACGACAGTTCTTCATTAGCGATGTTTTATCAGTTTCGTTATCATGGAAAACTACGTTAATGTTAAAGTTCTTCAAAACTTTGCATAGTGGCTCATATACCTTTTTATACGGCGGTGAGAGAATGTTTTTCCTTTTCAGATGGCCATTACAAGGTCAAAAATCATTTTATTCCTGCTCGATGTTGATCGAAAAAACAATTTGTTGAATTTGAGCCAGCTGCCAACGATTGGAAACGTCCTACAACGACTTTACTTTCTGAAGGTGGGGAAGAAGGACCTGCCAACATCATTGACACTAGTTGTTGAAGAAGCAACGGCAGTATGGCGTTAAAGCATCCATTCCCATGGTTGAAAAGCGGCACGCTGTACAAAAGTTAAAAAAGGAGTACGAGAAACACCGTAACGTGGTGCAGAATACAGCTCGAGGTGGGAAGACTCATAAACAAAAAGAAGCTCACTATAGGGATGTCCACTTGAAAGGTTTATTTGACTAGGCCAAAGTGATGTATTGGCAGCGCTGAAGATGCAGGGGGACAAGGAGTTCCTGATCGATCAGCATACCAGCAGGAAAATGTACATTGGCAATGAAGACAAAGTGTACAGGACCAGAATGAAGGCCAAGGACAAAAGAAAGAAAGAAGACAAGAGACGTCTGAAATCCGAGGAGGAACTAAAGAAAATGCTGGAGAAGGAAGGAATAGAAGAGGTAGAAACGTCCATATCATTAAGTAATTCTGAGGATGAAGGTGACAATGAAGAAGTTCCAGGGCTGTCTACTTCATGCACTCCAAAAGTTCCACGTTTGGATCCAAGGCGAAGGCAGGCTACTGATGACCCTGTATTTCTTGCCGCATGTGATTGGACAGGCATTTCAATGTGAGTTGCAGGGGAAGTGGTAACTCCAGCCTTGATCGCAGCAGGGATTGACGTGGAGGAACTCATGTTGTCTGTCGGATCTCTCCACTCTGTTCGGAAGGAATCAAGGACTGAGATCGCCGAAAAGATAAAAAAAAAAAAAAAAAAAAATCCAGCCACAATCACCCTTGATTCTCCATTTTGACAGAAAGCTCTTGCCCAACATCGATGGTAGAGGCCACAGTGATCACCTGGCGATTGTTGTTACAGGGATTGGTACGGAGAAGATCCTGGCAATACCTAAGAGCCCTGATGGAACGGGCAAAGCAATGGGAGAGGCAGTGCTAACGACTCTAAATGAATGGCCGGAAGTGAAGCCCTGGATTGCAGGGCTCTGTTTGATACTACAGCGTCTAACACTGGGGTTCACAGCGGAGCTTGTTTTGTCATTGGTAAATGTCATCCCGCTGTTGTTCTTGGCATGCATTCACCACATGTGTAAACTCATAGTGGCAGGGATCTTCTTTTCTCTTCTTTTTCTCTTCTTCTGGTCCTGAAATTCCTCTCTTCTGTCGATTCAAAGAGTTCTGGAACAAAAATTGACACAGATTCCTTCGATATCTACAATGATGACATAGATGAAAAATCTCAGTCGTGGATTGCCAACAGAGCCGAGGACATTGAACACTTCATACTCAGCCACATGGATCGTGCGCAACCCCGAGATGACTACCTTGAGCTCCTCCAGCTGTCTTTGGCTTTCCTTAGCAAGAAGCCAGCACGGATGACCTTTCACCTTCCAGGTGCCTATCACAGAGCACGTTGGATGGCCAAAGCCCTGTACTGCCTCAAGATCTTCCTTTTCAGAAATCAAGTGAAGGATGCAACCTCTTTCCCCTTCACATAACATCAAAAGGAGGCCATCAAATGCATCTGTGTCTTCTTCGTCACCATCTATGAGATGCACTGGTTTGAAGCCCCAAATGCTGTCGATGCTCCAAACAGTGACCTCAATCTCCTGAAGAAGATTGAAGAATTCAAAGAGGTGGATCCCATTGTAGCAAAGAAGGCACTGGACAAAGTCAAAAGCCACCTCTGGTACCTCAGTGAGGACCTGGCTCCACTAGCCATATATTCTGACAAAGTCTCTGCTGAGGAAAAGCAGGAAATGCTGAAAAATATGACCACAGCACTGCCGAGGAAGAATGGTCTGCGCCGTTTGAACATGAAGACGATTGATAAGGCGTCAGATCTGAGAATCTCTAAGTTTGTCACCCAGAAGTCAAAAAACCTCTTTTAGTGTTTGAAGCTGGATACTCTGACAAGCATCTATGACCTCTGCCCCATTCCTGATGTCATGGCCCACCTCAAAGTGTTCAATGACGTTGCTGAGCGGGCACTCAAACTGGCAATGGACTACAACAGTGGTCTGACGAAGAATGAAGAAGAACAACAGCTGATCTTCCATGTTGTGCAGCACCACACGACTCGACGAAAAAATCCCACATGTAATAAATTGATTATGCTTGTAGTATAGCTCAAAAATATTGTTTCTCTTTGTACACATTGTTTACTTTTACCTTTCTTCACCATACCCTTCACGTATTCACATCAGTTAGATTTACAGAATGCAGGGGTAGTGGGGCACGACTCTGCATTGATAAAAAAAACAAGTTTTTGCTTGATTGCGTTGTAAAGTGGAATCGATTGCATACTTTGCCCACCAAAATATCCAATTTTGATTTTTTCCCCTATAAATGCTGAACACCCTAATATATACCGGTATATATATATATATATATATATATATATATATATATATATATATATATATATATATATATATATATATATGTGTGTGTGTGTGTGTGTGTGTGTGTGTGTGTGTGTGTGTGCTGTACATAAGGCAGATAGATAGATGGATAAGTAGGTAAATACAAAAACAGACATAGAAAAGTAACGGTATACCATCACAACTACTGACTTTTTTTTCCAGGATATCATTCATCTGTAATACAGTTGGAATAACTGTGTGCATGATCGTGTATGATCTTTAGATGGGTCTGGATTGGACATAAGAACATTCATTTATCGCCCTTACGATATGGATATTTAGCATATATGCACACAAAACTAGCCCTTATTATATTCCAGAAATCGTCAGGGTGTTTCCGATTGTATATCTTTGATTCAAGAGTTTGCTATATTTGAGAGCAATTAGACCGAGTCTTACATCTGAAGAAAAATAAACTTTTTATTGCACAGTGCGTTACAATGAACTAATTCTCTTGTATGTCACTCTTACCAAATGTGTCTGTCCTGGTTTTACCTCACCAAAGATTGTACCGACAAGAAGACAAAATAATAATAATAATGATGCTAATAATAATAATAATAATAAAAATAATAATAATAATAATAATAATGATAATAATAATAATAATAATAGTAATAATAATAATGGACATCTGAAACCAGTTTCCATTATTACCATGGAAGTTTAAAGAGGATGTAAATCGCTGCATTTACTTGGATTTTAGTACTGCATAAACCTTCAAGGAGATTAAGAACTTATCTGAAAGACAAATTTTATAAAGTAAATTTAGTCTAGTTAAATATGCTCCAACTTCAAAAATTCTATTTCTTTATTTATTTTTTTTTTACTATCGACCATTACGGCCGGAGCCCCTGGTCATTAAGGCAAATATATATATGTATACATATATTCATGGATGTACATGAATATATATACACAGACATGTATATACATATATATACACACACAAACATTCAAATGTGCATACACACATACATACATGCATACATACATACATTTGTATATACATATATATATATATATATATATATATATATATATATATATATATATATATACACACACACACACAGTGGGCTCGCACAGTGCGCGAGAGATTGGGCGGTCCTGGTCCTTGTGCACCGTGAAATCGCGCACTGTGAATACATTATCTTATAGGAAAAATTACATATGGGTGGTACCCCACATACCTGGACGTTTTTTGGCCCTAGACATAACAAAGGTCAAATTATTCAGACTTTGTACTACAGACATAGTTACAGTAACAAAAATATGGGTAGTCACCTTAACAACAGTAGACAACAGGTCTGATGGACATAAATAATAGGGGTTCTGAGGCGCGGCAACACTTACAGCGCCGCATCCCCTGCCGTACCTCCCGCCGCACCAACATTTCCCTCCACAGACTCGTCTTCAGTACCTTCCCCAGGAGCCTCAAAGTTGCTCACTGTGGCCATAAACCCCTCGAAGTCCCATGATGACATATCTGACATTGCATCCTCTTCATCCTCAACAGGAACAGGATCAGACGATGTAGCTGGTTCCTCAATTTCACTAACTTGAGCCTGCTGTGCATAACTTGTTGTGAGCATCTGTCTTCTGTTAATTTCTTGCCTGTGCTTGTCTGTGTAGAAACAGAAGAGTTTGTCAAGACCAACCGGAACCTCTTCCATTCTTAGGTTGCTGACTTCCTATTCCTTCACCTCTTCCTTGAGCTTATCCACGGCAGCAAGGATCTTGCTTATTCTTGACATACACAGCTCTGTATTCCCCTCCATCACACTAGGCTGCTCAACTTGACTTTGCCTGCCGTTGAGCTGTGCATCAGCCTCATCTATCCGTTGCAAGACTTCCTCAGGAGGCTGTTGCTCACTAGCAGCATGCACTTCCCATATGTCCACCAACGTAACGTCCTCAAAACCTGGTACAGCTTATGCTGATGTCAGTGTTGCTGCCTCAGCCTCGGCCAGTGGTTGAATGGCCGTCTCGTGGATCATGCATAAGTGAGGCATGAGCATTTGCCACACATGGTTCACCGTTGCAGGTGTAATCTGGCGCCATGCTTGTAGGAGAAAGTCAACTGCGTCCTTCACTGTAAAACGATGCCAAAATGCCTCAACAGTCAGGTCACCTGTGGCGGGTCAGGATACAGCTGCTGGCGGAGATGGTACGGGAGCAGGTGTCTCATTGAGGTCTTCACCATGATCTTCTTGTAGGGCATGAAGCTCCTCTTGTGTGTCAGTCTTCTTGCATAGGTAGTTATACACTTGCTTGTGGTAGAAGTTCTTCACAGTGGCAATCAGTTCTTGATCCAGTAGCTGCATTAGTGATGTCGTCTGGGGCAGCAGAAACATAATACGAGAGTCCTTGTGCAGATCTTCTAGGTATGGAGGGTGACTTCGTGCATTTTCCAGCACAAGGAGCATCTTAAATGGAATGCCAAGTTCCTGATACTTGGCCTTGGCATCAGGGACGCAGTGCCTCATTAACCAGTCTGCCATAATGTTCCCGGTCATCCAACCATTTGCAGACTTGTACCAATACACTCCACTTCCATCCATGTTCGTGAGGTTTTCGTAGCACCTTGAGTGTGAAGCTGTTTGTACAACAACTGGCCTCATCTTGTGGCTCCCAGACAGGTTTACAGCGAATATTACCGTCATTTTACACTTCTGGAGCTTGCAACCAGGGGCTTCTTTCTGTTTTTTAGCAATGTAAGTTGATATGGGCATGGCCTTGTAGTATAATGACGTTTCGTCGACGTTGTAGATCTGGTCCTTGGTGTACTGTCCTTCTTCAAGAAGCACTCTAAATATCACAGGATACTGTCTCACGGCCAGTTCGATGGCAGAGGCACGTTCACCAGACACTGATGTGACAGAGTTCCTTGCGTTTCAAAAAGCGGTGCAGCCATCCTACTGATGCCTTGAAAGGCTTGTCCACATTTAACCTATGAGATGCTGCCTTGTAAAAGAGCTGGGCTTGGTTCCAAATAAATCTGCCATTCAGTGGAACACCTTCCTTCTCCTTTCTCACTATGAAGGTGGCAAGATACCGTTCCATTAGTATCATCGCACGATTTCCCACCCGGGAATGGCCATCTAGGCCAGATGCACCATACATCTTCACTAGAGCCCTGTTGGCATCACGGTTCTTCCACGCTGTCCTCACTGTTGATTCAGCCAGTCTCAGGGCTTTGCCGATACCTGTATTTCCGTGTCACTTCTCCTTGAGCTTGATAATCTCCAACCTGGTTGCATGCGAGAGGAGTTTCTTAACTCTTGGGGCTGGAGGCATGGTGTGACGAAGGTACAGTACAGCCCAGGATGGTGCAAGAAACAGCAACACGTTGTACACAACAGGTTAGCTGCAGAAAGCGGATCCGCACTGCGCATGAGCCGTGTCTGTAATGGCGCGCCTGCCGCCTCGTACCCCAAGCTGCGCAGTAGAATGCCCAGGAATTTCTGCGTATCAACATGACGGCACGTGACGATGGATGCATTGTGTGTGTGGGAGGTGGTATACTAATGGAAAATGGCGTTTTTGAGCCACTCCTTGCCTCTACCTTGCGTTCTGTGAGGTAAACTTGCACATTCAAGGTTTTTGGTTATGGTTTTGGTCACTCGTGCACAATGCGATTCACGCACTGTGATCGCGCGCACTGTGCGAGCCCACTGCATATATATATATATATATATATATATATATATATATATATCTATCTATATATATATATATATATATATATATATATATATATAAATATCTATCTATCTATCTCTATTGCCAGACGCCTCAATCCCGTTTGGGGTGGCCACAAACAAATCGCCTCCAAATCACCCTGTCCCCCGCCATTTCACTGCCCTGCTCCCAACTCACACCCCCCTCTCTCATATACCTCTCCACCCCATCCCTCCATCTGATCCTCGGCCTCCCCCTCCCTCTTCCCCCCTCCACCTCACTCACATACACTCTCTTCGTCAGTCTTTCACCCTCCATCCTCTCCACATGGCCAAACCACCTCAGTGTGTTCCTCATAACGCTTTCTATCACATCTACATCCACACCACAACGCTCCTTTATATCCTCATTCGTCAGCCTGTCTCTCCACGTGACTCTACAGGCTCCTCTTAAATAACTCATTTCCACTGCTCTCACTCTTGACTTGTGTCCTTCCAACAATGTCCAAGCCCCACTTCCGTACGTTAGAGTTGGTATCACAATACTGTCATGTAGTAACTTTTTCACTTCCATGCTCACTTCCCTGTTTCTTATCACTGCTTTCAAAGAACCAGCAACCTTTCTTCCCTGCTGTACCCTTTCAAGCACTTCACCCTCCAAACCTCCATCCTTACTCATCATACTACCCAAGTACTTAAACGTACTCACATTTTCCAATTCCTCACCATCCAACCTCGCTGTACATTCACTAACTTCACCTCTCTCAAAGACCATCACTTTACTCTTCCCTACATTCACCTTTAGATTCCGTTTCTTACACACTCTCTCAAACTCATCCACCAAATCTTGCAGCTCCCCTTCGTCTTCACTCAACAACACAGTATCATCTGCAAACAACAGTACAGGGAGTTTCCAAACACTATCCTCTCTCACCAGGGCACTCCAACATCCACTACCCTACCTTGTACCTCTTTTATTACCCCATCCATGTACAGATTGAACAACCATGGAGATATGAGACATCCCTGTTTCAAACCAACTTTCAAAGAGAAAAAATCACTTAGTTCACCATCCACACGCACTGCAGCCTTTGCACCATCGTACATACTCTTCACAGCATTCAACAACTTCCCATCTACTCCATATATTCTTAACACTTTCCACAATCCTTGTCTATCCACCCTGTCATATGCTTTCTCCAAATCCATGAAAGCCGCATACAACTTCTTTCCCTTCTCTAGAAACTTTTCCACTAAAGATCTAAGAATGACTATCTGATCTACACAACCTCTTCCCTTCCTAAAGCCTCCCTGTTCTTCTCCAACTAATTTCTCTGTTCTTTCTCTAACTCTGTTTATAAGTATCCTACCATACACTTTCCTATTATACTAAGAAGACAAATGCCCCTATGATTGCCACACACTTCTTTTTCCCCTTTTCCTTTGTACAAGGGAATAATTATACCTGACTTCCAATCCTCCGGGACTCTACCTTCCTCCCAGGCCAATCTGCACATCTTCCACATCCACTCTACTACTATCTCTCCCCCATGCTTCATCATTTCACCACACACTCCATCAATTCCTGGGGCTTTCCCCAATTTAACTTTCTTCATTGCTTCCACAACTTCTATCCTACTGATTTCTTCCTGTCTTCTCACCTCCCTCCTTCTCCCAGCCATTCCCCAGCCACTTATACTCGCATTACTTCCATCCTCTACGTTCAACAATTCCTTAAAGTGTTCTCTCCATCTGCTCACTTTTTCTCCCTTCTCCACTAATAATCTACCATTTTTATCTTTCACTCCCCTGCTAACTTCACTTCCACCCTGTCTTACTCTTTTCACTTCTCTCCAGAACATTTTCTTACAGTCCCTCCACTTTACACTCAAATTCCTTCCAAATTCCACATCCACTCTCTTCTTACTCTCTCTTACTAATCTTTTCACCTCTTTCTTTCTTTCCACATATAACTCTCTCTTCCGCCTCTCAACTTCTTCCACGCCCCTATTTCTCATCCATTCATTGTATGCTTTCTTCTTTTGTGCCACAGCCTGTTTCACCTCTTCAGTCCACCACGCTGTTCCTTGCACCACCCTCCGTCTTCTCTTCCTTCCACACACCACATCACATGCTGCACATATTTCTTCTGTAAATATCTTACACACACCTTCCACGTCTCCCATCTGGTCCAGTTCATATTTGCCCAATCGTTCCTCCACTTCTTTCTTATACTCTGCCTTTTTCTCATCCTCTTGTAACCTTTCCACTCTCCTTGCAACAACTCCTTCCTCTCGTCTTTCCCTTCTTCTATTCCTCCATCTTACTTGCATTCTAATTCTGGCCACCACCAAGTAGTGGTCAGAAAGTCCACTCCCCCAACCTCTATACACTCTTGCATCCTTTACACATCTTCGCATCCTTTCATCCACACACACGTAATCAATCATTGCCTTCCTTTCATTCAGTTCCCCACCCACCCTTCTCATCACTCGCCATGTATACCTGTGGATCATTTTATGCCTGAAGAGGGTATTGGCTATCACCAACCCCCTCCCAGCACAAATGTCCACTAACGCACTCCCATTCTCATCTATCTCAGCAGGCACACCCCACTCACCAACTATTCCATCCACCTTCACATTCGCAACTTTACCATTCATATCACCAATCAAAAACACTCTCTCATTCCTTCCAAACTTTTCCATGCACACTTCCACATTTGTCCAGAACTCTTCTCTCACTCTTCTAGCACGATCTTGCGTTGGTGCATACACACACACAATCGCCCACATTTGTATTCCAACTTTCAACTTTACCCACACAATCCTTGACCCAATTGATCCATACTGTCTTATGCTCCTCTTCCATCTTTTACTCACAACTATACATACTCCTTCCTTTGCCCTCTCATTCTCACCTACTCCTGCACATATACCCCATCCATACTCCCATTCTCTCACACTTTCTCCTCTCCATTTTGTTTCAGTTATTCCACATACATCCACTTTCGCACCCTTAAGCACCTGGACAATCTCTCTCTCTTTCACCTCATCATTCGCTCCTCTTACATTCCATGTACTCATTACCAAGTCCTTTGTCCGGTCCTGGGTCGTCATCGTTTGGTCAGTCCTTGTCCGAGGCTTCTTGTTTGTTTTTTAGTTAATTGTTTTCCGGGGAGGGGCACTAACCCTCCGCCAACCCTTTTAGTCGCCTTTTACGACAAGCAGGGATACTGGGGGAGTATTCTTGAAAACCCCCCTACCCCCAGGGGGTAAAAAATATATATATATATGTATATATATATATATATATATATATATATATAAAATATATATATATATATATATAGGCCATGAAGCCTTTGCCCAGAGTCGGACACAAAAAAAAAAAAAATATATATATATATATATATATATATATATATATATATATATATATATATATACCTAGGCTGCTTCCCCCACGGAAAGGGAGGTAGCCGAGACAGGACGACACACTCCCCATTAATCATCCATTCAAACACAGTCATTCGCATCTTAGCCCCAAAGGGGAGAAGGGACAGATCCTCACCGCACCACATCACACATGGGTCAACTGCGCAATGCAATCAGTGACATCCGCAGCAGGGCCCAACAGCAGAGCTGGTTTACCCCTGCCACATCATAATAGACCCATCCCCTTACTCGCACCTGACCTGACTAGCTAATCAGATCAAATGCGGGAGAATATCCCCTCAGGGCTGCATCATCATTTATTCATTCACAATTTCTCTCCATTTATTTCTGTCACGCACAGCCACTCTTCCTTGCTCAACAGACATCCCTCTCGCATCCAGCGCTCTCTTCACACTGTCCATCCATCCTATTCGTGGTCTCCCTCTCAGTCTTACACCTCTTACATCAGATCTAGTTATCTTTTTCACCAATCGCTCATTATCCATTCTCTCCATATGCCCAAACCATCGCAACACCCTCTGCTCAACTCTACCAGCCATCTCCCGAACAACTCCAGTTCTCCTTCACACTTCATCATTTCGCACTCGATCCATACGCGTCACTCCACACATACTCCTCAGACACCTCATCTCCATTACATTCAAACTTTGCCTCTCTGCTACACCCATATTCCATGTTTCAGCCCCATATAAAGCAGTCGGTACCACAACACCCTCATACAGCCTTCTCTTTACATCCATTCTAAGCGAATGACATCTAAACACTTTTTTCATTCCTCCCAGCACCTTTCCTACTTCATTTATTCTAAACTTCACTTCTGCATCTATTCTTCCATCCATAGCAACATGCGACCCTAAATACTTAAAACACTCCACCTCCTCAAGCAACTCACCATTCAAAACTATATTCATCCCCCTACCATATATATATATATATATATATATATATATATATATATATACATCATCATCAGCCGTTTGAGTATCCACTGCAGGACCGGCCTATCCCAACCGAAGTCAGGACGCTACAGCCAATGTATCTCTACCAAGTGGCTTAGGCTGTCTGGTAGAGATTGTATGTGGGGTGAGAAATGCTTGTAAGTGTAATTGTTGTGTTGGAGTGGCTTTGGGCGTGTGTGTTGTCTGTGAATCAAGTGTAATCGGCCTGCGGAAGCCGACTGGGTGCAAGCATACTTTATAGTAAGCGACACTGGTTCAACCACAGCACCCCTTGTGTCCGCCAGTGCAATACGTGGTCGGGTAAACACTCCCATAGTTTATTATCCTGGCGGGGCGCGAACCCTGGCCCACCCGCGTACGAAACGCACACTCTACCACTGTACCACAGAGGCTCCATATATATATATATATATATATATATATATATATATATATATATATATATATATATTCTTATTACAAAACACTGTATAAAAAAGAAAGAAACCTAGTCTAATATCCTAAAGCTAATACACCCATCAGACAAATCAGTAACCTTTACCTAATCCAAGATACAAATAGCTACACTGCTCTAATTGAAAAAGGTACCACAACGAACAGACCGACATCGACTGCAAATACGTAATGCTTCTCAACATTTCATACCTGCACTCATCACCTGCTGACTATCGGTTGAGGCATATGGTTTAATATAGGGGACATCAACATATGAAAGTGAACCAGATGAGTCTAGAGCTATTCCATATGCGTCAACTGTCGGCCCTAATTAAGAAACATCCAAACAGATGGAACTCATGTACATATTTACAAAAAAGTGAAGTACCTCGTCCAACAGAACACCACCAATTGAATAGTGTCCAATACATGTATATAATGCACACTTGCACTCATCAGCTGTTGACTATCAGCCGAGGCTTGATTTAATGTAGGGGACTTCAGTATAAGAAATAGATCAGCCAAAAGCTGAAACTATTTCACATACATCAACTGTCAACCATAATACAACATACACATACCGGTATTTATATTCGATAAAAACCATAACCACACAGCAAAAAAAACTTTACTGATCAGTCCGGTCTCTCTCAAGAAAGCCATCAATTTATCAGTCTTAACAATATCCCCATCACCCAGGATGGTGGGAAGGGTGAAGGGGACGTCTGCTGCGCCACAGTAATTTATAAGTGAAATAAGTTCACGAATGAATCGCATAAAGCTAAGGATGATTATGACTGATATATAACACTACACCACAGATGCCACAGTGCGGTGAAAATTGTCCTTCATTATATTGTTTCATATGAGTTATCATAGTACAATTGATTCTCAGTCTTGCCAGTATTCTTTCTTCAAGGCGACTGGGTTGGTTGACTGAGTCCCAGTCTCCAAGGAGTGGCTTGTATGTTGGTAAATTCTGTCTTGTTCACTGATCTCCGAGGGAGAGGATCGTAGTTTAAGGAACGTCCCAAGTCTCCTCGCATTCCACAGCCGACTTCGCAAGTAATTCAGCCTGCTCATTGCCATAGATATGACAATGACCAGGCACCCAGATCTGCATGAAGGACTTCGTGCATGAATGCAGTTTATTAACAATGGGGTCCTGGATCACGTGGGAATCCGTAGTACAAGATGCAATTGCCTGAAGGGCTGATTTTGCATCTGAAAATATGACAAACAAATCATGCCTAGATTTAAGAGCATAGTCTATGGCTTTATCAATAGCAAAAAGTTCGGAGGAAAACACAGATGAATGAGATGGCAACCGAAACCTGAGGGAACATTCAGTTTATCACACACTAGCACCCACATATTCACTCATCTTGGATTCATTGGTGTACAATTTAGTGGGACCCTAAGTGACGCACGATGATTTTACGACACAAATGGTGAACCTGCTCCTCCGGGGCCTTGGCCTTCGGTGCTGGGGACCATGTTCCATTAACGGAAAAGTTGGGTAGTTCCCAAGGCGGTTCATTTTTTGAAACCAACTTGTCACAGTCACTGAGGTCCATATTTAACTCCTGAGTCAGTAAATGGAGGCGAACGACAGGTGGCCGACGAACCCCTCGGATAAGGTGGTGGTACTACAGCATTTTCCATGGAACTGTCTGAGTAATAATCCTCACATTAAAGACAATAGGACAGATTGAACATACGGCAATACTTAAGAGTGAGTGAAGTTTCAAATCTCCCAGCATTTCAACAAAGAAACCAGTGCTCTGGAAGGGTGAGACGGTAGACTTAAGCGATTAACATGTCCTGTGTTCACAAATTTATTATAGTCTCCTTCTCCCTCTGTTGTGTTCATGTCTGTACTTGTAAGTGGATCCAGTGTTCCCAAATGGACCTGTAGTTAGCTAAATGGACCTAAACTGCCATAATTGGGCCTGATCTAAATAGAAAGGAAGTGAGTTGATATGATTCAACTGGGCTTGACTGAATGTTAATCTGTTGAGGAGCAAATCAACTCGTTTGAAGTTGGCCAAAATATAATCCTAATATATGACAGCATTTCTGAATGAGGTAAGGACCTGAATACATCTAACTTTAAAGAATGATATATTCCCTGAATTTACCTAAAGTGGCCTAAATGAACCACTGTGAATGTAATGGATCGAAAGGAAACTGCATGCCAATAAATTGGACCTGGATGCCATTAACTGGAAGTGACTGGCCATAAACTGGTCAGAAATTGCCTGTATGGTCCTGAATTAGCCTAAAATCATTGAAATGGGCCGAGATGGATGTGGAGGACCTAAATGGAACAGAAATATTGTTGAGACTGACTAGGTCTGAACAGACCCTGCGGCCCTGAATTACCATGAAACAACCAGAACTGACTTGACTTGAAAATTGGATGAAAGCGGCCTGAATGAATCTGAAAAGACCTAAGTTGTCGTGAATATATTTGTTTGACTTTTACGGGTCGTGATGTAACTGGATGACCCTGAACCCTGAATTTACTTATCTGACCTTGATTTAGATTTCAGATTGCATGAATAGACTTAAATTTGCGTGAGTGGCTTTGAGTGCATATAACATTAACTGAAGTGATTTGAATGCGTCGGAACTGATCCGACCAGGACAGGACTAGATCAAACGACCTAAATTTCGAAAAAAAAAATAATAACAATAATAATAATAAGTGGAGGAGCTCAGGTAATGCATTTGTTGGTAATAAGGTCCTCAGGAATACAGTGGATCACTTACAGTGTTGTTCCTCTGATGGTTATGTGGGTTGAAGGTTCTTTCGACACGATGCAGACACCGGATTACAGTTCAGCATAATGAGACAGCCTTAGCCATCTTTGTCCCAGACACTCTGATGCAAAGTCCGAAGAGACTCGTTGGTTTATTAAATTCAGTTGCCTTTATCAGACATTAAAATATCTTTGTACTGAAACATTAACTGGAGCCTTATAAACCTATGAAGGAAAATTCTCTCTCTCTCTCTCTCTCTCTCTCTCTCTCATAATACACTGCCCTGTGAGAGAAAAAAAAGTCTGCCCCGTGTCAGGTGAACGGCAGTGTTGCCCTAGCATCAGTCAGGTTTGTGTAATTCATGCACAGTATAAGTAGTGAGAAAACTGGTGTGGTTGTAAGGTGATCAGTCCCAGCTGACCTGTTGTTACACTGCTCATCCTTCCCTCAACAGTAAAGCTGGCCAAGCATGCGTTATCCATTTGTTTGTCTATATCAGTTCATTTGCGCATGCTGAACCAGGAGGGTTCGACAACGTGGTGTACTGGAAATATTGGCACAGTGGGTCCAGTGTAGCGTTATAATAAATCTGTCCCCCTGTCCGCCCCTTACGGCGCATGCGCAAGGGTTGCCAGAGGCCGCCACAAATATGCCATTTGTCCTCTGATCTCTGTAGGGGTAACATGATCGGAGCCTCTCGCCCTTTGTTTACAAACGGCAAATGGTCATTCCGGCTTCTCTTATTCGTCTCAAAGCTTTCAAGGGTAGTTTCCGCCCTTAAATTAAATTAGGTTAGGCGGAAAGCAGTAAAAATTCGAATTTCTAAGGTATGAATGAGTTAGGTTGGATAAACATAGTTATTATTAATCATCTGGGGACGAGTTATCTAATCTGTTAGGCGTGAGGATTTCCTTAGCTTTATATCATTACAGAAATGAGTCAAGCTCGTACTGTCCCGTGTATTAAACCATTTTTATCATACATATCCTTGAAATTATAAATAGTTTTGGCACACTACCTCATTCGGTTGTGCATTCCACTGATCAATTGCCCTATTAGGGAAGTCTGGTTAGTACTTGGATGGGTGACCGCCTGGGAACACCAGATGCTGTTGGCATAACGTTCTCCCTACGTGTCAAGTGGGGTTGGTGGAGGATTAGTGCCCCTCCCTGTAAAACAATTAACTCTAAGCCCTTGGCCACCCCGTTTGGGATACATGGCGTCTGGCAATGAATGATGAATTTCCTTACATCTTTATCACCTCTCTTTTTATGCTGTATTTTGCAATGTCCTCTTCCTGATGCTTCACACATATGATATATATTCATTTATGTCTATTTTCTGTTCCCCTGATACGCATTTATATAGCATAATCATGTCTCCTTCTCCTCTCCTACAGCGTTGGTAAATTCAATCTTTCCAGTCTTTCTCAGTAACTTAAATCCCTTAAGCTTGGTACCCATCTTGTAGTGGCCCGTTGTACTTTTTCAATCTTATCTGTGTTTTTTGAGATGAGGATTCCAGACTACTGTGATGCATACTCCAGAGTTAGTCTGATGAATATCTTCCTCAGCATATCTTCATTTATATATGTGAATGCTATTCTCATATTAACAAGCAATGTATACATGTTTCGTACCTTCTAACTGATGTGATCATCAGGAGATAGTCTGTTACTGATAATTACTCCAAGGTCCTTCTCCTTTTCTGATATGTGTAGGGTTGATCTTCCTAACTTATAATACCAATCTGGTCTTTTCTCACTTTCACCAAATTTTATTACATGACACTTATCCACATTAAATTCCATTTGCCATTTATTACTCCATTCATGAAGCTTGTTCAATTCCTCTTGCAGCTCTTTGCAAGAATCTATGTTAGTAGTTTTCTTTTGAATTTTTGCATCAACTGCAAACCTATTTAGATAGCTTCCATCTCCAATATTACTATCTATACCATTTATATACTGTATACTAAAAACATAACTGAGCCCTGTGGAACTCCGTTGGTCACTTCCCTCCATGATGAGTAATTTCCCCTTAATATTGTTCTCATTTCCTTTTTTCTGAGAAAATCCTGCATCCAACAGTGGAGATTGCCTTGGATACCTCCTTGATAGTACAGCTTCCATAAAAGTCTTTGGTGCGGTACTCTGTCAAATGCTTTCTTAAAATCTAAATAGATACTGTCCACCCATCCTTCTCTTTTCTGTAATGTTTCTCTAACTTTGTCATAATTGCTTAGAAGCTTAGTAACACATGATTTTCCCTTCCTAAAACCGAACTGCCTCTCTTTTATCATACCATGTTCTTGATGTTTTACCCAAACTTCCCTTATCAGCTTTTCTAGTATCTTACAACACTGGCCAGTGATACTGGTCTGTAGCTGAGTAGTTCTCATTGTGTTCTTTTTTTTTTTTCTTTTTTTTTCATTCATTGCCAGACGCCATGTATCCGAAACGGGGTGGTCAAGGGCTTAGAGTTAATTGTTTTACAGGGAGGGGCACTAATCCTCCACCAACCCCACTTGACAAGTAGGGATGCCAACAGCATCTGGTGTTCCCAGGCGGTCACCCATCCAAGTACTAACCAGACCCAACGTTTCATTGTGTTCTCATTGTGTTAAATTTGACTGGTGTATAGGTATTTGTAGACCTCACAGGTGGTTAAGAGGGATGAGTAAAGGACTCATGAATGGAATGGAATGAAATGGAATGGAATAATAAAAAAAAAATAAAAAGGGAAAGCGAGCACCAAGCCACTTAATGACTAAGTTTCCCCCTGGGGAGGGAGGGATAGAATACCTCCTCAGTATCCCTGCTTGTCGTAAAAACCGTCTAAAAGGGGCACTTTAATCTTCATCCTTCCTCTTTTCCCCCTCTGCTTCTTGTACTTTATCTGTCCCACCTCTCTGCCTTATATTTTCACTTTAATACCCACCCAACTCCTATTGCAGTGCCATATAGTCATTGAGTGGCTTGGTGCTAGCTTTCTTTTCTTTTCTTTTTTTAAATAATCCATTCCATTCAATGAATAAGTTATATGGCACTAACTTGGGTGGGTATTGAAAATATAAGGCAGAGAGGTGGAACAGATAAAGTACAAGAAGCAGAGGGTGAAAAGGGGAAGGATTTTTATTGGGCTTTTACGACAAGCAGGGATACTGAGGAAGTATTCTATCCCCTCCCTCCCCGAGGGGAAAGGATTCGTGAGATAACCGTGACTGGGAGCTGGCTTAGTTTCCATTGATAGTACCCCTCTGGGGAGGGGGGACAGAATACTTCCTCAGTATCCCTGCTTGTGGGAATAGGGGCACTTTAATCTCCATCCTTCCCCTCTTCCCACTCTGCTCCTGTACTTTCTCTGTCTTACCTCACTGCCTTACATTTTCACTTTAATACCCACCAAACCCTCTTCCATTACAGTGCCATGTAGTCATTGTTTTAGTTTGGTACTGGCGCTTATTATTCACCTCCTCTTGTACTTCATGTGTCTTATCTCTCAGCCTTATATTTTCACTTTAATAACCACCCAACCCCCTTCCACCTCAGTGCCATATTTTCATTGGCTTGGTGCTAACTTTTTTTTATATTTTATTTTATTATTACTGTATTCAATGCATTTCCACTGATAGTACAGTATATAAATATATCCTGTGCTACTGGACACGACAGAGTTTATGTTACTGCACATGTGTGCAGATTTAAATAAACGATTGGTATTAAAATATGCCAATCAGTGATGTGTAGTAATGTACCCAATGTGCTGAATAACCTAACTTAGGATTTTTTTTATTATTTCCCATAACAACTAGTATCTGATGTGATCTCAGTAACGTAACTGATAAGGGTTTTTACTTTATCATTATCCATTGAATCAGTAGAAGTGCTGTAACAGTGTGAACAGGAAACTTCACTAAGCATACCCTACTGGAGTGCATACTGTTTTCATAGTGTTTGGAGTTAAAAGTACTTTTCCATAAATGAAATTTAGAGGTTAATTTTTATTTCACATTGACTGAGCTTGAACTATACTGGACTAACCTAACACTCTTATGTGAGATTTCTCAAAACTAAAGGGAGATGTAAGATTTCTCAAAACTAAAGGGATTGGATTGGATAATTGGAAAAAAAAAAAAAAAAAAGGAAAAGGAAAACCTAGCATCAAGCCACTTATTGACTCTATGGCATTTAAAAGTGGTTGGGTGGGTATTAAAGTGAATATATAACGCAGAGAGGAAGCTATCTAAATATGTTTGCAGATGTTGCAAAAATTCAAAAGAAAACTACTAACATAGATTCTTGCAAAGAGCTGCAAGAGGAATTGAACAAGCTTCATGAATGGAGTAATAAATGGCAAATGGAATTTAATGTGGATAAGTGTCATGTAATAAAATTTGGTAAAAGTGAGAAAAGACCAGATTGGTATTATAAGTTAGGAAGATCAACCCTACACATATCAGAAAAGGAGAAGGACCTTGGAGTAATTATCAGAAACAGACTATCTCCTGATGATCACATCAGTGAGAAGGTACGAAACATGTATACATTGCTTGCTAATATGAGAATACCATTCACATATATCAATGAAGATATGCTGAGGAAGATATTCATCAGACTAACTCTGGAGTATGCATCACAGTAGTCTGGAATCCTCATCTCAAAAAACACAGATAAGATTGAAAAAGTACAACGGGCCACTACAAGATGGGTACCAAGCTTAAGGGATTTAAGTTACTGAGAAAGACTGGAAAGATTGAATTTACCAACGCTGTAGGAGAGGAGAAGGAGACATGATTATGCTATATAAATGCGTATCAGGGGAACAGAAAATAGACATAAATGAATATATATCATATGTGTGAAGCATCAGGAAGAGGATATTGCAAAATACAGCATAAAAAGAGAGGTGATAAAGATGTAAGGAAATTCAGTTTCCCTAATAGGACAATTGATCAGTGGAATGCACAACCGAATGAGGTAGTGTGTGCCAAAACTATTTATAATTTCAAGGATATGTATGATAAAAATGGTTTAATACACGGGACAGTACGAGCTTGACTCATTCCTGTAAAGATACAAAGCTAAGGAAATCCTCACGCCTAACAGATTAGATAACTCGTCCCCAGATGATTAAGTATAACTATGTTTATCCAACCTAACTCATTCATACCTTAGAAATTCGAATTTTTACTGCTTTCCTCCTAACCTAATTTAATTTAAGGGCGGAAACTACCCTTGAAAGCTTTGAGACGAATGATATGAGAAGCCGGAATGACCATTTGCCGTTTGTAAACAAAGGGCGAGAGGCTCCGATCATGTTACCCCTACAGAGATCAGAGGACAAATGGCATATTTGTGGCGGGCTCTGGCAACCCCCGCGCATGCGCCGTAAGGGGCGGACAGGGATTGTAACGCTACACCGGCAAGCACAGTAACCCCTTGACTCACTTGGCTCCAGAGAGGGGATGGTGGCACGGCGAGGCGTGCGGTGGCAGGGATGGGGCTGCATGTCCAAGACCCTTGTTCATGTCAGCTTTAGAAGTTGTCTTGCACCACCTCATTAGTGATTTATCTTGCACTGTACACGTTACTGTTCTCCCGTATGTTAGTAATACTTTTTCAGTATCGATTAGGTTTTATAAGCAACATGCTAGAGATGATGAACGTAAGACACGCAAAAATGAATTGGTAAGGAAAAGGTACAAGAAAGCCTCCTAGGCCAACAGGAGTATGGTTCCAAGTGCCGGAAAATAGCAACAAAGGGTGGGGCAGCACAACACTCCTGTAACTAAGGAAACCACTTACATCAATGGGTGGCAACCATACAACTAAATAACCGGATGATGTGGAACCCTGTTAACTGGGTGGAGGAACGCAAGTGCGGCACCCATCCACGAACCAAACGTCCACAATAATCCCCTCGCCTTGCTGTGGCGAGGTGCTGTAGGCATTGGTTTGCTGCACGGGATGTCCCCGCAGGGGTGGTTACTTGCCTGTTGTTGATGAGTCTGCTCAGTCAGACATTGAGGCTGTGCAACAAGAGTCACCACACCACGCCGCTTACTATCTGGTTACTCTTTGTCCCTTCCCCGTACACGAGGGAAAAGTTAGAGATGAAAGGTGATATTAATTCCTTCGCAAATAAACTGTCACATTTTAAAACGTTTGCAAAGAATATGCATTAAAGTGCTCTCTGCTCTGATCTATATACAGATTTAACAAGTTTTTCATCTCACAAATAAGGAAGAAAAATACACCATCGACCTGATTCAGTTCATCAGTGCACCGTGATATGCTGCCATTATTTCATATTGTCTGGTTGTCTAATTTGTCAAGCAGTCTTGAATAGGCCTGATTTCTGCCATGGCCAGCCCTGGATTTGATATGACTTGCCAGAGATCCTTTTAGAATAATTTTTTTTCAAGCTGGAGTCCTTGGGCCCACAGGACTGCAAAGCAAGGATTTCAGGGGTTCACGAGGGTCATGAAAAATTGAAAGCTTTACAAATACTGAAATTATGAGCAAATACTCAGTAGCAAATTATCATATAATATGAGGTCTGTGTGACCATTACAACTGGTGAGTCAGATTCATTTTGAGGTAAGAAAGCATGAAATGGTTAAATTTTGCCAGAATAAGCCACTACAGCCAACAATATGTAGTTCAACCACACAGGTGATGGCTGTTAACAGTTACAACCTATGGAAATTGTTGTCTTAACTTTCTGATAAGAATTCAGTGTCCTAATTATTTACAGTATGTGGGCATCTGTTAGGGATAAAAGTACTGGAAGTACAAGGAGGCTTTCAGGTCTGCCAAAGGGAGATGGAGTTGATAAAGTCTGGAATGACTGTTTTGAGGAAGGGTTGAGCTGATACCTCGCAGTGTTCCATCAAAGATCCAGTCCACTGCCATCAACAAATTCCTAGCCACAATCAGTACCAGAACCATCACCAAAATCATCATAAACAAACCACGGCCACTACCAAAGCCAGACCACATAATCATCACAACTGTTGCCACTGCCATCACCACAACTATCACCATAACCAAGCCCACCATCAATACAGCCATCACATGCACTACCACAATTACCACATCCATCACTATAGCTAAGCTACACTATCACCACACCTATTGCCACTGTCATTACCACAACCATCATTTTACCCAAGCCACACCAATATCACAACCATGGCCATAACCAAACAGCCACCATCACAACCCTTACCACCTAACACTCTCATCACACCGCAACCGATATCTCCCCAGTCATGCCTTCTACGTCAGTCAGATTCTGTGTTAAGCTCTCAGGACACAACAAAGTCGCACAAGCAAAGTTAACAAAATTAACCCCTTAATTTCTTTGGCAGTCCTCACACCAACATATTCACGTCGTGGATACCATTACGAAGCTAACTGACCTCATGCTGGACGTCATACTCTTTACGGTTTCGGTCAGCAGGATTGCTGTTGGCACATAACTTAGCTACCGTAGTGTCATAAGGGTTATCGGACTATCAGTTCTTGCCGTATAGGCCCTGGGAGTCCCCTTGACGGTATCCAGCTTACCGGGCTTCCCTGCCATTTGTTCCGTCGGACTCCCGTTCTTACCCTCAACTTTCCTCTAAGCCTCCTCGCCCATGTGCTACATCTGCAAAATTTCACCTTTCCCGTCGTACCAACATTTTTAATGCCTGCCTCATACTCCACCGAGCTGTGTAACTTTACTAACATCTTTGCGTCACCCAGCGCCACCGTTCTCATTCCCTGAAGTCTCGCGTACGCTAGCCATTGCACGTGGTTAGAAATACCACATGATGGGGAAGGTGAGGCGGGAGGGGGAGAAGGAAGGGGGAAAGGACTGAGGAGAGTGGGGGTTGGAAAAAGGAGGTATAGGAGGTGACATCAGGGAGAATATTGGTGCAGGCTGCTGCCACTACCTGACTCAGGTGTCCATCTACCGCTTGTGGTTTGATAGATAAAATGAGCACTTGGGGTAGCACCTACGGGAAGTAGCTGTGGTAACATGGATGATGCAGTGGCTTTATATATGGAAATCATGAATGAATAACCCACCACAGGCGGGTAAGAGCCTCATGATGTCTGCCATGAACTTTACATTTTTTTCCTCTTATTGCCCCTTCCTGCTTCTTTTAATCCCCAATAAATAATCACTTCTTTTTTACCACTTATTATATCTTATTACATCTCCATTACCACTTATTATCCTCTTGTTGCCGCCTCTTAGTACTTCCAAATACCCCCATCTCTTATTATTCTCTTGTTTCATCTATAATACCCCTTATTACCTTCCTTTAACTATTCGCTTATAATCCCTTAATGACCCCTGGCAGTGCTTTAATTTTCTTTTATTATTCCTTCTTATCTTTATTACTCTTCATTATAATCCCAGCCCCGTACTGGCCTACTGCTTATTGTCCCATTACTATGTACCCTTTTTGCCTATTTATTACGGATTATAATTTTCACCGCATTACCCTTTATCACCTCTATACTCCCTCCTTGTTAGACCATATTACCTTATACGTTTCCCTTATTAGTCTTATTACCAATTATGGTCACTTAACACGCCTTATTGCCGCTCTCCTGTTAACTTTCAACACAAAATCAACTCACAAAATTTAGTAGACCACTAACTCACACTGGACTACCGACCCCCACACCACAACACACTTATTCATCTCGTGCACCACACTAGCACAACACACACAGTCCTTCAGCGTGAGCCTCAGCATAACATCTCTCGGAGCGACCGGTTGACGTGGCTGGTTTTCCGCGGCCCACTGGGTTAAGAAGCAGATGAACCTGGAGCTGCACCAAAAAACAACAATCCCTTTACCCTCTTAGTTCCTTACTTTTGCACGTTTATGCTTTTATCATATCCCCTTATCACCTACTTTCCCATAATTACCCCTTACTACCTCCGCCAACGAATCTGGAGGAGGTTATGCATTCCCGCCTCTTTGTCTTTTTTTTTTTTGGGGGGGGGGAGGGGGGCTGGTTTCCTTGTCCAAAAGATATCTCAAAAAGTTATCAGTGGATTTCACTGAAATTTCGTAAATACATAGGGAATGGACCAAAGAAGAGTCGATTGAATTTTGGTGGTGATTTGATATCAAGTCCCAGTTCAGGACTTTTTTTATTTGTTTGGTTGCACAATATCTCAAAAAAGTTTTTGATGGAATTCAATGAAATTTTGTGGAGATGTAGGTCATAGGCCAAGGAAGTGCTGATTTTTCTTTTGTGTGTGATCTGAGTTGTCTGGTACATGCGTTGGCGGAGGTATGCGCTCTGTGGGTGAGCTTAACTTATTAATCCCTTATTACCCGTTCATACCTCTTATCCCGTATTAACCCTCGTTCCTTGTACTATCTTTCCATTTTACCTCTTATTGTCACCTTATTTTTCCTTATTACCCATTATTCCCTTTTTAATGCACTTTGTTACTTTCTAATTAGCCTTTTTTACTCATGACACTGGTCTTCAGCCAATATGCTTCTGAAACAAAAATAGTCCAACTTTACAAATCTGGGGTTACTGAGAACGAAACTTATGCTTAAAAATGTCTGATTGGCTTTTTTTTAAGATATTCTACTCGCTCAGTATCTTCGACCATTGACTTTTGAAGACCGCTCTCATTTCAAACCAGAACTGATCCAAACTTGAGCAAATATTTGACTGGATGTATAAATAAATTTGTACAGAGTTTTGACAGTTTTGGCTGTTTCGCCAAAATTATGCATTATGCAACCTGAAATTGTTAGTGTGTGTCATGGATTGCATTATATCATTCTGACATGTCTCGGGTGATGCAGCCATTACTCAGGTTACATCAGTGAATATTTGATCCTATATAAACTCTGCAAATCATTAAGGGGTAACTCTCGTTTGTATATTGCTGTTTGATTTTACAAAAGGGTCATTCTGTCAAGCTAGAGTGAGCAGTGATGCCTCGAACTTCTGTGAACAAAGCATATAATTTCTGCTATATTTGTGGCGAAGTAACATTTGCTTCAGAAAAATGTAGTATTACCACTGAGATTAAGAAACTTGACCACCTATATTTTGGCTGCATAATTGGAGATCAAGGCAAGAGCTGGGTTCAACATATATGCTGCAACACTTCTGCAACAAATCTCTGTCAGTTAAGAAAAGGAAATCTATGCCGTTTGCTTTACCTGTTAGTTGGAGAGAGTGACCAGATCATAATGTTGATAGGGTAGATTGGTAGGTAGGTAGGCAGCTAGAAAATAAGTGGATATTGTAGAGAATCGTTGCCACCGATGTCTGTATCATGGATTATCATAGGTGTCTGCTGCTGCCTAATGCAGATAATAGTTGCCTGAGAGTTGCAGATTGGCGAGGCACCTCTATCACCAGTAGTGTGAGCTGCTACCAGTATAAAGTCGCGAGGCATTGGATACCTCATTGTAGATTTTATCTTGAGGTAGATATTTGTCTCCCTTATCCCTCCGTCTATCTTGTACTGTAAGTGAAACAGAGGTATAGACACTCTGGGGTTACAGGGTTTTATTGTGACACAGTTATAATGTTCGTGTGATGGACAGAGTGACGTGATCCACGTATTGTAAGTATGACGGTGAACCTCCTACTTTACCCTATCTCCTAAGCTTCCTTCTCTCGTCTCTCCAATTCCCTTCTGCCTTTTCTGGTTCTCTCTGGCTTTCTGACTCTCACCTCCGATATCTCGAGATATTTTACTGGCCAGTTTCCTGCTGAGTTACTTGTGTGTGCGTCTGTGTATAGTGTGTGGTACACTACCATCACGTGAGGTAATTGGCTTCCGTCAGTTACCCCATGTGTTTGATAAATTGTGGGATTCTTGATCGTTTGGTATGTGTGTGTTTGCCATATATTATGGGTTTGCATTCTGGTCAGAGCATGTGCACATCTCCACTTGAACACCAGGCGTTACATATTGTGCCAGTGTTACACAATGTGCTATGATATATTAATGCCTATAACTATTACATACGTATAAATATTACGTATTGTGTTATGACATTAATGCCTATAATAACAGCTATTGCTACCTCTTTATCGTGCTCCCAGTCAGGAAAGGTATGTTAAAGAAGTGGACCGTACAGATTCCAAACATTCCATCAGCTGTTTGCCCAGAACCCCACAGGGATGGTCTGCCTGTTCCTGAAGCACCAGTATCCTTCTCATTTGAGTCAGATGAGGGAGGGGGGAACTACAAGACATCTAGTTCTGCACCATCAACGTCACTTGACCCAGATTTTGCCCCATCCTCTTCCACTGAACCACCCTTCATAACACAAGGTGAACTGAATAATTTTGTGAGAGATTTGGAACAGCCCAAGGCAGAGTTGCTGGGCTCCAGACTACAACAATGGAATCTTCTAGTGGATGATGTTAAGGATTCCATGTTTCTTGACCATCAATAGAATCTTGTCCAGCTCTTCTTCATGTAAGTTGATCTTGTAGCCTGCAACAGCATCGATGGTTTGATGGCAACACTCAACATAGTTCATAATACAGTTGAGTTGAAACATTCCATTGATTCACCGAAAACGAGTCTTAAAACTGTTTTGCTGCGCAATGGCAGTGTTTTGCCATGCGTTCCATTTCCTCATACCGTCCATATGAAGGAAACTTATGACAACATAAAACAAGTTTTGAAGTGCATAAACTACGACCAACATCAGTGGCAACATTGAGATGAAGGGTCTTCCCATTTTGTTTGGTCTACAGAGTGAATATACAAATTACTGCTGTTTTTTTCTGTGAATGGGATAGTCGTGCAAGAGTCTCACCACACCAAGAGTGACTCTCCGCTTCAACAGTCTTTTGTTCCTCTGCTTTCCTCATATCTCAGCAACAGAAAAATAAGAGTAAAAGAAGATGATGTATATTCCAATTTCCACTCAATTAACGCCGGCGTGCCACAGGGATCAGTTCTGACACCAACCCTGTTCCTGGTTCATATTAATGATCCTTTATCTGTCACCCACAATCACATCCATTCATATGCAGATGACTCAACACTTCATAGTTCATTTACACTCAGACACTCATGTACAAAGTCTAATATCTCTAACACTCAACTCAGTACAGCCATCTCCATAACTCAAGAATTACCTGTGAATGGAGACAAAACAATCTTGTCTCATTTAATGCTAGTAAAACCAAATATATACAATTTACTAATGGACAGATATTGCCAGATTCTTATATTACCTTCAATGCTATTAACATTCCCATCTCCAAAAGTATTGAAATTCTCGGTGTCTCACTTAACAATGGCTTCAGCTGGACCTTTCAAGTCAGATCACTTGCTAAAACCGCCTCAAAGAAACTTGGATTATTGTACAGGGTCTGTAAGTTCTTCACTGACGAGCAGTTAGCTATAATTTATAAAAGTCATGTGCGCTTACAGCTTGAATATTGCTCACCCTTGTGGAGTGGATATGGAGAGGTTGCATTAAAACAACTAGATAAAATTCAGAACAAAGCTGCTGGAATTATTAATAACCCTGTTATTGTAAATAAACTACCTCCCCCACACGTAAGAAGGAATGTGGCCTCCCTTGCATTATTTTACAGGTATTTTTATGGCAAATCCTCAGACGAAGTTGCATCCATTGTGCCACCTCTCCATGCCTTCCCTCGTGCTACACGAGCATCTGGCAGAGCTCATGACTGGAACGTCATTCAGCCATATTGCAGAACTTCTGCCTATCAGAATTCTTTCATTCCCCGAACTGCATCTCTCTGGAACTCGCATCCCTAGAGTTGTTTCCCTCCAAACTTCAACCTACAGCAGTTCAAGTCCAACTGTTACGGATATTTTATGAATGAAGGACACCAGTAATCTGGTGTATGGAGCATTTTTTTTTTACTCATTTGTTTTTCCTTCTTCTGTTCTGTTATTTTAAAAAATTCACCACTTGTGGAATCAAGTAAGTTTTTTTTTTACCACCCTTGTACATCAAGTAAGGTCTGATGAAGAACTTTGTCTTAGCAACAGACAAAACCAAAGAAGCCTTCAAGTATCTCCGTTTGAAATTACCCAGGTTAAGTCAAGCAAAAATAAATGAAGGTGTTTTTGTTGGTCCTCAGATTCGTGACCTTCTTCGAGATAGTGCATCTGACAATGCACTGTGTGGCAAAGAAAAGGATGCCTGGCAAGCCTTCAAACTAGTGCAACAAGATTTCTTGGAAACAAGGCAGACAACTACAGGTAGCTGGTGGAAAACCTCCTTGCGATATACAGTACTCTTGGCTGCAACGTGTCATTCAAGATACTTTTTTTTTTTCACTTTCATCTAAATTTCTTTCCACAAAACTGCGGAGCAGTGAGCTACGAGCGTGGCGAGCGATTTCGCCAGGACATTGCAGGAATGGAGAAACGATGTCAGGGTAAATGGAGCCCATCAGTGCATGCGGACTACTGCCTGGCAGTGACCAGGGATGCTCCATTTCATGAATGCAAGAGACAAGTCCATAAGCGCAGTTAGAAGCTGAGTAATGACTGAACTTTGTACTGAAGCATAATAAGTGTTTTATATGCATGGCATGTCATATATATTCATGTAAAAACTATCGCAAACAGAAGGAAATACGTTGATTTGTAATTCATGATTAACACTGTACTGTCGGGTTTATGTATAGAAATATACAACATAAAAACTTAAATGGCTTAGAAACAGTAGCCAGTCAGTTGTTTTTATTGTCATGTTTGAATTTAGTGCATTCAAATCCGTAAGAAACAGCAAATGATATCACCGAAGCAGACAACTTTGAAAAATCTGTAGACCAGTGGTCCTTTATTACCTCTTCTTGACGCTTTATTACCACATAATACTCCGTTATTTCCCCATAAAACCCAAATATTGCCTTTTTTTCCTAACTTTCGTTATTGTTCCTGTATTTTCCCCTTTATTACACGTTATAAACTTTCTTTTTTTTATTATTCGGTCTTTTTTCCTCATGAAGACCGTTGGGGTGCTGAGCTACACTTATTCCCGAAATTTAAGGCGAAGGTGACCAGTCTCGCTCGCCCCAGAGTGGCATTATGTGAGCAATAATACCCAATTCATCCCATGGATGTAAACTTTTACGGGCCTCACCCAGTTGGAACTTCTTAACCCATTCCATCATCTTGCTAAAATGGTTTCCAACCAAAGTAGGAAATGATTTCCTTGGTTACAGGAAATCATTTGGTTTGTCACTCAGTAAAGTCACCTGGAGGTACCACTACATCTGGTAAGTGGATGATAGGCGCAACACCTACCTCTGTCTGCCCCATATTATCCGTTTAGTATCGGCGCTCATCGTAATTACTCTTGTGATGCCAAAGGTCACTATCAAGCGCAGAAAACTCAAACTCTATCCTATGGTGTTGGAGAGAAACACATTCATGCCATGGCAAGTTATGCAAAAATTCTTCAGCTCTCTAGCTATCCTCTGAAAGGGGGATGGACCACAGAAGGGCATCGTCAGCCTGCAGTCCACAGGGTTCAAGTTTGTATGAGCCAAGGGCCACGACAACAGTACCTTTATTTCTCCCCTACCACCCCTTGTTACCCCTTATTATCCTTCATTTCTTTGTTTTATTTTGCCTTATTACCCCTTTAGTATCCAATATTACCTCTTTTTTCTTTATCTTATGACCCATGTCTTACTCTTACTATCCCGTCCTTCTCATTAATACCCGAACATTACCTTAACTTTTTTTTAAAGTCCCATCATTATCTCTTATCACCTCATTATTATCCCTTAATACTTTTAATTGTCTTCGCACATAGACCCTTATTAACCGTTTTCCCTATTATTATGGCAAATTACTTCCTATTACCTTTTTACCTCGTACTACCTCTTATCCCTTTTTATTCCTTTTGTCTCAGTATTACCCCATCATTCCTTATTAGCCTTTAGTGGCCCCTTATTAACCCTGATTACTCTTTACCCTCAATTACTCCTTTACTGCACCCTCATTACCCATTATAACCACTTCCGTATTCCTTGTTATCCCACATTACCCTTATCTTTCCTTATTAACCTTTACTACTCGGCGGAGGGTCTCGGGGACGGGTATTGTTTTCACTCGGTTTGTCTGTTTGTTGGTTGGTCTGTGTCACGGGGTTTTTAAAATATATGCAGTTATTAAAAATAATGATAATGATATTGAAGAGCAAGGACAATGATTGTCTTGCTACATCAAGCAATGATTCTTAACGCTGGCTTACTTCGCCGATTTTTTTTTCAGAACGAGAATTTATAAACTTTCTCAACAGTACACAGCAGAGACTAATTACTCAATTGCTGTCTATTAGTACTGTTAGCCTCTGGAGAAAGTTACTTCACCCCTGACAATAAATAACTAATACTAATAATAAATCAGGTTCTTGCTGATGCTTAACTCCTAGGAGGCACAACGGATTTTAAGCTTAATACACAAGACTGGCATAAGTACCAATTATGAATGCAAACGTTTATGCAAGCTAGGAGCTATAAGAGAAATAAGCTTAACTGCGGAGAAATGAAACAAGAGTTTACATTACATTAAGCTCAAGCAAAAGAACTGTTAAATTTATTGATTACAAAATAAATTTAACGTTACAATTCAAAATCAAATTAATGAGATCGCACTCACTCACTCACACACGAGCTAAATTCTTACGCCTAGGAAAAACACCTTAATTAAACTCTTAAGACTAGAAAATACAAAAAGGAAATACTAGTCGATGAATGCTTTGTATCACCAAGGTGGGAGCACTGGGTAACTGTGATTCTAGTGGAGCTTGGGTTGACCTCTCACTTCTGGAGCACAGGACCTCTCTCCGTCAGAGCAACAACTGGACTGAGTAAGTCGTGGGAAAAAAGGGGGAGCAGTAGGCCGCATTTTTCTAACGGTCAAGTGAGCGAAACGCGCCCAAAACAAATCGCTCAGCGGAAGCGCTAATGTCTCACACAGAGACGATCACGTATGACAATGAAAAATTGATTTGACAAAGCTTCCATCCGAATGAGCGGTTAACTGAACGATAAACAGTGAGTTTTCCACTAATAGTTCGTGGCTTCTAACAAAAGGGAAATGTCGCGAATTTGATTCGTGACAGTCTGTCTGTCTGCCTGTTAACAAATTTACGCGGAAACTACCAGTGCGATTTTGACTAAACTTACTGGGATGATGCGCTATGACCTTTTGATCACCTGATTAGATTTTGGACTAAATTGGGCCAAGGCCCAGGCTGTAGGTCCAAAAAATGCAAAGGAAAAAAATCATTTTTTGACCATAACTCCTTTCATATTCGTCATATCGACATGAAACCAAAACCTAAAGGTATATCTTTCAAATCTGCATCCTATAACATGTTTCATTACATTAGGAAGGTCACCCCACCCCCCGTTAGTGGAAGGGGGGTCAATGTCAGGTGAGTCGGGCCTAAAATTTCAAATGGACATAAAATAGCTGATTTCCACACGATTTACACAGAATCTGATATGTGACATCTTTGACTAGATATCCTGTTGTGTTTATACGTCAGCACTAAATTGACTGTCGGGGACTGGTTTGCTGTGCCTTGGCACCGCTTCTTGTTGCTCTTATCACTCCTGTTGCCTCTTTTTGCCCCCTATTTTCTTATTTCTTGTAATTACATCTCACTACCCTCTCATTCTCTGTTATTATTCATTTTTACTCCATATTTTTCTTATTACCTCCTGTTAATTTTTACCTATCACAACCCCTCAGTGTCCCCTTACTATCCTTATTTCCCCTCAGTAGCCTACCCCTTATTACCTGCACCTCCTTGCACAGCAGGTGGCCGAGGTGACGTTGCTAGCTTTGATCTTTCTGCTTCCGCCACGTAATTACTGTATTATTAGCAATCCTCCCTCCCCCCTTCCCACTCTGGCCCTAGTCCTTACTCTCCCTGCCTCATTCCCTCCCTCCCTTCATCCACCCATCCATCCTTTACCATCTCTTTCCCCTTCGTTTTTAACTTTACTCACCCCTCCCTCCATTCCTCTTTCACCTTCCTAGCATCTTTCTCCCTCTCTGCCTCTTCCTTCCTCTATTTCTCACACTCCCCACTTCCCTCCTTCTCTTCCTTACCCTTCCTTCCTACCTCCTTCCTCCCCGTACCCCTCCTTACCTGCCTGGCTTATCTTCCTTTCGTTTCTCCTTCCCTGTCTTACCGTCCCTACCTCCCTCCCTATCCCCTTAGTCCTCCTACTGTACATTCCTCCCTTCCTACTTCTCCATCACCCTCCCGGCTCATCTGCATCTCACCCTTACCATTCTCTCCCAGATCACAACATCGCTTGTCATTTATCCGGCTCCAGCCTCACTATTTCACCTTGGGATTCTCCTCGTTCAGATTCACCTACTTAACCAGCCTTCGTTTCCTTATTCCTTGTCCGGTCCTAAACTTTTTTATCACTGTACCCTTCCTCCATATCCCTCCCTAAGCCCCCTTCCACTCTGCTGTTCCCTTCCTTAGCTCTTCCTGTTTTCCTCACTCTACGTAGACTTCATCTGTCTCTTGAGTTCCTCCTCTTTTCCCTCTCCCTGTCCGCCTCACCATCTGTAAACTCCTACTCTCTATTTCTTCAGGAACTAAAGGCCCATGTTTTTAGTGGCAGTGAGCTTAGCTGGATAATTGGTTTACAGGATGTAAACAAAGTCGTAATGAAACAAAAGCATTCCTGGACCGAATGCTAATCGCCCGCCAAAATATGTTGTTGGATTAGGACAAGTTACCTACACACTAAATTTAAAGAAATTTCTCAGAACTCTACGAAATTCAGTCACCGCGTTTCGCAGAAAATAAATCCATATTTTAACTAGCAAGCACTCAGAGCGCCTACCTCCGCCAATATCATTGCCATTAAAAAGGATCTGGATCCGGATCTGCCTCAAAATTTATTCAGTACTTTCTTGGTCCATGGCCCACCATTCCACAAAATTTCATTTAAATTCAGTGAGAACTTTTGAAAACATTGTGCTGGATACTCCGGCTCAGGATCCGACCTAAAATTTAATCATTTCTTCCCTGTCCCATGGCCCACACTTCCACAAAATTTCATCACAATCAGTTCATAACTTTTTGAGTAATCCCAGATCCGGATCCGTGGATATAGGATCCGGATCCTCCTCCATATTTCATCATTTTTTTTTTTTAATCCACTGCCTACCTTTATAAAAAATTTCATTGAAATTCATTGAGAACTTCTGGAGATATTGTGCGGGAAACTCCGGATCCGGATATGGATCCGCCCCCAAGTTTAATCATTTCTTCTCTGGCCCATGGACCACCCTGCCACAAAATTTCATCAAAATCCTTTCATAACTTTTTTAGTAATCCTACTAACAGACAGACAAACAAAGAAACACTGGGTAAAACATAACCTCCTTGGGGAAGGTTGAAATATATGTAGCGGCTGGCACGCGGTCGTCTTTGATTAAATCTTCACCAAAAATAATAAGCTTCTGCACATCCACGTAGTTGTTACTTCCTGAATGATTGGTGAAAATTCGTCCACAATTTCTCTATGTATGATGGGAACAGGAACACACACACACACACACACACACACACACACACACACACACACACACACACACACACCAACAAAACTATGATGCCCTCTCATCCCCTCTGTTGTCTGTGTAAGGCAATAAACTTTCCGATTGTCCTCATACACACATGACTATAGGAAATCGACGAGAGTCTCACGGCTCTATCCGGCCACTCAGTACCTGTCCAAATTACAACTGTCCTTGAACCACACTTCGCTTTGGAGCAAATGCGTTGCTACCCTATCGGGCCACAGAACACTTGCCCAAGAGTCGTTTCTGAACAGCCACCACAACCAGCATCACCAAAACCATTATCATCATCACTGCAACTGCCACCACCACCACCACCACCACCATCATAATCATCACAGCTTCCATCAACATCACCACCACCATGGCTACCACGGCAACCACCACCATCATCATAGCTACCACCACCACCACCATCAGAGCTATCACGGCAACCACCACCATCATCATAGCTACCACCACCACCACCATCACAGCTACCACCACCACCACCACCACAGCTACCACCACCATCAGCATCATCACAACCACCACCATCACCACCACCATCACAGTTACCATCACCACAGCAACTATCACCATCATCACCATCGCAGCTACCACTACCACCATCATCACATCTACCACAACCTCCACCGTAACAGCTACTACAACCCCCATCACCACAACTACCACTACCACCATAACCATCACAGGTACCATCACCACCTCAGCTACCACCATTTTCTTCTGAATAAAATCATCTGTTCATAGCATCAGTGGAGTAACAGACATCAGAGTGTAGATGTGTACAGCCTCTCTCTCTCTATCTCTCTCTCTCTCTCTCTCTCTCTCTCTCTCTCCAAAGACGTATGAAACTCCACGGAAATACCTCGCCACGTCTTCCCTGTGCGTGAACAGTATTTTAACACCAATGGGGACAATTATTAAGGACCAAAACACTCCTTGGGAAAATATTAACTGACATGAAATTGAAACAGGTCCATCTGGGGCTCAGTTCCAACTATCCTGCCAATTTTCATCAAAATCCTTTTTTTCCAGTTTTGGCTACACACACACACACACACACACACACACACACACACACACACACACACACACACACACACACACACACAGGATTATAGTACATTCGATCTGCAACCTTACTTCGCCCTCTTATCTTTATGCCTCTTGAAGAACCACTCTTTACCCTCTCACATGTGACTTGTGTGCTAAGCCTCTCACACTTTCTTCACCGTGACCTCACATCTCGCACCGTTCCTTCACCCCTCCCACACCCTCCATTCACCCCTCCTACACTCTCATTTCAACCCTCCTACACCCTTCATATACCCCTCCTACACTCTCCATTCACCCCTCCTACACTCTCATTTCAACCCTCCTACACCATTCATCCCTCCATTCACCCCTCTCCCCTTCGTCCCTTCCCCACTCTTCTCGTCTTTTCCTCAGCTCCCGTCTCTTCCACTAATCCTGTCAGCCTAGCGATGTGTCGACCTGAGAAGCCTTTTAGCCATACCCCACCCACATCTCTCCCTACCACACCTCACCTATCCCTACCACACCCACACCCAACCCAACCACATTTCTACCAGTCCCTACCACACCCACACCCAGCTCTACTACATCCCTACCTATTCTTACCACACCCTCACCCAGCCTTACCACATTCCTACCTACTGTATTCCTACCACACCCTCACCCAGCCCTACCACATCCCTGCCTGTTCCTACCATACCCTCATCCAGCCATACCACATCCCTGCCTGTTCCTACCACACCCACACCCAGCCCTATCAAATCCCTACCTATTCTTACCACACCCTCACCCAGCCCTACCACATCCCTGCCTGTTCCTACCATACCCTCATCCAGCCATACCACATCCCTGCCTGTTCCCACCACACCCATACCCAGCCCTATCACATCCCTACCTATTCTTACCACACCCTGACCCAGCCCTACCACATCCCTGCCTGTTCCTACCATACCCTCAACCGGCCCGACCACATCCCTGCTTGTTCCTACCACACCCTCACCCAGCCCTACCACATCCCTACCTATCCCTATCACCTCTTCATCCAGCCCCACTACATCACTACGTATTCCTACCACAATCCCACCATTCCTGCTGATCCTTACCGCACCCTCACCAACTTTACCACATCCCAATTTATCCCTACCACACCCTAACCCAGTCCTACAACATCCCTACATATCCCATCCACATACTACAACATCCCACTCATCCTTACCAAACCCCCATCCAGTCCTACTACACCTCCTCCCAACCATGGAACACCCCGCCCCAGCCTACCACATCCCCACCAACGGTACCACACCCCCATTCAATCCACCACACCCTTACCCAACTCTAGCACACCTCCAACTATGTCCATTACACGCACACACAGCCATACCACATCCTAACCCAGCCCTCTTATGCCTCTTCCAGCTTCCCTCATCTACTAAATTCCTCCTCCATCCGTCACCCAGCAATCCCAGTTCTCAGTCTCATCCCTCCAACCTGATCATGACTCCCTCCAAACCTCTTGTTTTTCCAACTCTTTCATGGCTCCTTCCATCTCTCTATGTTTCCAACTCTTTCATGGCTCCTTCCATCTCTCTATGTATCCAACTCTTTCATGGCTCCTTCCAAATCTTACAGTCATCATTTAGCAGGGCCACCTCTCACCCTAATCCATCCAACCGTCCCAGGTCTCTTCCTATAACTCATCTTTCCTTCCCACTTCTAATATCAGTTCTTCCAGACATGACCATGTCTCTCTATCCCCTCAGGAGCGACGTGCGGCCTGGGTAGCCTGAACCCTGAACTGTACAAAACGGAAGAGCTGGAGGGAGACCTGGAGCAGTACCCTGGCGACCACATCGGGAGGGTGTGGCTGCAGCTCGAGTATCACGTTGATGCAGAGAAGCTCCTCGTGACGCTCATTAAGGCCAAAAACCTTCCCAGCCGACTCATCGGTTCCATCAACTCCTGCGACCCCTTTGTCAGGTTAGGCACATTTACCTTCAGATCGTAATGGGGATGATTGTGGCCGGGGGAGGTTGTGTGTGTGTGTGTGTGTGTGTGTGTGTGTGTGTGTGTGTGTGTGTGTGTGTGTGTGTGTGTGTACACCAGATAATCTTGTCTTACTTCACATTTAAAATGAGCAACTCAAAACACATTCGTCTATTACAAGACATGCTTTACTTCCATGTATGTTTGTTTTTACGTATTTAGCAGTTTTCCTTCTTCACCTTGTGAAATTTTTTATTGTTCTGTCTCACTGTTTTTTTTTTCCAGATCTCAGGTGTGCCATTCTTTTCTTGCAATTATTATCACATTCTTTCTCTGTGAAATATTCCTTTCTTCGAATAATTGATCAACACACCCCCTACTGCCCCGAAAATCACTGTGTTCTTCAGTCTTTAGATACTAACACCTCTTTTTCCTTCTCTGTCACTATTCATCCCCGTATCTTATCCAAAATGCTCGGTGTAGAGCGCGACCATAAGCTTCTTACACACTGCTGGTGGTGTAGAACGCCATCAGTTCAGGCTTTGGGTATATTTTCCACAAACATTTTATTACACTCCCGCCACGTTACTTCTAATGTTTCGGCCTATATCACATCAAACGCCGCCTCCTTCACATTCCTTAACGATAGTTTCTTGGCCAACATATATCTTCCTTGTGCATCACCTATCCCCGCCACGTTTCCCAATGCTCATTTTCAAGGTTTCCCAATGCTCATTTTCAAGGTTTTCTATGTACTGATATTATAGTATCTCGTTTGCTCTATATTCCTCTTCCATACTTTAGCAGTCTCCCATTGTCATCCATTACATTTCTGCACATTCCCTATATTTTCTCACCTCTTTCCCAAAGCAGTTGCCTATATTAATAAAACAATTGCATTAATAATCTTGTACATAAATTATCGGTCATCTTGAAACCTAAGTACACTGTATCAAAATAAGTATCGGTGCACATTTCTGCGAAACAGTCTGATACTACAGACGATTGTTACTGCAAAATTCCAGATAGTTGTACTCTACATTGGTAGTATTGGTTTCTTAAGGATGCCATATATGTCGCTCACTTGACATTTTCTAGTCAGTTCTGTCAACATACGTATATTCAGATGAAAACAGAAATTACCTCGGATCGTCATGAGCAATACTGATCACTTAGGGTATCACCGGACTCCCTTCCCCCTGGGCCATACTTATCTAGTGAACACTGGGTAAAAGTCCAGATTGAAATTCACACATACACTGTCCTTCAAGAATATTTCTTACAAATTTGATATGATTAGGGCAAACATCCCTGGATATGGGAGAGAGATAGCATACTACCATAGTATTTTCTGCGGGTTTTAGAGACGACTAAGGGGGAAAGGGTGGCGTGGATCAAGAATCCCCTTATCCTCCAAACAACTACCCATACACAATCTCGGAAACGTGGATCTCATGGGGATAATATCTGAGCTTAGGGTTACTGTAAAAGAATCTACTGTTACATTTCCTCTTTACTAGTTAGATTAGAGTCTAATATCATTTACCAGGAGCTTTCAGGGTTCATTTCCGAGGGTAATTATAAACATTGTTAAATTTCTGGTTAGACCTGTCACCTGTAATTCTTCCCTCATTCTTTTTAATTGATATGAAGAGGTCAGAACTTGAATTTTTATAGGAAATTATGGAACAGAACACACATGAAAGAATACAGTAGTCCTCAAATTTACATAGGAAAACTGAAATACTTTGAAAATCATAAAATAAGTAAAAGAATTTCTGGCTATCATAAAATCATCCACAATTTACAAGCTATAAACAATGCTGTAGTTACAGTCAGTGGAAAGTGTAATACCAAATAAGGGACATCACTTACATAACAGCTCTTTTGCTTAATCTCCTACTCGCGAACAGTTACAAGACATACCCAGTTATCCAAAACTGTGTATCGGTGGGGGTGTTCAGTCAGTCGGTATTTGGATATCGAAGCAAATGTTCCCATAAAATGCTGAAGAAAAGCCAGAGATGCTTTTCAAGCCCAAACCCAAACTCCCATATACCTGACTCAATCAACAGTGACTGACACATGAACTTCATAGGTAATTTTATGATCCTCATAAACAATACTATTGCTGATAAATGTGACAGCAAACATCACAAGAAGGAAGGTGAGGTGGTGGTAGAGTAACTGGCAGCCAAGTGAGGCGGTGGGAGAGCAACTGGCAGCCAGATGTGGCGGTGGGAGGGCAACTGGCAGCCAGGGGAGGCGGTGGGAGGGCAACTGGCAGCCAGATGTGGCGGTGGGAGGGCAACTGGCAGCCAGGTGAGGCGGTGGGAGGGCAACTGGCAGCCAGGGGAGGCGGTGGGAGGGCAACTGGCAGCCAGATGTGGCGGTGGGAGGGCAACTGGCAGCCAGATGTGGCGGTGGGAGGGCAACTTACAGTCCGGGGAGGCGGTGGGAGGGCAACTGGCAGCCAGGTGGGGCGGTGGGAGGGCAACTGGCAGCCAGGTGGGGCGGTGGGAGGGCAACTGGCAGCCAGGGGAGGCGGTGGGAAGGCAACTGGCAGCCAGATGTGGCAGTGGGAAGGCAACTGGCAGCCAGGGGAGGCGGTGAAGGGGGCAACTGGCAGCCAGGGGAGGCGATGGGAGGGCAACTGGCAGCCAGGTGGGGCGGTGGGAGAGTAACCGGGAGCCAGGTGAGGCGGTGGGAGGGTAACCGAGAGCCAGGTGAGGCGGTGGGAGGGCAACTGGCAGCCAGGTTGGGCGCTGGGACGGCAACTGGCAGCTAGGTGAGGCGGTGGGAAGGCAACTGGTAGCCAGGCAGGGAGCGAGCTACGGGGGGGGGGGGCAGGGGGACGGGGAGGGAGATAAGCAGGGGAGGGGGAGGGGACTGGGAGGGAGACAAGCAGGGGTGGGGGAAAGCTGGGAGGGATACAAGTGGGGGTGAGGGAGGTTGGGGGAAAGGGAAGGGCAGGGGGATTGAGAGGGAGACAATCAGGAGTGGGGGAGGGGGAGGGGACTGGGAGGGAGACAAGCAGGAGTGGGGGAGGGTGGGGGGAAGGGAGGAAAACAAGAAAGCCAAACTGCCCTACTACCCCCACCCCCGTCTCTCTCACTTGCTCACTCACTCATTCTCTCACTCATCCACTCATTTTCTCACTCAGTCACTCACTCACTCTGTCACTCTCTTTCACACACACACACACACACACACACACGCACACACACACACACACACACACACACACACACACACACACATATCCCCTCCATCCCCCATCCCCAACCTCCCACCGTCCCTCCTCCTTCCCCTGCCAAGCTCGGCTATTTTTTTTTTTAGTATTTGGCGATTTACTCGAAAACTGTTGGTCGTATAAAAATTCCGAAAACAAGAAAGCTCGTGAAATTCTGCATCTAGACATATGCTTTGCTCTTGCATGATATGGGTAAAATTTTGGGCTTGGATGTTGGAAAATAATTTGAAATTTTTACTTTTGAACAAATTTATTCTCACTGCATTTCTGTACTTTTACTCATCAGTTTTGTGCGTTTTTATTAGCTTATAGTTTAAACACCATAGGAGATGATGATGTACAATTTATACCAATATAACCAATTTCCACGGGCAAATCTGGCCGTGAAATTGTTTTTCTTTGTGCCCGGGCAGAAGGCCCCGTGGCTGGGATGGAGAAAGGACGGGTGGAGAAGAGATGGGATGGAGGGAGGACCGGGAGAAGTGCACACACCACCACATTTGCTTTTGGACGCGCTCTTTTCTAACCTAGGGAGAGGCGAAGTGTTTGGACTTGTGAATCAGCAGTGTTCTGATTGTGGAAATGTTCCCCAATTTCTTTTGTTCGGTGTAGTGAATATTCGGTTACCGATGCGTTGGATATCAGGCAATGCTTTACATCATAGATGTATACTTATTGACCAGGACAGACAATGAAAATGGTGTTGTGTGCAGGCTGCTACTTATTCTGAGAACAAATTTTACATACTGAGAACGTAGCAGGATGTCATATTTACTGACAGTAATGTTAATGATGCCTTTATTTTGTGAAGATACATGAGTAGTCTTACAGTACATAAAATTAAATAATGCAAACCTACAAGGTAATATATATACATTGGTGTATACATTAAAACAAATACAAAAGAAAAGAAAGTACATTCAAAGTCAAGTGTTGATTATTAAGGAATTTCGAAATATTACTTTTAAAGGTATTTAACCCGCCGTATGCCAGCTATTTTTAGCCCTATGGGTCACCCATGCCAGCCATTTTTCGACTTTTTTTGGGGGGGGTTAAAATGATAGGTTTTGATGTGAAAACAACGAATTTCACCATAAAATGCTCACCAAGGCTCAGAAACGGGTTTTATTGAGTCCAGCATACTTGTGTACAGGTATAGCCGCTTTCTCATGCTCACCACGTACGTGAGAGAAAGCCGTTTTCTATGTAAGGTATACTCAAGTATTTATGCTGGGAAGGTATAGCAATGTTCAGTACACTTTTCTGGTTAATCATTACTTCAGCATCTATCACAATTTGCATGTCTTTCTCGCTGTGAATGCATTATCTTACACTTACTTGAAGATAGGTACAACCTGACTTCATTATGTACAGTCCTGGCACTTACAAGAAGGTATTTACAACTTGACTTCCCTATATAGTCCTTATACTTACAGGAAAATATTTACAACTTACACTTACATGAAAATATTTACAAAATGCCTTCACTATGTACAGCACTGGGTGAGGCACAGGCAGAGGGAGGCTGTGCGAGCGTGAGTGGGGGAGCGAGCGAGTGCATGGCCTTGACAGCCTGGGAGATGGTAGAGGAACAGTTACCTTACATGCCTGCCAATTTTTACCTGCGAATCTTGAAAAATGCGGTCACAGTGAAGTTCTTTATTTTAAACCGTTTTAAAACAGCACTGGCCCTGGCCGTGGAATTATGTCAGACCGTTTTCAAACGGCACTGGCACGCAGTGGGTTAACATAGAATTGGACATAGCTGTAGTAGGCAGTTTATTCCATTGCAGTGGTCCTTGGTAGGCCAGTGATCTGCATCCTATGGTTAGGTTTTTCTATGGTACATACAAATCAGAGTATTGTCTGGTATCCCTTGAAAGCGCATCACCAACTCTGAAACCTAAGTACCTAAGATGTAGTAGTTTTTACGTTACTATACTGATTTCATAATTATGAGATACTACTTGAAACACTTAACCAGTCAAACTTATTCATAAAAGGAGTTGCATGGTCACGCTTTTTACCGTGACCAACGGCAACCTTAGCTGCGAAGTTTGCAGTTTTTGCATCCTAGATATCTGAGTTTTATTACACATGCCCCAGATTAACAAATATTAAAGTATTTTGTTTATTACATGTGAGTGTATTAATAGTTTCCTGGAACTGTAACCAAACATGTCTTTTGTCTTGTATGTTCTTTCAAATATCCATACATTTTATAATACTGTTAATGTGGTTGTCAAAGGTCATGATGGCATCCATGTAAATATCTAAATCTTTGGCTTGCTTTGTGAGGATGATAGTATCCTGTTAAAATTTTCAAAATAAAATCATGTGGTATTTTGGTTAATAAATTCTGGCTGCCTGTAACAACCAGTTTGTTTTGGTTGTATTGCTTGGTAAACCATTTTTCTCAAACTAATTTTTAGCTTAATGTTAAGTGTCTTCGACCCACTGTTTAAAAACTGCCAGACTTGATACACAACCAAATTGTAAAAACTAAACGTCGTCAGTGTACTGACCACTAACACAGTCGTTTGCTGTACTATGGACATCATACAAACAAACATCGTAAAAAAACAGGTCCCAGTGTTGACTCCTGGGAATTCTGTATGATATAGACACTTAACTGAAACTGAGTTATTTAATCGCACAGGTTTTATTCTGTTTCTTAAATAACTCTTGAACCAGAAGTTATCAACATTAAAACTATACAATTTTCTTAATAAAAGCTGATGACTGATACTGTCAAAAGCCTTGGATAGTCTGCAGAGTTAATACCATTATCTTTTTGCTATCCATATTATTGTAAATACACTCATATATTTTTATTAGTGCTGTCTCAGCGGATAATATTTTCCTAAAACCATGCTGGGTCTGTAAAAGCAGACCATTTGATTCAGTATTGTCAATAAGTTGTTGTGAGTATGCTTTTGATAAGGAGGAAGGCTATCACTGGTTTCATGACCGTTTTTACTTAGCTCTGTCCTTCTTAATTGTGATAATGAGTGAAAAACATCTCACAAAATAACTTGATCTATTAACCAAGCTTCCCAAAACAATCCCATTCTAAACGTAGATCTAATCTATGCAGGAAAAATTTATCAGTTGTGTTAAAATGGTTAAGAACAATGATGAACGTGACCCAAACATCAATAATAGATATGAATAACTGTTTCAAATCCCACCTCGCACCAACAGTGCGCTCTGAATGGACACAGTGTAAGTCAGTCCGAACCCAAGTAAGGTTTTTTGGGGAGTGCAAAAAGGCGGCGCCACTACTTGATGACTAAAACCCGATGTGCACTTTTAACCCAAGGGAACCTTTAGAAGTCTGGTTTCTGTAGCCATTGCGACAGGCGCACCAAGTCTGAGCTATCAGTTCTGGGGACTGATAGCTCAGACTACATCAAGTAGAGGCTGACATAAGCCAGCTGTTATCGATAGCTTCGGATATGCATTCAAAATCTGGTGATAAATTTGTTTATCTTATTCACCTGGCATTAGTTGGGCATCAGTTTAAGAGAACAATGTTTTCTTGCAGCCTAAGGGCCCAGAATGTTTACTTGTTCCCAGCTAGTGTTGTGGAGGTAAAAACTCGTCGGGGTGCACTTGTTTCATTTGTGTGTGTGTGTGTGTGTGTGTGTTGTCAGTTTATCTGCCTTTTGTGTGCATATTTTTTTAAAGCTGAATATAATAATGAGACGTGTTTTAGAACAAAACCTTTGTGCAGTGCTTTTCTCGTACTCCGTGGGTTATTATTTAGAAATTTATTTTGTGCATTATTCATTTATTCATCATTTGCAAACATGTTTTTTTCACAATATTTTAATGGGTATTTATGTGTGGGGTACAGGTGGTAGTTGCAGCTGGTGTAGGGTTAACTAGGTGGTTGTTACTGAGGTGTTGGTCATTAGTGCTCCGCCCATCTGCTGTTAGACCACACCTTTTTCGCTACACTAACCTCTAGTGTGGCTATGGCGGTGTACTGTCGGGCTCTGCTGATGAACGAGAGATGCACATGGCGGTGAAGAGTGGCTGAGAAGGAAGAATTACCCACAAAGGGAAAAAAACACTTACAGAAAATGTAAAGAGAGAGAGAGAGAGAGAGAGAGAGAGAGAGAGAGAGAGAGAGAGAGAGAGAGAAGGACCATATTTCAGCATAGGAAAACTGTCGTGGAAATTTCATAGGAGAGATTGGAAGGTGAAACTCTTCTACTCTATCCTACTCTGTAAGGTAAAAATAACATTAATGTTAAACCATAATGCTGATCCTGCATTTACCAAGGTTTGAAAGAAAGGAAATCACCTATCAGTTTTTCGCATTATTCGGCCATGAATGTGTTGAGTTGGTGATTCAGAGCTAGATACTTATCAAAGTGACTTCTAGATGCTGTGTACCACATTCCTAGGCACCTTGTTCCGTATGTTGACGACGACGACCTTGTTAAAAAAAAAAAAAAAAAAAAAGCGTCGTTTGACTAGAAACGTTTGCCAGTAAGTTTATCCATTACCTCTAGTGTAAGCAGAATATCTACTGTGAAGTACACACCGACAACCATATTGTCATGCTCTTTAAAATTTGTGAATACTTGAATTAAATCTGCTTGCAATCTCTGCTTTGATAAGTCAAGTGGCTTCAGCTCTTACAAGTGTTCATCATATATATGTTTCCCAGTCCAGGTAGCGCTTTGGCTGCTCTACAGTGCACTCTCTCTAGCTTCTCTTTATCTTTCTTTTAATACGGTGACCAAAATTGAACACATCAGATGCTAACGCACTAAGAAACTGTACAAGGTAAGGACGATATTCTGCGATGTGAATTCGAATGCTTTGCAAATGAATCAAACTAGTTTTTTCAACTTATTATTGCTTTAGTGTACTGGTGACTTGGTTTTAAATAATTTGTTAGTATAATACCTAAATCTTTTTCTTGGTGTACACATTTCTACTTATGCAAGGAAGAAGGAGCCAAAGGCCAGGTGCCGGCAAGATTGTTCCCTCCAAGAAAAAAAAAAAAAAGATAACAGAGGGCCAAATTCAGTACCCGTTCAGTTTATAGACTGGAGATCATAGGCAGTAGGAATTACAGACAGAGGGAGACAGTTCCGGAGTTGACCTGTTGTATACATCAAGGACTGAGAGTAATGGTTAACTCTTGCATTAGAAAGCTGGACAGAAAACTGATGAGAGTTTGTTGTTCAACGGGTGCTACGTGTCCTCCATACTGGTGGAGGAATGCAACCAGACATTTCAAATGAGCAGTGACCATTGAAATAGCGATAGAAAGAGAAAAAAAATGCAACAGTGCAGTGAAAAGACAGAGATTGAAGGGAGCCAGTAAGAAGAGGAGAGTTAATGAGATGAAGAGCCTTGACTCTACCATGTTGAGAAGAGCTGTATGTGGGAAGCCTCCCCACACATGAGAGTTGTACTTTTCACAGGAGCAAATAAGACCCTTGTATAGAGTCGACGACTGTGCAAGGGTAAAGCAGGCACAGAGTCGGCTAGCATACCTAATCTCTTGAAAGCAGATTTTACAACTGAGGTAACACGATCTTTCCAAGATAAATCCCGAGAGAAAGAAACCCCAAATATGTTAAATGATGATGCGGGATTGAGTTGGATATTGATAAGAATTAGAGGATACCCATGCGGAAGATATTGTTGGGTTGAAAGATGTAAGAACTTAATTTTTGATGTATTAAAAAACAAGATTACTTTTGCTTCAATCAGAAATATGAGCCAAGTCAGACATTAGGTGTGCCATAGCACACCTATACTTGTATGTTGAAGTAACTGCTAAGATGGATGCTGCGGGAAGCGAATGCAAAGGTAAAGGGTGGAGTCATCATCGTAATAGGTGGATTGAGTTAGATGTACAGCTAAAAAGGTCACTGATGAATAGAAGGGAGAGAGTTGGCGATAAGACAGAACCCTGAGGAACACCACTACTAACAGCTTTAGAAGAATGGTGGCCATCAACAACAGCTGCTATAGAACGACCAAAAAGGTAGCTAGAGATGAAGGTAAAGATAGAAGGATAGAAACCGCAAGAGGGCGGTGTGGAAAATAAAGATTTATGCCAGACTCGATCGAAAGCCTTTGAGGTTCAAGTGCAATGGGAAAGCCTTCGCCGAAGTCCCGAAAGGAGGATGACCAGGCATAAGAAAAATGCGTGAGAAGGTCGCCAGTGGAGCGTTTCTGGCGGAACCCATATCCATACTGACGATCGGAAACAAGGTTGTGACAGGAAAGGTGCTTTTTTTTTTTTTTTCGTTAAGAATAGACTAAATAACTTTTGAAATACAAGATGCTAAAGCAATGGGCAGAAGTTAGAGGGCTGGAAATGTTCACCTTTCTTTTGGACAGGCTGAATAAGAGCAAACTTCCAGCAAGAAGGAAAAGTACAAGTTGATAGACAAAGACAAAAGACTTTATTTTGGCAGCGTGTAAACACAGAAGCACAGTTCTTGAGAACAACAGGAGGGACCTCATCGGGTCAGTATGGCTTGTTTAGTACTGAGGCCAGTGATGGCAGAAAATACATCAATTGAAGAAATTTTAATGTCAGCCATGAGGATGTCAGAGGGGGGAAGTGATGGAGGAACAGCACCGGAATCGTCTAAGGTGGAACTGGAGGAGAAAGTCTGAGTGAATAGTTCTGTTTTGTCAGTGGAATAAATAGCTACAGAGCCATCAGAGTGGAAAAGAAGAGGGAAGGATGATGAGATAAAGGTGTTAGAAAAGACTTTGGCAAGGTGCCGGAGTAACTGAAGTTTTCATTTTGATTTCCAATATACAGTATAGGAGTTAGCATTTGCCGACATCAAAATCGGTTTCCCATATTTGAGACCAGTGACCAGCTCATCAAGATCTTTTTCAGTCATTAGTCTTTATTCTGGGGAATCTGTTCGTTACCATATTTGCGTCATCAGCGAATCTGGATATTTTACAATACAAACTTTCGTCATTGTCACCAATATAAATTAGAAACAACACATGGCCCATAATGAACCTCGAGGCACTTTGTAACATTCGCCCAGCCTGATTCCTTCCGATTAATAACAACTTGTTTACGGTCTGTAAGCCAGCTTTTGATTCACTTTAGAACTCTGCTTCTTATACCACAAACTTTAATTATCACAAGCCTTTAGCAAGATGAGGCAATATAGTTTTAGTCGGTGTGTGTGTGTGTGTGTGTGTGTGTGTGTGTGTGTGTGTGTGTGTGTGTGTGTGTGTCCTTATGTATCTGTTGCCAAAATATCTCGAGAAGTTGTGAACGAATTTTCACCAAACCTTCAGGAAATAGCAACTATGTGGATGTGCTGAAGCCTGGTACTTTTGGTGAGGCCTTGATCAAAGACGACCGAATGCCAGCCTCCACATACTTTATAATATAGATTGGCTTCTTTGTGAAATGCGGTGACTGAATTCTGTAGAGTAATGCAAATTTTCTTCAAAATTGCATTGTAGTTAGCTTCTATCTTATTGAACAACATATTTTGGCTGGCGGTTAGCATTCAGCTCCCGAATCCTTTCGTGTCTTTTTCTCAAAAAGTCTCTGATGGGGAGCTTTTGTGAATGCTGTATGGAAATCGAGATAGTTTTTGACTTACTTAATTTTATCATTCCTGTCAGTAATACCACTAAAATGTCAAGTAGATCTGTAGCACATGCACGAATGTTCCTAAATCCATGCTGTGTCTTAATGAGCTTCTTTTTTTCCAATTACTTAATTAATCTATCTACAATTATTATATCAATAAACTTGCATAAAACTGGTTAAACTAATTGGACAGTAATTTCCGATGTCGTGATTTATGGCCCTGTTAAACTACTGGTGCATTTGTTAGTTTCCAGCAGTAGTGTCAGCGAGGCAAACTAAAATTTTCAAGAGCTGCTTCTGTGTTCTTTCAAGATCGGCAAAAAATTTTCAAGTTATGGCACTAGCCGACAGTCATTACATAAGTTCATGTTTTTAATCATTACACCCAGTAATACTATAATGGATATTTGTGGAAAGCAAATACTGTATGTTCCATGTACAGCAATGGGTAACAGACAATTTGTATTTTTTTAACAATAAGACATAATAAAAGATATTGGAGAGTGATTACTCTCTACTCAAGTGCCAAGTTCGATGTTTTTTGTTGTACAAGTAAAACCTGTACATTTGGGCTTTTAGATAAATAAAATAACAGTGTTTTAGTCTTCAGTCGTGACCTTTGGCATCTCTTTGTAAGGTTCAATTTGCACAACAGTCTTTCTACATATGCACTGGAGAAAGGCAAATGGCAGCAGTGAGACCGAGAGATATTGATATGATCTGAGTATACAGTTTTAAGTGGACTAATACTAATTATAGACAATTTTTTGGAGAACCTGTTAAAAAAAAAAATCAAGTAAAAGAAAACGAAAAATTGCATTCTTACAAAGAGAAAGAGCATTCTTATGGTCAGAGACGTCAAATATGACGCACTGCCTAGATTAGTATTGATGGTTTAATAATAATAACTAATTATTATAACAAGTACACGTTAATGAGATGGAGGACCATCCCAGTTATATTAAAAAAAAAAAATCCCACTTTTGAACTGATTAGGAGACTTTATAAAGGTATGAGGACGCCCATCGTCGAGTATGGAGACAATCTTTTAATTAACAGTAAGTTACTATTGGAACAGATGAAGCTAGATTACTGTCAAACTGGCGTACATGACTGCAGCTCCATTGGTATTAGAAATAGACCCGCGTATGAAGGAATAAAGGTGCTTCAGTAAATAAATCGGGCAAAAAATTGTATAACCTTTAAAATTCACCACTAAAATTTAGAGAAGCTCAAGAAATAATGTGAAGATAAATCTTACGAAAATAGCAGAATACTGAAAGTGGCCTTCTTTGTAGTCAACAGTTTCCAATAAATCTGCGAAATAAAAAAAAGGACGTATGATATCCCAGTGCGTACGTCCTTTAGCCTCATGTATCACTACGGTAAGCAGTCATTGTGGCAAGTAGTCAGTATGGTAAGAAAAGGGAAGGAAATATTACCATTCTAAAACCTGGATAACATGGGAATATAGCAGCAGCATATTTGTATTAAGAATATATGGAGTGGAGGGGAAATTGTTGAGTGCTGTGAAGAGTATGTACGAGGGAGCTAGGGCTACGGTGCGAGTGGATGGTGAGCTGAGTGAGTTCTTTGATCTCAATGTGGGACTGAAACAGGGGTGTGTAATGTCTCCATGGCTGTTTAATATATATATGGATGGGGTTGTAAAGGAGGTGCAAGGTAGGGCAGTGGATGTGGGGGTGGCCCTAATGAATGAGGGTGAGATTTGGAAGCTTCCGGTGTTGCTGTTTGCTGATGATACAGTATTGTTGAGTGAAGATGAATGGGAGTTGCAAAGTTTGGTGAATGAATTTGGGACAGTGTGTAGGAGGAAGAAGCTGAAGGTTAATGTAAACAAAAATAAAGTTATGGTGTTTGAGAGGAATGAAGTCACAGAGTGTGCAGTGAGGTTGGATGGTGAGGATATGGAGAATGTGAGTGCATTCAAGTACTTGGGTAGTGTGATGAGTAAGGATGGAACTTTGGGGGATGAAGTACGTGAGAGGGTACAGCAGGGAAGGAAGGTTGTTGGTACACTGAAAACAGTGATGAGAAATAGGGAGTTGAGTATGGAAGTTAAGAAGTCACTGCATGATGGTATTGTGATCCCTACCCTGACGTATGGAAGCGAGGCGTGGACCTTGCAAGAGGGGAACAAATCAAAAGTGAGAGCAGTGGAAATAAGTTACTTGAGAGGTGCATGTGGAGTGACGTGGAGGGACAGGTTGACGAATGAAGAAGTGAAGGAACGTTGTGGGGTAGATGTGGATGTGGTTGAGAAGATTAGGAGAAATACACTGAGGTGGTCTGGACATATGGAGAGAATGGAGAATGAAAGACTGACTAAGAGGGTGTATGTAGGTGAGGTGGAGGGGGGGGAGAGGGAGGGGTAGACCGAGGATGAGGTGGAGGGATGGAGTTGAGAGGTATATGAGGGAGGGGGGGGTGAGTTGGGGGGAGGGTAGTGAAATGGTGGGTGACAGAGTGACTTGGAGGCGTTTTGTCTGCGGCCACCCTTTGCGGGATTAGGGCGTCGGGCTATAGATAGATAGATAGATAGATATTTGTCACACAATATTCCAAAACTCTGGTCATCAGTTACTAGGCAGGCTATCGGATGACAGCTACACTTTGCTGGATGGAATATTATAACAGATTGCCCATATGAAATTCCGAAGCATACAAAACTTATTGGCACCTCTATTACTTTGCATTTTTTTTTAAACACAAAGCACACTACTCTGGGGTACTTATTCCTGACAATTTTGTAGTTTGTGTTGTTTTCGCTCATTAACCTAATAGACATTGCTTATTCTGATGATTAAAACATTAATACCCGCAGTAAGTAACAGAGTAACAATATTGCAATCTTTTATCAGCCACGTGGGTTGCGGCTGACTGTCGTGAAGTGAGTACGTGTCTGCTGATCACTTGTACTCCGTGTCGGAGTCTCACAGTCAACAGAAAATGGGAGTTAAAAAAAAAAAATAATAATATTTTTAAGTAGGTAATGTTGCTGGGTAATACAAATAATTTTTTTCTACAAAAAAATATATATCTCCTTTTTGTTTATTTGTATATTTAATATATTTTTCAGGATTTGAGATGTTTTTCTTGTTTTTTTCTTTCAAACTTTCAAGCTCAGGGTCAGATTTTCAAGATCGTGAAAAATAATTTAAGTGGTGGCGTAGCTGGCTTCCAGTAATGTAGTTCAGCTATGCCTGAGTGATAAGTTGGATATTTGGGCTAAAGGTTTCAATATTTCATTTTTCAGTTCCTTTAAAGCTCTTGGACGTATTCTTTGCCTGGCTCTGATATTTTGTTAATCTTAAGTATACACTGCATTTAATGAATCTATTTCACTGACTGTGAGGTCACTAATATAAACTTATAGCTTCATCTACAGTCATGACGGAAGACTAAGGGATCGAGCATGAATTTTCTACTGTAAATAACAATGCAAAGAAAGAATATGAATTTTAGCGATCTTAGTTTCTCGTCATTTTTATGTTCTCCATTTGTCAGAATTAACGGGCCTGTTGTCGGTGTTAATATCTTCTTCTTTCTGATGTAACTAAAGAAATTTTCGGGGTCTGATTTACTGAACATCAAACTGGGATCACAAAATGGGTAACGAAGATATCAACAAGCTACTCAGGAGAAAGACTGGGGTGTAATAATACAGCTTCACAGGGATTATCACAAGAAAAGCGAATGAATAACTAGTGGAGCCTATAATCTACTGATGAATATATGAACACCATTTAATTTTGCAAGTGAGAAAATGCTAGGTAAATTGATAATGGCAGTGGTAAGACCAAGACTGAAATACATTGCCGTGGTGTGATCTCCCCACTTAAAGAAACTTGTAAATATTTTTGAGAAGGTGAAAACAGCGGCCACAAATATTATACAAAGCTCAAGTAATTTGTAGTATGAAGACTAGAAAGGTTGAAATTGACTACATTGCAAGAAAGGAGAGAAGGAGGGGCTATGATGATGTATAAGTGTATGCATGGTACTGAGAATACTGACAGAGAAGATTATATTATAATGGATAAAGGGAGAACGACAGAACAAAATTTTGAATTATAGATACCAACTTGCTCGGGTGATGAAAGAATATATAGCATTCCAAACAGAAGTATAACCAAGTGGAATAATCTGGGTGACAATGCTTTTTGTACAAAAAAATATCCATGCTTTAAAAAAAGGGGGGGGAAATTATATCACTGGAGACGGGACAACACGAGCTTAGCTCAAATCATATACAGTAGAATACAAAAAAATATACCCGTTTTGTATATATATATATATATATATATATATATATATATATATATATATATATATATATATATATATATATATATATATATATATAATCAATAGATAGATAGGTAGGAAGGTGTCAATAATGTGGAAAATTGTAGGGAATTGTTACCACCAGTGTCGGGTACTGTAGAGCTTCGTAGATTACTCCTGCTGCCAAACGTAGGTAATAGTAGTTGTAGATTGGCGAGGCACCTACTGTATGTTGCCAGTAAAGAGTCGTGGGGCGTTGGATAACGTGGAGACTGTGTATTTCCCTCTAGTCTCGAGGTAGGTCTTTCTCTGTCTGACCTCAGTCACCGTCTATCTTGTATTGTAAGTGAAGGTTCAAGACACTCTGTGGTAAAGCGGTTTTATTGTGACAGTTATATTGTTCACTGCCTACCTCTGCACTTTGTGTGACAGAGTGACTGCTAATCTCTGGCTGCCAACCTCCTACTGTATCTCCTACCCTCCCCAGTCTCCTTCTCCTACTGCTACCTCTTCTGCCTCCTACACCTGATTTCTGAGTATATATTACTGTCTGGTTTCCGACTGGCTGATTTGTGTGTGTGTGTTCTTACCTAATTGTTCTTACCTAATTGTATCTTTACAGGAATGAGTCAAGCTCGTACTGTCCCGTGTCTTAAACCATATTTATCGTACATATCCTTAAATTTGTGAATTGTTTTGGCACACACTATTTAATTCGGTAGTGCATTCCATTGATCAATTGCTCTGTTTGGGAAACTGAATTTCCTTACATCTTTATCACCTCTCTTCTTATGCAGTTTTTTGCAGTGACCTCTTGCTGATGCTTCTCCATATGTTAAGTTATCATTTATGTCTATTTTCTCCTTCCCTGATATGCACTTGTATAGCATTATCATGTCACCTCTTTTCCTTCTCTCCTGTAGTGTTGGTAGACACAGTTTATTTAGTCTTTCTTCGTAGCTTAGGTCCCTTAAGCTTGGTATCCATCTTGTAGCGGCCCTTAGAACTTTTCAATCTTGTCTATGTGTTTTTAGAGATGAGGACTCCAGACTACTGAAGCATATTCCAGGGTTGGTCTAATGAATGATGTTATTATCCTTCTTAGCATGTCTTCATTTATGTATGTGAATGCTATTCTCATATTTGCAAGCAGTGTAAACATGTTCCGTACCTTCTCGCTGATGTGGTCAGCCGGAGATAGTCTGTTATTGATAATCACACCTAGGTCCTTCTCTCTTTCTTATGTGTATAGGGTTTTATTTCCTACCTTATAATCCCAATCAGGTCTTTTTCCACTTTTACCAAACTTGATTACATGACACTTGTCCACATTGAATTCCATTTGCCATGTATTACTCCATTCATGAAGTTTATTTAATTCTTCTTGTAGCTCTTTACAAGAGTCTGTGTTCGTAATTCTCCTTTGTATTTTTGCATCATCTGCAAACATATTCAGATAGCTCTCATTTCCAGTGTTACTGCTTATATCATTTATCTACACTAAAAACATGATTGGTGCCAGCATTGAACCCTGTGGTACTCCACTAGTCACTTCTTTCCATGATGAGTAGTTTCCTCTTAGTACTGTTCTCATTTCTCTTTTTATGAGAAAATCTTGCATCCAACAAAACAGTTTGCCTCGAATTCTTCCTTGATGGTACAGTTTCCATTAAAGTCTTTGGTGTGGTACTGTGTCAAAAGCTTTCTTGAAATCTAAATAGATACTGTCCACCCATCCTTCTCTTTCATGTATTGTGTTTGTTACTCTGTCATAGTAGCTCAACATATTAGTAACACATGATTTTCCTTTTCTGAAACCAAACTGTCTTTCTGTTATCATACTGTGTTCTTCTAGATGATTTACCCAAGCTTTTCTTATATGCTTTTCTAATACCTTGCGTACAACACTGGTCAGTGATACTGGTCGGTAGTTGAGTGGATTTTGTCTATTTCCTTTCTTGAATAAGGGGACAATATTTGCTTTCTTCCAAATATCAGGTAGTATACCTTGACTCAAGGATTTCTTGAAAATTAAAAATAATGGTTTACTTAACTCCTTTGCACATTCTCGTAGTACCCAACATGAAATTTCATCAGGACCACTTGCTTTTCCTCTGTCTAATTTACTTAACTCCTCCTGTATTACTTTTTCTGCTATTTGTATATCTGGTAGTATGTGTGGACATACATGTTCCACATAGTCCCTCTCAAAATTTTTTTCTTCTGTAAAAACTAATTGGAAATTCTTATTTAGTGCTTCACAAATATCTTTCTCTTGTGTATAAGTGATTCCCTTATCCGGAATGGATTGTATTATATCTTTTACTTTGGTTTTGCTTCTGATGTAGCTGTAAAACAGCTTTGGTTGATCACTACTTTTATTTATTATATCCTCCTCAAACTGTTTTTGGGCTTCCCTCCTTATTCTTATATAATCGTTTCTTGCCTGTTTGTAATTATTATACGCCCTTTCACTATTGTGTCTTCTGTATCTGTTCCACAGCAAATCTCTTCTTTCTTTTGAATTTTTACATTCTGTATTGAACCATTTCTGTATTTTCTTATCTGCTTCTTTGTGCTGTGGGATGTACTTCTGGACTCCTATTTCATAAAATTCACGGAATTTTTTATATACAGCATTTAAATCTTGTCCTCTAAGCTCATTTTCCCAATCAACTTCTAAGAAATACTTCTTTAGGTCTTGATAATTTCCCTTTTTATAGTTTAGGCTCTTTTTGTAACTTTCATTGCTGTTAACTATGTCATATGCTATCCTGAAGTTGTAATTTAGTACTGCATGATCGCTTTTGCCGAGTGGAGGGTGATATATTAAACTGTCAATATCATTTTCTTGCCTAGTATATATTAGATCTAGCACTGAAGGTACATCGAGTCTTCTTTTTCTGGTGGTTTCCCTCACATGTTGCGTTAGGAAAAATTCTTGCACAAGATCCAGGAGCTTTTGGTCCCAACAGCTTTCTTGGCTAATTATATCTAGAGTATTCCAATTTATATTTGTATTAAAATCTCCAGTTAGTATAATTCTTTCCGATTTCTCTTCCATTTTATGTAGTAATGATCTTAAACTCTGAATTGTACTCTCTGCCAGGTCCTCATATTCGTCTCTTTCCCATGTGTTTGATCTGGGTGGCATGTACAAATTGGCTACAATTACTTTCCCTTCAGATGTGTTGATCTCTACTGCAATCAGTTCTACTTGTGATGGTATATCTAGTTTTATTTCTCCATATATTGTATTCCTCTAAGTTTAGTATGTCATTGGATATCCTTGGTGTGTGTGTGAGATATATATATATATATATATATATATATATATATATATATATATATATATATATATATATATATAGATAGATAGATAGATAGATAGATAGATAGATAGATATTGTTGAAAAGCTGGATAGCTAACTAGATTGATATATATATATATATAGATAGATAGATAGATAGATAGACAGATAGATAGATATTGTTGAAAAGCTGGATAGCTGACTAGATTGTTCTGGAAAATTCCCGATGTTTGTTGTAGTTCCGGTACGAGTCAGAGTTGCCAGTTAGTCTGCTGTTTGTTAGCATAGTTATTTTGTAAGTTATTCATTAATTTTTGTGCTCTTTTTCTCTGTAATGTTTCATTTATGTGATTGTTTGTTAAATTATATAATTTAATTTAAGTTGTATGCTAAAAGTAATTTAGTGTTATGCAGTGTAAGAAAACTCTAGCATGTTTTGGTTGTCTCCTAGTTGGTAACTTTTGCAACTGTTGCCCCCTTTGGGAATGCACGCGAAATGTGGAAAAGTTACACTCTAGAATACACAGTAGAAAGCTTATATAAGGATAGGGATAAGACTAGAGCAAGTTCAGTTGGTTTTCAGTTCAGACTGAGTGTAGTGCAGTGTCAGTGAAGTTTGTATATTTTCGGTACTTGTGAAAATAGTGAAGTGTTGCTGGCACTGAAGTGTTATTGCAGTTTGTATATTTTCGGTACTTGTGAAAATAGTGAAGTGTTGCTCGCAAACAGCGAAGTGTTATTGAAGTTCGTGTATCTTCAGGGCTTGTGAAAATAGTGAAGTTGGAAAGCATTAAGTGTAATATTTTGGAAAATAAAGACAGTGAACTTTGAAGCCAGTGTTTATTTTCGCCTCAGCTGATCTTGTGTGCTGTACACAGAAAGGCTGACCATAGGAAGAACAATGCACTGGGCAACGTCTTTCCTATACTGAACCACTGCTGTTGGAGCCTTTGGCGGTGTGGGATGATGACCTAACACTGGTGTCAGGAGTGTGGATTCTTAGAAAGTGCTGCAGTAAGTCATCTTTGACATGGAGCATGGGGGTGTGCAGATAAGATTCCAAGCTGGGCAGGAGGACGAGGTGTCATTCGCTGCAATCAGGAGGCTATTACAAGTGTAGAATGAAGGTCAGAAAGAACTCAGAGAACAATCACAGGCACAAAATGAAGGACAGAAAGAATGCAAAGAACAATTACAGGCACAGAATGAAGGACTGAAAGAACTCAAAGAACAAATACCCTCACAGAACAAAGAATGGACAGATTGATATGAACATCTGGAAGAGCCATTACAGGAGGAACAGAGGGAATTACAACTGAGGATGCAAGGATAGCTAGATGCTTTCATGGGGGAAATGAAGGAAGAGCAGCAACAGTTGAAGGAGGAAGTATACGCTGAGCTGCAGCAGCAGAAGTGTGAGGTAAGCAATAACGTGATGGACTTCAGACAGCATCTAGACAACCAGCTGAAGCATGTAGATGACTAGTTGAATACAGTTAATGAAAGAATTGTTCTGAAGTGTAGACAGCATGTAGACAACCAGTTGATGATAATTAGTGAGAGAATTGAGGTTGTTGAGAAATATTGCATTGCTGAGCCTCATGTTAATGTACAGTTGCTCAAAAAGTATCCTCCCAAAGGTGCCGTGAGTCAATCTGACACAACGAACGAAGAAATATGGAAAATATTAAGTGAGCGTGAGATCTGTTAGTAGCTCCGGTTTACATACGGCGCAACAGTGTACGAGTTAAAGTGTTGTATGGAAACATTATGCCCTTTTGAAATACAATAAGGGAATTATCTCGGATATCTGAAATGGGATTATTCATGTATTTCCGATGCGTAGCCTGTATGAGTAGAACAGAACAATATAAACTCTGTATCAGATATCTGAAATCCTCGACTCAAACTTCGGCTCTAGATATGAGGTACTGAATCTATCGTGATATTTGAGAGAGCCAGGCTTGCTAACAATACCAACACTGCTTCAATCGCCCGACACATTGTGAAGTCCTGCATTCATGCGGTGGGAGGATACTTTTTTGAGCGACTGTACAGGGAGTATATGAAAAGAATGGACATTGTATAATGAATCTTGACGGATCTCAAGCATCTATAAGTAGCAATACAGGGCTGAACAATCAAAATGTAGAAGTTTTAGGTCCTGGCCTTAATTATGATGCTCCAGTTTTTAGGCCTCAAACCAGTGAAGTACATTGCTATAATGCAGGTCCAATTAAAAAGAAACCTCAGGAATTTGATGGTAGAGTATCTTGGGGAGTTTACTGTGCACAGTTTGAGTTACTTGCTGATCAGAATGGTTGGGATGATAGGCAGAGGGCATTGCAGCTACATACTAGCCTTAAGGGAGCTGCAATGGAAATTCTGGGCCAGATGTCAGTGATGGAGAGGAACAATTATCAGTCCCTAGCAGAAGTGCTGAGGCGCAGATATGGGTCCATGTACCAGACTGAGGTTTACAGAGCAAGATGTCGGTGCCATGTATGAGCTCGAGGATAATCCCTACAGCACCTTGCTCATGACCTGGAATGTATGGCATACAAGGAGTACCCTGGAGCAGCACCTAACCTGTTGGCTATTCTACTGATGGACTAGTTCATCGATGCTCTTGATAGTACAGAGTTGAAAGAGCAAGTGAAGCAGGCACAACCCAGAAGCATGCGAGAAGCACTAGCCAGGGCTCTAGAATTTGTGTCCTACTTCAGGTTCAGTACGTCCGCTATTCAGGCAGGTCATAATGCAGGATTCAAGGCAAGAAAGGCACAGGTACATATAGTAGAAAACTTTGAAGGAAGTTGCTGGTACTGTGAAAAGCCTGGGCATAGGAAACAGGACTGCTACAAGTGAAAGAGGGAATGGGAGAAGATCAGAGGAAGTTGCTGGTATTGTGAGAAACCAGGACATCGGAAAGTGGACTGCAACAAGTGGAAGAGAGAACAGGAGAAGATCAGAGGTGGTTGCTGGTTCTGTGAGAAGCCAGGACACAAGAAGGTGGATTGTTACAAATGGAAGAAGGAACAAAAACGTAACTGTGCAAGGAAACCCATGATTGCGACAAACGGGTGTCGGACATGTGCTGAGATGGGACACTTCAGCTATGACTGTCCAAATGAGAAGGACGGCAAGAAAAAGGCTGCAGAAGACGGAAGAACAGACAGCAAGCAGTTTAGTAGGAATGGGAATCTTAGCAAGAAATGTCACCATACTGTAGTGATGGGGCCAGCGTCAGGTGAAGAAGACCTGAAGTGGATGCAGATTGAGGAGGCAGATTTACAACCGGTGCTAAAGTGGCTGCAGCAGGATACAGTGCGACCATCTTGGGAAGAAGTTTCCAGGTTAAACCCTGTGACCAAGACCTACTGGAGTCTGTGGGACCATCTTCGTTTCAACAATGGAGTAGTGGAGCATCTGTGGGAGACACCCAATGGCCAAAGCAAGTACTGGCAACAGGTGATTCTGAAGAAGATGAGGTCTGGGATCTTGGATGAGTCTCATAACCAGATCACTAGTGGACACCTGGGAGTGAAGGAACTCTATGCCAGCTGCGATAGAGGTTCTATTGGGTTGGCATGCATCAGGATGTTGAAGAGTGGTGTCAGGCCTGTGATGTATGCTGTGCCAAGAAGGGACCCAAGAAACATGGTTGCGCCCCTCTCCAGTTGTACTAAGTCGGTTCACCAATGGTAAGAGTCACAGTGGACATTGCTGGATTTTTGACACTCGCTGAAAGAGGAAACTGGTATATATGTGCTGCCAAGGACTACTTCATAAAGTGGCCAGAAGCCTATGCTATCCCCAATCAAGAGGTTGCGACTGTCGCTTAGGTGTTGGTTGACCAGTTTTTCTGTCATTTTGGGATGCCACAAGAGCTACATTCAGACCAGGGTAGAAACTTCAAGTCTGCTGTGTTCCATGAGTACTGCAAGTTGCTGAGGATCAAGAAGACCAGGATGGCCCTACTAAGGCCACAGTCAAATGGGATGGTGGAGAAATTCAGCTCGACCCTCGGACAAGAACTGGCCAAGTACTGCGTAGAGGGACAAATGGAATAGGACCAGAAATTACCTGCACTGCTGATGGCATGTTAGTCTGCATCCCATGAGTCTACCGGCTACACTCCTGCAAGACTGATGCTGGGCCACAAGTTACGCTTACCTGTTGACTTGTTAGTGGGAAGACCACCTGGTGAAAAGCTAAATAAATATAGACACCTCCAGCTATGCGAAGCATCTTCAGGAAAGGCTGGCTGAGGTACATCATCAAGTGTGAGGAGCCCTTAAGTTTTATGGAAAAGTGATGAAGTGCAACTATAATGCCAAGGCAAGTGAGGTGAGCTTCAAGGATGGTGGCCAAGTTTGGTTGTAAAATCCTCACCGAAAGAAAGGACAGTCACTGACGCTGCAGAGTCCACAAGAAGGGCCTTACACTGTGTTGGACCACGTATCAGACGTAGCGAACCGGATTCGGGGGGAGGGGGGGGCAAGAAATCTCGCCCAGAGGTGGTACACGTGAATCATCTGTGGAAGTGCCATGGGTCTGTACAGTACAGCTGGGACATCTCTGAGGAATCGTGCTCACTCATAGCTGAGGATGTTGAGGAAGACCAAGGAGCTGAAGTGCAAGAGGATGGTGACAGTTTCCCAAGAGAAGTGCATCAGGAAGAGGACCAAGACATTCCAGGAGTGGACTGTGTGAAAGAATAGGAACGTCATCAGAAGCAGCATAGGAGAATACCTAATAAGCTGAATGATTACTCTGTATATAATTAAATGTCTAGTTTGGATTAAGGACTATGTTTGTATACTTTGTGTAGTTCTGTCAGGACGACAAAAGAATTAGAGAGGGGGTAGTGTTGAGAAGCTGGATTGCTAGCTAGATTATTCTGGAGAATTCTCGATGTTTGTTGTATGAGTCAGAGTTGCCGGTTAGCCTGCTGTTTGTGAGCATAGTTATCATGTAAATTATGCATTAACCCTTGTGCTCTTTTTCTCTATAAACTTTTATTTATGTGATTGTTAAAATATGTAATTTAATCTTAGTTGTATGCTAAATAATTTAGAGGGTTATGCAGTGTAAGAAAACTCTGGCATGTTTTGGATGTCTCGAAGTTCGTAACTGTTGTAGCCGTTGCCCCCTTCGGGAATGCACGAGAAATGTGGAAAAGTGTAGAACACTCTAGAATATAAGGATGGGGAAGAGACTAGAGCAAGTTCAGTAGGTTTTCAGTTCAGCTTGAGTGTAGTGCAGTGTCAGTGAAGTTTGTATATCTTTGGTATTTGTGAAAATAGTGAAGCGTTGCTGGCAAACAGTGAAGTGTTATTGCAGTTAGTATATTTCCGGTACTTGTGAAAACAGTGAAGTGTTGCTGACAAACAGTGAAGTGTTATTGCAGTTTGTTTATCTTCGGTGCTTGTGAAAATAGTGAAGTGAAGTTGGAAAACACTGAGTGTAATAATTTGGAAAATAAAGACAGTGTACTTTTAAGCCAGTGTTTCTTGTCACCTCAGCTGATCTTGTGTTTTGTACACCGAAAGGCCGATCATAGGAAGAACAACCCACTGGGCAACGTCCTTCCTATACTGAACTACTGCTGCTGGAGCTTGTTGCAGTGTGGAACGGTGACGTACCAATATATATATATATATATATATATATATATATATATATATATATATATATATATATATATATATATATATATATATATATATATTGTTACATAGCCTATGATTTCATCATCCTTTGTGTAATTCTAACTTACAGTGTGCTGCCTGTTTGATCACGAGCGTGTTCTACCTCACTCCCCCCTTCTACCGTTATAGTAGAGTAAGTCGTTCTTTCTGTTGTTCAGAGCGGGATTGTCAACTCTTTGTCCCCTATGGCTTCATTTGCGCGTCCTTCTTACAAGTTGTATCAAGCTCTGCCGGCCCCTATATAATGAGCTCAGTCTCTACATTAATTGCCACTTAGATCTACTGCTCATTTTGCTCACATCTCTGTCCTCCCCTGTACAGTTATTATCATTGTGAGTTTCTCAGGAAGTCTCCAGCCATCTAACTGCTGTGTAATTTGAGTATGAGTGTTATTACATTTTGTTCTTGTACTGTATAACATAAGGTGTTAATTTGTAGGCCTAGTGAGGTTTTTGTGCTTAGTGTAAAGTTTTACTATCAGCCATCATTAATAATATTTTGTATCTGTAATAATTTATCTTGCATTTACTGAGCATTACCCAGTGTATTTTCATTTTAACAGGGCTGACTTAGATAAATCTACTCATGCTAATTTCGTGTTAATAGAGGCTATTGCAGATAACCATATATTTAACCTGTTTTTTTGCCATTACATTATCCTTATGAGTCCTGAATGTTTTGTTGTTAGTTTGAGCATTAAACTTTAACTTGTAATTTTATCTAACTCTCTTGTTTTGAACCTGGAACTTTACGGGACACTAGTGACTTTTAGTATTCTCACTTAAAGTGTACATTATCTTTCGCTGTCCGTAACATAAATTTGGCGACCTCTCATCAGGATATTCAGGATATTATCATAAGGATATTGCTTGATATTTTGTGACTGTTACTTATTCATGATGTCTACTATTACTACACTTGATGAAGCCAAAGATTTTTTGTCAAATGTGCAAACAGTGTTGGATGTAGAATACAGAACAAAGAATGAACTTAAGCTTGTTGCTCAACAATTGGGAATTGCAGTTCACTCTCATCCTTCTAAAGATCAAATTGTTGACATGATTAATGAAAGCTTGTTTAATGTAACTCCTCCAAATGAGCAAACGCAGATTGAATTAGCTAAGTTACAGCTAGCCCTGCAGGAGGCTCGTGTCAAGGTAGCTGAAATTCAAGCACGTGCTAAGGAGGCTGAGTCTCAGGCTAAGGAGGCTTGTGTTAAGGAGGCTGAATTTCAAGCAAATGCTAAGGAGGCGGAGTCTCAGGCTCGTATTCAGGAGGCACAGATACACGCACAAGTTGAACTTGCCAGGATTCAGGCAGACCATGAGTATCGCATGAAACAAGGTGGAACTGGATCATCTAGCTCTCATGATTTTGATGTGGCTAAAAATGTTAAACTTGTCCCTCCTTTTAATGAATCTGATTTAACAAAGTATTTTCAGTTGTTTGAGAGGGTAGCTACAGGTTTTAATTGGCCCAAGGAGTATTGGCCAGTACTCCTTCAAACTGTTCTCACCGGTAAAGCTCAAGTAACTTATGCATCTTTGCCTCAGGATCAATCTGATAATTATGAAGTAGTTAAGAGCTTGATTCTTAAGGCCTATGAACTTGTTCCTGAAGCCTATAGAGTAAAATTTAGGACAACTTACAAGCAAGATAAGCAATCCCATGTTGAGTATGCAAAAATCAAAGAAGATCTGTTAGAGCAGTGGTTAAATTCTAAGAATGTGGATTCTGATTTTGGTAAATTTAAGCAGATGATTTTGCTGGAGGACTTCAAAAGGTGTATTTATAAAGATGTAAGCCTATATCTTGATGAGAGAAGAATAGATAATTTGTCTGATGCTGCAGTTTTAGCTGATGAATATGTTCTCACTCACAAGAGATATTCTAAAGAAAAAGGGAAAGCTGAGAGTAAGTACGTTGCCTCTACTCAGAGTACAGGTAACAGGAAAGAGAATAAAGATGATGTTTCTCAGGAAGTAAATACCAGCTTCACCTCTAGATTTCAGAAAAGTAAATGTACTTATTGTAGTAAGCTTGGTCATACTACGGAGAAATGTTTCAGGAGACAGCGTGATGTGAACAAAAAGGAGTCTTTAAATATTCAGTCAATTGGTCTAGTGTCCACCCTTGAGAGTTCCCATAATTCTTTAACTGAGTTAACTGAACCTGCTTTGAGGGGTAACTTAAATTCTCATGATGGAGCTCCTCTTTTGAGCAGTAACGTGGGTGACACTCTCAAGAGTTCATGTGCTAATTTCCTGTCTGATGGTTTTGTCAGTCCTCTGGACAGTAATGACAGGAAATCAGTTAAAATATATCGTGATACAGGTCCTTGCCAATCCCTTATGCTGACCAGTGTTCTAGGCTCTAATGTTAATTCCTCTGATGAAACTGTAATCTTACAAGGTGTAGGGAATAATTACTTCTCTGTCCCTCTGTGCAGAGTGAATTTAGAGTCTGGTTTTGCTAATGGTTCCGTTATGGTTGGGTTGGTTGAGACACTCCCAATGTCAGGTGTAACTTTCTTACTTGGAAATGATATTGGTGGAAGTCAAGTGTGTCCAGCTCCTCAGTTGTTTAGTGAGCCAGTGGCTGCGACCCAGGATTGTGATGTCCCTGATGTGTTCCCTGTATGTGCTGTCACTAGGGCTAAGTCTAAAGTTACTGGTGATTTAGAGGATAATGATGATGATGATGTTATCCTAGCTGACACTTTTCTTGCTAATTTAGACAACTCACCAGATGAGGCAGTACCCCTTAGTGTTGATAATTTGTCTCGTCAAGAGTTGGTTGAGTTGCAGGTTGCTGACCCTGAGTTGAAAGGTCTAGCTAACTCTGCTTGCAGTGAGGAAGAGTCAGCTGGTGCTTCTACTTGTTATTATATAAAGTCAGGAGTACATATGAGGAAGTGGAGACCCCTAACAGCATCAGCCAACTGTGAATGGGAGGTTGTACATCAAGTTGTCATCCCTCGTGTTTGTAGGCAGGATATCATTAGAGTGGCTCATGATTCCAGTTTGGCGGGACACCTTGGAGTGAGGAAGACTGTGGCACGCATTTTGAAACACTTCTACTGGCCAGGTATCTTCAGGGATGTTTCCTGGTATTGTAAGTCTTCTCACACCTGTCAAGTTGTGGGGAAGTGTAATCAGACTGAAAAGGTTGAACCTCTAGTTCCCATTCCTCCTTTTGAGGCGCCATTCACCCGTGTGTTGGTGGATATTGTGGGCCCTCTTCCTAAGACTTCTTCAGGATTTTCTTATGTGTTGACCCTGATTGATATGGCTACTCGTTATCCTGAAGCCATTCCACTTAGAAATATCTCAGCAAAGAACGTGGTTAAGGAAATGCTAGGGTTCTTCACAAAGTTTGGTCTGCCCAAGGAGGTACAGTCAGACCGGGGAAGTAATTTCATGTCAAACGTTTTCAAGCAGTCTCTGAGAGAGTTGGGCATCACCCAGATCACGTCTTCAGCTTACCATCCCCAGACCCAAGGAGCGTTGGAGAGATATCATCAAACACTCAAATCGATGCTCAAGAAATACTGTTTGGAACATCAGAAAGACTGGGATAAAGGTCTTCCATTTGTTGTATTTGCTACAAGAGAATCTCCAAATGAATCACTGGGCTTCTCACCTTTTGAACTACTGTTTGGCCATGAAGTAAGAGGACCCCTTAAGTTACTCAAGGAATGCTGGCTGTCGGAGTAAGATGACGTCAACCTGCTGGAGTATGTGATGAAGTTCAAAGAACGGCTGTCCACTGCTTTACAGCTGGCGAGAGAGAATTTAGGAGCTGCTCAGGAGAAGATGAAGACTTGGTATGATAAGAAGTCCAGGTTACGCCACTTTCAGCCAGGAGATCAGGTTTTGATTCTGCTACCAGTGCATGGGCAACCTCTTCAAGCCAAGTTTAGTGGTCCTTATTTCGTGGAGAAGAAACTCAGTGATGTCAACTATGTCATCGCCACACCAGATCGTAGAAAGAGCAAGCAACTATGTCACATAAACATGCTAAAGTTACATCACAGGCGGGACGAAAATAACCCAGTCTGCAATGTAGCTGTTCCTTCCGAGTCTGCAAGTGAAGCTCTCCCATGCAGCATGAGCCTGAGTGATAGTTTGGGGAAGAATCCTGATATCATGAATGATCTCCAGACTAAGCTTTCTCATCTACCTCCCGAGGAAAGGCAGGAGTTCTCGGCATTACTGCAGGAGTACCCGCAAGTGTTCCGTGCCACTCCAGGAAGAACTACTGTGTTGATGCATGATGTCGATGTTGGAGACGCAAAGCCAGTTAAACTGCCTCCTTACCGTGTGAACCCAGTGAAAGTTCCTCTCATCCAGAAGGAGCTTGGCTACCTGTTGGACCACAAGATGATTGAGCCCTGTCAGAGCGAGTGGAGTTCTCCTGTCACTCTGGTCCCTAAGCCGGGTGGGTCACAGCAGCTTTGCATCGACTACAGACGTGTTAATCAGATAACCAAAACAGACACTTACCCTCTCCCTCGCGTGGAAGATTGCATAGACAAGATCGGAAAGGCTAGGTACATAAGTAAGTTTGATTTGTTAAAGGGATACTGGCAAGTACCTATGACTGAACGTGCTAGGGAGATCTCATGTTTTGTAACACTAGGAAAGACTTTTGCATGTTCTGTAATGCCATATGGTATGAAGAATGCACCAGCCACATTTCAGAAGCTCATGAATGTTGTAACAGAGGGTTTGACAGGGTGTGTTGTTTATATTGTATATATGTATTAATCTTCAGTGACAACTGGAAAGATCACCTATGCCATGTCAGTAAATTTCTTGAGCGTTTGGTTCAGGCTAATCTTGTAGCTAATTTATCAAAGTGTGAGTTTGGTCAAGCTAAAGTTCAGTACCTTGGGTATGTAATTGGTGATGGACATGTTGCACCACCAGGAGCTAAGGTTCAGGTTATAAGTGATCTTCCCAGACCTAAAAATAGGAAAGAGCTACAAAGATTTTTGGGAATGGTAGGTTATTACAGGAGATTTGTTCTTAACTTTTCAATTCTTGTATCACCACTTACAGACCTACTGAAAAAGGGAGTTAAATTTGTTTGGACCGATAACTGTGAATCCTCTTTCAACAAACTTAAAGCTGTCCTATTAAGTCAGCCAGTGCTCACTACTCCAAATTTTGCTAAGCCTTTTAAGATGGCTGTTGATGCAAGTGATACAGGAGCTGGGGCTGTTTTGCTGCAAGAGGATGATCAGGGTATTGAACACCCTGTATCTTATTACAGTAAGAAGTTCACTCCACCTCAAAAGAACTACTCAACTTTTGAGAAAGAGCTTTTGGCCTTGATTTTCGGTTTACAGCATTTTTCATTTTATTTGTGTTCTGGTTTTGACCTCATAGTCATTTATACCGATCATAACCCACTGAAATTCCTTAGTAAGTTTAAAGATAAAAATCAGAGATTGACAAGATGGAGTCTACTTCTTCAGGAGTATTCATTAGACATACAACATGTCAAGGGGAAAGAAAATGTTATTGCAGATTGCTTATCTAGACTTTAGACAGATTATTTTAGAGTAATAAGAAATTTCCTTTTGTAAATTTCTTTTTCTTTATGGGGAGGTGTTACATAGCCTATGATTTCATCATCCTTTGTGTAATTCTAACGTACAGTGTGCTGCCTGTTTGATCACGAGCGTGTTCTACCTCACTCCCCCCTTCTACCGTTATAGTAGAGTAAGTCGTTCTTTCTGTTGTTCAGAGCGGGATTGTCAACTCTTTGTCCCCTGTGGTTTCATTTGCGCGTCCTTCTTACAAGTTGTATCAAGCTCTGCCGGCCCCTATATAATGAGCTGAGTCTCTACATTAATTGCCACTTAGATCTACTGCTCATTTTGCTCACATCTCTGTTCTCCCCTGTACAGTTATTATTATTGTGAGTTTCTCAGGAAGTCTCCAGCCATCTAACTGCTGTGTAATTTGAGTATGAGTGTTATTACATTTTGTTCTTGTACTGTATAACATAAGGTGTTAATTTGTAGGCCTAGTGAGGTTTTTGTGCTTAGTGTAAAGTTTTACTATCAGCCATCATTAATAATATTTTGTATCTGTAATAATTTATCTTGCATTAACTGAGCATTACCCAGTGTATTTTCATTTTAACAGGGCTGACTTAGATAAATTTACTCATGCTAATTTCTTGTTAATAGAGGCTATTGCAGTTAACCATATATTTAACCTGTTTGTTGCCATTACATTATCCTTATGAGTCCTGAATGTTTTGTTGTTAGTTTGAGCATTAAACTTTAACTTGTAATTTTATCTAACTCTCTTGTTTTGAACCTGGAACTTTACGGGACACTAGTGATTTTTAGTATTCTCACTTAAAGTGTACATTATCTTTCGCTGTTCCGTAAATCAATATATATATATATATATATATATATATATATATATATATATATATATATATATATATATATATATATATATATATATATATTGCCATTACACACTTATGATAAGTGAATGCATATAGATGTAAGTGCAGTACATAAAAAGACTTGTGGTAGTTATTGCCCATCCGATACCTGAAACATAACTACCGCACGACAAAACACTCTCTTGTGAACGGACCCATAGCCCCATGTAGCCACTGATCACTCTTGTGGTGAGCCGTCCATGCTAACAGGGCGTTCGATGATGGCTGTCGTGACAACTGCTTTGTCACCCACTTCCTGTGCGAATGGTCTCATTTAACTGCATGTATTTCTCAGCCGCATGGCAGATGTCACACGTCAAAAAATGTTCGTGTGAAAGAGTCGTAACTACATGTATTCCTAAGCCAGGTGACAACTGCTGAGTGGAAAAGTATGCTCACGTGACGAGCGTTTTTTTTTTTGGGGGGGGGAGGGGGGAGTCACCCCTTCACGCAAGCTTTTATTTTTTTTTTTTTTGCATCAATATTGTGCTCAGGTAGTGTGTCAGCGTTTCTCATGACGAAGGCCGTGAAAAAGAGTGTTGTGTTTGTTTATTTAGTGACCCAGGTCATTATTAAAAATTCGTTAAGGCTGGATCCATTCCCTTATCTTATTTTTGTAGTCCTCTGTGAAAGAATCCTATAATTATGGCCTCTTTTCAATTTCATATATCAGTATTTTAGTATCGTGTTCGCATGCCAACATCCATTCCTCTCCACTATGTTCTTTGATTTAGCCATTATAGCCATCACGCACACACACACACACACACACACACACACACACACACACACACACACACACACACACACACACACGAGTATATGTATATTCATATATAAGGCCTATATATACGAGTACACACACGCACACACACACACACATACACATATCTATCTGTCTGTCTATCTATCTATCTATCTACATATATATATATATATATATATATATATATATATATATATATATATATATATATATATATATATATATATATATTGATCCTCTGCCCGTGTACCTCGTCTGCTTGCTCAGTTTTCTCTTTAATTCCTATTCCCTCTATCCCTTTCTGTTTCCCACTCTCTCCCTGCCTGCCTCATTCTCTTAACAACCTGTAATCTATTAATGCTTGTCTCTCATCCTCTGTTTCTCGATCTTTGCGTCTCTCTTTTCCTTACCGCCTCACTCTCTCTTTTACCTCTCTTTCTTCCTCCCCCTCTCTCTTCCTTCTCCTCTCTCTCCCTTCCGCGCTGTCTTCCTCACCTCTTTCACCATCTCTCTTCTTCCTAGTTTCTCTCTTCTTTATGTTCTTCCCCTCTCTCTCCCTCACCAGCTGTTTTTCTCACACCCTCCTCCTCTCTCTTCCTCACCCTTCTTCTTTTGTCTAGCCCTCACTTCTCTCTTTCTCATCCTTCTCTTCCTCACTCACCCAGTCCCCCCTCTTTACATATCTTCCTGTTTCTCTATTCCTCACTCCTTTTCCATTTTCTCCCTTTTGCCTCTTTCCCCCCCGCTCTCTCTCTCTCTCTCTCTCTCTCTCTCTCTCTCTCTCTCTCTCTCTCTCTCTCTCTCTCTCTCTCTCTCTCTCTCTCTCTCTCTCTCTCTCTCTCTCTTCCTCACCCCTCTTCCCCCGTCTTCCTTACCCTTCCCCACTCTCTTCCCTTTAGATATTCTCCACTCTCTGCCGATACCCCTCTTCTCCCGTTTCCTTCTCATTCTTATCTCATCTCTTCCTCGTCCTCTTCCCCTCAACCGCCATCCCCTTTGTCCCCCTCATTCCTCCACCCCCTTCTCCCCGTCTCCTATCTTTCCCTCCTTTGTAGATTCACAGGCATTAACACAGGAAGGCAGTGGTATCAGTGTGCCTCTTAAATTCACCAATATATGATTATCTCAAGAAACCTACTGAGATTAATAAACTTGCGCTCAACTCACTGTCGCAACTAAGATTTTGTTGGTGGTGGTTGGATACTGAAAAAGAGATGGCAGAATCATCCAAAACCTGTTGTTCCTCCAGACACAGCTTTTAATTACGGGAGGAAAAATATTTTTTAATTCTGATTATCAGTCTTCATTATTAAATTGCATTTGCATTATATATTTTTGCCTTCACGAGACGATTTGATTCAGCTCAGAAGAGACCATTCAAACTGGAGCGGTTGAATAAATCCGTCATTAACTCCTGTCCTTCGAGATATCTCCCTGAAGCTATCTCCGCTCCTTTGGAACCTTCCCAAAAACCTTTCTAACAACTTTGCTTCACCCTATTGCCCTCTTCTTTTCTCTTTTGATGGTCATGTACAGTAGCTGTTTCTTCTACTTAAAAGGCAGAACTCTGCATCAAGACTGTCTCCTCCAATTTCACATTCCATGAATTCTGTGCTGTTCCTCCAGCTCTTCCGGTACTCTGCATTGTTCATGACTGATATTAAAATTTCTTCAGCCGATATACCATTTGCCCACACTGGCTTCAGTTCTGACACTGGCTTCAGTTCTGACAAGGCGTCCAGGTCTGAAATACATCTAGTCCTATCCACTCATACGGTGATGACTCCACCCCTCGTATTTCCACTTGCTTCAACAAACACGCAGTGAGGCTATGGCACACCTAATTTCTGAGTTGGTTCATATCTCTGACTGGGGCAAAGTAAGCTTGTTTTTAATGCATCAAAAACTCACTTTCTACGAAAATCGACCTGTCAAAACCATCCACAGGGGTATCCTTTACTTTCTCAACAATACGGTAATCAACTAAATCCTGTATCATCTCTCAGTGTTCTTGCGGTTTCATTCTCTTGAGATTTATCATGGAACGATAACATTACTTCTCTTGCAAAATCTCCTGCCAAGAGATTGGGTGTGCCAAGCCAACTCCGTGCCTTCCTTGCCTCCGCACATTATTGATTTTATACAGGAGTTTTATTTTCCCCTGTGTGGAGCAACGCACTCATGTGTGTGTGTGTGTGGGGGGGGAGGGCACTTTTTACTTAGAGCTCTTTTCAACAGATGGAACCGTATGCTTCTCGTCTCATTAATTCTAACTTACAAACTCTGTTCAACGTTTCCGCATCTTTATCTCTTTTCTATCGCTACCTCAATGGCCACTGCACTTCTGAACTGTGAACTGCCTGCTTGCATCTCTCCTGGATTACAGCGGAAGCATAGCACCTGTCTGTTAGCGCGTTCTTACCCCATTTCTGATTAACTTTCTAATGCAAATCGATATTTCCAGTCCTTCAAGTATGCAATATGTCACCTCCGTAGCTGTCTTCCCCAGTCTGTTCTTCCTTCTGCTTATAATTTCCAGTCTTTTAATCGTAATGTAACCAGACATATCGAAACGAACGGATCTTGAATTTGGTTCTTTTTTATTTTATTTTCTCCCGAGGAGAGCAATTTCTGTGGGCCTTTAGCTTTTGGTTCGATCTTACTTGCATTTAAAAATTGTTTCAATATTTTATTTATTCTGTACGACGACAGTTTTTCTATATTTTATACTTGCTATCGCCATACTTAATTGGAGGGACCCCTCGAAAGAAAATGGATTGAAAAAATATATATATTTTTAAAATCCCCTGTATACGTTGAAGTATTTTTGAATTTCATTTTGGCGGCCGACAGATGACTGTATTCAGGGAAGGAGAGGCCCCTCGTAGTGAGGAGATTATAAACAGTACATGGTCATCTTTCGTATATTACTTATGCTGTACAGACAATTTTTTTGTGTTGTTAAACCCTTCGTTAGTCCTGTGGGGTATTCAAACGTGGTTAGTCCGGTGGGGTGTTACAACACCCCTATAAAAAAACACATGTAAAGTTACTAACATTTAAAATATATTTATACTGCCGCTTCAGCATATCTCTGCAATCACTAATGAAAAGATTGAATGCCTTGTCGGTGGTGTTTATTAATTTATAATAATAAAATGCAATAAATTATATCGGTAAAAAAATAACAAATGGACTCATATCTCATTTGTCAGGTAAACAACCACAGGAAAATGCATCTTGTGATTTTTAAAATCAGTATAATGATAAACAATATGCAAAAATCAGATTTAAAAAAAAAAATTGTATCACAATATGATCTAAATGGTTAGTTTGATGAGGTGACTGGACACCCCAGGTGGGAGGGGGGGAAGTGCCCCTCTCTCTCACTACAGCAGAGGCAGGACTAAACCAACCCACCTGCTCCCTCCCCTCACTGCATCAGGAGAGTACTGGAACGGAGAGAAATATTCGAATTACCGGCTAGGAAATATGAGCTTTTAAAAAAATCTGGGGTGCCAAAACACCCCACCTGACTAACGAAGGGTTAATGAAGGCTACTCAGTTATGCGTGATGGTAACAACTGTGGTGACGGTGATAATGGTTTGGGAAGTAAATTCACTTCTGAGAGAGGGTCTGGTGGTGGTATATGGGATAACGATGGTGGTTGTGGTGGAAAAGAGAAGATGGATCATAATGGTCATAAGAAATGTGACGCTGGTGGTGGGAGAGGAGGGAAGATGGTGGAGGTGGTTGTAGAGGATTATGGCAGCTGTGGTAGGAAAGATGATGATAGTAGTCGTGAAGATGGCGCTGGTGGTGACTGATCAACATTGTGATGGTAGTCACTGTGGTGGTGGTACAGAAATATTTTGATAATGGTGGTGGTTATTGTGGGGGTGGTACAGAAATATGGTGGTAATGGCGGTGGAAATTGTGGTGGTGGCGAAGATGGCAATAATTCATATTTTAATCACAAGGACACACACACAGACATACAAGGTATAAACCTATTTTAGGCAATGTTGAAAGGAACCTGAATGATGATGTGCTGGTCGACAGAGATAATATGACGGCGGTGAGAAGATGAAGCTGAAATTTATCCGATCATATATTGGTGGTATGCATGACAAAAATGACCAGAGTATGGAGGATGAAGAGGGATAGGAGAAATCAGAGCGAACAAAACGAAGGTAGAGAAACTAAGAAACAGAGCATTGGCAGATGAACACCAGGTAAAGATAGAGGAGGAATCAAAGTCAATAAAATGGGAGAAAATACGATCAGGAAAATTCGCGGAGAGCGTAAAGGGAGTTTTTGGTTAGGAATGATAAGGCGGTGTGAGGTGTCGCTAAGTTACCAACAAGTAATGAAGGTGCAGCTTTGTGGGATGCTGAAGCTGAATGGATATTGGAGGAAAAAGAGAAAGAAGTGGCCGGAGTGGGTACAAAACAGGAATCACATGAATGAAAGGAATATTCTGAAATTTAAAAAAAAAAAAAAAAAAAAAGTGCAGAGATTAGAAAAGAGAAAAAAAAGGGGGGGGGGGGTAATAAATAAAATCTTGGAGAAGATATGGAAAGTATTCAGAAAATAATCAATTATTCTGAAAGGAGGTTCAAAAATGTAGAAATGACGTGGGAAAAAGTGTGAAATTTTTCCACTTTCATTCCTCACAATTATTGTGAGGAATGAAAGTGGAAGAATACTAACAAACGAAAGTGAAGTAAGGAGCGGATGGAAAGAATATTTTGAAAGGCTGATGAATGTACATGATGGGAGCAGAGCACAAGTATGCCGGAGTGTGTTTGGTGGTGTGCAGAGAAGGAAAGCTGTGCCGGAAAACGTGACATTGGAAGATGCGAAGAATGCTGTGAAACGGCTCAGAAATTAGAAGGCATAGATGCTGATCAACCATATATAATGATGATTAAGAACAGTGGAGAGACTGAAATGAAATACCTGTTGTAAATATGTCAGAAAGTTTGCAGAGTGTAAGGATGATTGTGCCCTTGTACAATAATAAAGGTGGTCGAAGTGGGTGCAAAAATTATCGTGATAAAAGTCTTTTGAGCGTAGTAGGAAAGGTATATGGAAAAATTACTACAAAGAAGGTATGGAATTTATATAAGCTTTGTGAGCGACGAACAGGGAGACTTCAGGAATGGTAGGGGATGCGTGGATCGAATTTTCGCAGTGAGATAGGTGAGAAAACTTGAGAAAAAGAGAGTATTGTATTTGAGGCATATGTGGATCTAGAACAAGCGTGCGACGAAGTAAACAGAGAGGGTTTATGGGAGGTTTTGCATATATAAGGTGTAGAGTGAAAGGTGCTGAATTGTCTCAAGGACTTTTTTTTTTTATGATAATGAAGTTTGTACAAGAGTAACCAACTATATAAGCTAATGGTGCAGCATCATTATTACATAAGGCTAAGACAACGATGTGTGATGTCCCCACGGCTGTTCAGTAATTATGTAGATGGGGTTATGAGACAAGTAAATACTGAAATGCTGGAAAAGGGATGAGTAGAGTAATTAATGATGAAGGGCAGAGTATCTGATGTACATTAATGATGCTGGCAGCAGGCTAATAGTGAACAGGAACTTTGTAGGCTGATGCATAGTTTTGTTGATGGCTGCCTTGAAAGTACATGTAAATAAGAAGAAAGTGAAAGTAGGAGAGAGAGAGAGAGAGAGAGAGAGAGAGAGAGGGTGGCTGTTGGTAAGTTTTGGTGAATCGAGAGACCCGATTTGGCGAAAGACTTTAAGTACTTGGGTACAGTGACAGAAAAAAGAGGTAAATGTGCAAAGGAAATGGAAAGTACAGTGACACAGGAAAGGAATGTGGTTGGTGCTATGGTCTTGATGCGAAACAGAGGTCTGAGTGTGGCAGCTGCAAGAGGATTGTAAGGAGTGTTAGTACCCACTCTGTCGTATGGGTGTGGCATGAAAATGAAAACTCAAGAATCAGAACAGTGGAGAGAGGATTCATGAGAAAAGTGTGTGGTGTGCTGAGCTTGGATAGAGTAAAAAGTGATGTGAGTAGTGCGAGATATCGAGTAAGAAACTCTAAGGACAAAAGTGTTGAAGAGTGAACTTTGATTGCACCGTTATATGAGGGTAATGAATATATACGGAGTGATGAAAAGGGAATATGTGTATATGTGAGACTGAAGGTAAGATGGGGTACGAGTATAATAGACCAAGAAAAAGGTGGATAGGTATGGTAAACGAGTGTATGAGAAAGAGAGGTATGAAAGCTGACGAGGGTGAAGTGACAAAGCATCGAGCTAGCTAAATAAATTTTGTAAGAAAACGTGTGTGACAAGGGTTTGGTACACTTTTTTTCTAACCTGACAGTCGTTGGATTAACTTTGTCTGATTAGTAACTATGATGCTACATGTGGACAGGTGAACCCGGATTTCGGGGGTGTGAATGGTGAATAATTGAAAGTGTTACCAGTTTCATTGGACATTGTGCTAATTAGTTTTCCCATTCTTGTATTCTTTCCTTTTCCTGGCTTTCTGTACCGTGCCTCACTCCACCTGCAGGTGGGAAAAAAAAGTAGGGATGAAGATGATGATGATGGTAATGATGATGTAATGAAGATAGTTGTGGTTGTGGGGATGGTAATAATGGTAGATGTTAGAATGATTTTAAGGAAGGCGTGTTTGGTGATGAGGATTATGATGCTGAGAGCACAGGTGAGGACTACAGTGGTGTTGCAACAACTGGTGGTGACTTAATTAGTGACAATGTTTACAGAAATACTGAATAGATGAGGGTATCGGTTGTGGACTATGCGATGTGTTAGTGATGGTTGCAGTGATGGCCTAGATGGCGACCGTGGTGATGATGATGAATATCGTTGTGGTGGCGATGGTGATGATGTTGGTGGTGGTGATGATGCAGGCGTTGGTGATAACAAGTAACAATGGTGCGATTTGTTGGCGGTGGTGATGATATGGAAACTTGTGATGAGGACTGTGGTGGTGATGGTGAAGATGGTAGTGGTGGTGGTGGTGCAGATGTGGGCGATGGTGATGAGAAATGTCAATGGTGCTGTAACCTTGAGGTATTGTACAGTCTTGTCAATCGTGTAGATAACAGTGGGTGGCTCCATCACATGATGGTGATAGGAACTGTCCAAACTCGCTTAAACTCGATTGTACAGATTTTTAACCTGTCAGTGACAGTTCATGCATATTCCTCTCTCTCTCTCTCTCTCTCTCTCTCTTTCTGGCCATGTGGAGAGAATGGAGGGTGAAAGACTGGCGAAGAGAGTGTATGTGAGTGAGGAGGAGAGGGGAAGAGGGAGGGGGAGGCCGAGGATGAGATGGAGGGATGGGGTGGAGAGGTATATGAGAGAGGGGGGTGTGAGTTGGGAGCGGGGCAGTGAAATGGCAGGGGACAGAGCGACGTGGAGGCGATTTGTTTGTGTCCACCCCGAACGGGATTGAGGCGTCTGGCAATATATATATATATATATATATATATATATATATATATATATATATATATATATATATATATATATATATATATATATTCTGGTAGAGGAGTTTGGAAGGGTGTGTGAAAGGAGGAAATTGAAAGTAAATGAGAATAAGGGTAAAGTGATGAAGTGTACGAGGTTGATAGATGGTAGGGGGATGAATATAGTTTTGAATGGTGAGTTGCTTGTGGAGGTAGATTGTTTTAAATATCTAGGGTCACATGTTGCTGTGGATGGAAGAATAGATGCAGAAGTGAAGTTTAGAATAAATGAAGTAGGAAAGGTGCTGGGAGGAATGAAAAAAGTGTTTAAATGTCGTTCGCTTAGAATGGATGTAAAGAGAAGGCTGTATGAGGGTGTTGTGGTACCGACTGCGTTATATGGGGCTGAAACATGGAATATGGGTGTAGCAGAGAGGAAAAGTTTGAATGTAATGGAGATGAGGTGTCTGAGGAGTATGTGTGGAGTGACGCGTATGGATCGGGTGCGAAATCATGAAGTGCGAAGGAGAACTGGAGTTGTTCGGGAGATGGCTGGTAGAGTTGAGCAGAGGGTGTTGCGATGGTTTGGGCATATGGAGAGAATGGATAATGAGCGATTGGTGAAAAAGATAACTAGATCTGATATGAGAGGTGTAAGGCTGAAAGGAAGACCATGAATAGGATGGATGGACAGTGTGAAGAGAGCGCTGGATGCGAGAGGGATGTCTGTTGAGCAAGGAAGAGTGGCTGTGCATGACAGAAATAAATGGAGAGAAATTGTGAATGAATAAGTGATGACGCAGCCCTGAGGGGATATTCTCCCGCATTTGGTCTGATCAGCTAGTCAGGTCAGGTGCGGGTAAGGGGATGGGTCTGTTATGATGTGGCAGGGGTAAACCAGTTCTGCTGTCGGGCCCTGCTGCGGATGTCACTGATTGCATTGCGCAGTTGACCCTTGTGCGGTGTGGTGCGGAGGATGTGTCCGTTCTCCCCTTTGGGGCTAAGATGCGAATGAATGTGTTTGAATGGATGAGTAAATAGGGAGTGTGTCGTCCTGTCTCGGCTACCTCCTTTTCCGATGATGTTTTTGCCGATCCGTGCGCGTCCCGCAGAGATATTCGCGCTCCGACTGACTTTTTAAAAATATTTACTAAAATTCAGTTATTAGCCCTAGAATATTATAATTACATGTGCCTATGGCACATACCTTCAGCTTTCTCCGGGGATGTTTGTTGAGCCTTCGTTGACAACCGTAGGACTTGTGGAGACATCTGAAGTTGGGTAACTAAGTCTCCACTTTACACTTCCGGACATCCCGTAATATGATTACCACAGCCTGATTTTATCACTAGAAACACTGTTCTATGATTTTCAAGTAGTTTGGAATCCATACTCAAAAAAAAAAAAAAAAAAACACTGTAAAAGCAATGTAAATTACGAGCGCGTACGAGCTTCCAACCCGTCCTCGTTCCCCGCTGGTATTCTGTCATTTATTATTCATAAAAACACTCATACTTTATATTCCTATTACTTAATAACACTTATATATATCTGCAGTATTTATCCATAAGTTTCCTTCAGTAATAGTAGTTTATTGTCACTGTAGGCATTCACTTTCTCTTTCAGTAAAATACGTAGAGAGACAAAGGTTTCACTTTCACTGTCATAACTTCAAGTATTTGTACTCATATTCTTATATTACTAATTATTTACATTTTCTAGTGTATTTTCAATATTTACACTTCTATTTTACTTACACTATGTTATGCACTGTCACTTGCAGTAACTTATAAAGATATATTACACTGTTCAGTCATATTTACATCCATTGCTTTCACTTGCAATTTACACATTATTTACACATTATTTACATTTTCCACTTGCACTTTTAGAACTGCTTCAGGCTGTGGTAATCAAAGAAGCAGGTTACACAGAGGGGAACCTGGCACTCAGTGCACTGCCAAGAGGTGGATTTGTGCTCAGGTGTGCGTCTGGTGGTATGTGCACACACCTGGCACCTGCATATCACAGCCTTCCTCTTCGTTGTGGCAGGCATTTGCACCAGTCTGTGCCGATCCATGTACGCCCTCTGCTCAAGTCTGTCAGGAAGTCTAACAGAATGGCGCCTTGGAGCTGCTGCTGTCACCCTACCATATCTCTCAAGCAGCTGCTGAACACAAGCCCTGGCGAACAACCTCAGGGAGAAGGACTTGGGTGGCTTTACCTTCATCTTATACAGGATGAAGGCGTTCAGCATCGTCATGGCAATGAGATGCAGAAAAACTTTCCTGTACCACCTAGTATTCTTCCTGAGGCAGTCGATCTCTCCAATCATAATGTCGGACTTGTCCACCAGCCGCATGTTGATATTATAGTCGATGACAGCATCAGGTTTCCTCGCAGGTTCACCTGTCCTACGGTCGACCTTCCCACTGTCTTTCAGTTCCCCCTTGTGTACGGTGGTGAGCATGTGCACGACCCTCTTGTCATGCCACGGTATTGCCAGCATCTTCTCAGACTTGCGTAGGTGCACATCACCTCTCTGCGAGTTTTCTGCCTCGGGGAATTTGGGGAAGTTGGCACGATTGCTCTTCACAGTGCTGCAGGAGCTGATGCCATGCTCTGAAAGGTATTTAGCAAGTTTCGGTGCTGTATAGTAGTTGTCAGTATACAGCAAATGATTCCCACCAAAATACCTTTCAAGCAGCACTTTCACTACACAGCCTGAGAAGCCAAGGGGGTGTGTTTTGTCCAGATCGACAGTGCTGGCTGAATAGATGATGAAGTCAAGGATGTACCCCATCTTACAGTCGCACAGTACAAAGAACTTGATTCCAAAGCGATGACGTTTGCTTGGAATGTACTGTACAAACCTAAGACGTCCTCTGAACAAAACCAAGGACTCGTCTATGACAACCTTCTGAAATGGGTGGAAGAATGACATAAATTTATCCTTCATTCTGCTCAGAATCTCCCGGATCTTCTAGAGTGGGTCAGTCTGGGAAGGTACATCGTTGTTGGTGAAGTGCAGGTTTCCCATGATGTTTCAGAAGCGATCTCTGGCCATGTACTTATTGAAGGTGGATGAGGGTAGTAAGGGGTCCATGGACCAGTAATCTTCCAACTCATGATTTTTTGAATGTGGCATGAGAAGCTTGAGGGCGAAGAACACATACAGCTCCTGCACTCCAAGCACGGGCCACTGTTGCATCTTCACTGCACCTGCACCACTTGCAGCACGTTGTGACTCGTACCTGTTTGTCTCATTAAATATGTGCTGCATGACTTCGTCATCGAGGAAGGCCAAAAAGAAGTCCACACACTCAACATCCTCGTCAAGAGTGAAGGCAGGCTGTATCCCTGAGGAACTCTCGTCAAAATGGAGTTGTTCAGGGATGAAATCGGAACCTTCCATCCACACGAAGGCGTCCAGGGTTCCCTGTCGTGGCGGTGTAGGGTGGGTGAGGGTGGAGCATGGCTGTGAGGCAGACTGGGCTGTTTCAAGGTCACTCTGACCGACCCTAGGTTGCCGTGTAACACTAACAGCCCTTACTCTAGTTGCTACTCTACTTTTATGAGTCAAGGATTTACCTCTTCCCCTACGGCCTGCCTTCACTGTAGGTGCTGATGAAGACTCCGACGATGAAGACTCAGGAGAAAATTCCACTGAAGAGGAGGAAGAAATTAGTGAAGTGGGGCTGGGAGAGCGGGGAGGTGATTCACTTCGGGACTCATGGTGGGCTGGGCCATGCGGGGCCATTGTTCCAGGGCTAACCCGCCTCCTCTTCACTCCCTTCCCAAATTCCTTCCCTTGCTGCACTAAGGGCTCCTTTCCCTTGGAGCTAGGGATAACTTGGGACACTGAAGCACTCGTACTTGGAGTTTCTGTCAGGATTTCCTCCCCAGGATCATCACATGATTCACCCGAAGGATCAGAATCACTGTCCATCATAATCATAGATAATTCTGCCAGTTCACGGTCCACTGCTGAGTCACTTAGTCCTTTACTGCTTCCCACATGAGTTTTTCTAGGGGTAGAGGTCACAGGGCCCTTTGCAATGGGCGCAGAAGCGGCAGAAATGGCGGGGCGCAAGTGCGACATGATTTCACCTTAGAGGATGACAAGGAACTGAATGACATGGCGTATATGGGCAGCCAAGGGTTGACAATGTCAGTAGGGTGACAGTTGCTAATTTATATGCTATGAAATGATTGGTAGGAAATCTCGTCAATAAATAAAAAATTAGGTAGTTCCAGGTGAATGTAAATATCACTTAGGCTTCTCCCATCCTTTCTTATATATATTTTACTATGAGAATAGATGATACAGCATACTTAATGGGGAAATTACCTTGGAAAATTAGCAAACGAGTGCACGTGAGGTGTTGTCAGGTGATAAATAGCCAATTCCAGGTGTATGGCACTATCACTTACCTTATTTCGTTTTTGTATATATTATTTTGTGAAAGAATAGGGCATAGGGCTTATTTCAATGGATGAAATCAATGGAAAATTCCAGGAAAGATTTGCTTAGTGCAGCGCGGCTGGGCAGGTGAGAGGAGAGGGTAATGGAGGGGAGGTAGGGAGGGGAGTCAAGAACAGGGAGAAATGGCTAAATTGTCAACAATGGATGGGAGTACAGATGACATTAGGAGCGCTGACAGTACTGATAGATGATACAAGTCACCACCTGAAAGCCCGGGAAAATTCAAAATAACACAGAATCACAAAAGTGATACCCCGCGGTATGATCCATTGCACCCGAGCGTCACGAAAGTGACGTCCCGTGGTTAAGGGGTTAAACCGTAATTACGTACATAGATGATTGTGAGTAGTAGATTATTACACAGCCAGCCGCTTTATAGGGCAGAGGATATTTTGTTTGAAATAGCCTATTCATAAACCTTACCATCTCTATGTTATATACAAGGAAGGTAAGGGAGTGTTGTCTATCGCTCTCCACCTGTGCGCAGCCACCTTCACCTGTTGAATGATCATCTGAGATACATCTGCAGTGGCTGTGAACAGGTTCAGTAATCTTGCTGTTCTGGCAGAGAACGTCCAGAGATGCTGACTTGATCTCGATCTTGGCACTTCCACCAGCAGCTGCCTAGAGAGTCCCGTTCTCGTGCTCCATTGGGAAATAAAAAAAAAAAAAATGGGTTCAGGTGGTCGAACAACAATATTAGGTCATCAGACGTTCCTGCACGCCAATCGTCTTTACTGTAAAAAATAGGGACCATCAGCCTTGCCGAATCCTAGTTCAGGCATTTGAATGCAGCAACAGTTGCCAGATTGGGCAAGATTACATGCATGCTAACAGCGTGCAAATTTTGAATGTTTTTTCAGTTTAACCCATTAGCTCCCAGGGTTCCTGTGTGAGGGATTTTGCTGGAGGGGTACTAAGCCTACTGTCCTCTGCCTATTGGATCATAGTCATGAAGCTCATAGGTCCCAACACGGGGTTCCCTTCTGTATTAACTTCTGAAAATTCCCAGTCCCGTCCTATACCGAGGACACTGGGCGCAAATGGGTTAAAAAACTGACAGAT
>NC_137023.1:32009444-32112453 GCF_032717465.1 Coenobita brevimanus | reverse complement strand
TTTTAATTTGTTAAATGCTTGTTTTTGTTCTTCTTCCCAGTGGAATATAGCATCTTTTTTGAGTAGTTGGAATAGAGGAAAAGCTATATGAGAGAAATTGTTGTACGAATGACCTATAGTACCCAGCTAGACCTAAAAATTGTTTAACTTCATCAGTCGTAGTGGGTTCGGGAAAGTCTCTCACTGCCTGTATTTTGTCATAAGTGGTGTGAATATCATTAGAACTTAATTTGTGGCCTAAGAAATTTATTTCCTTAAAGCAAAATTTGCATTTAGAAAGCTTAATTTTTAAACCAGCATCACCAAGCTTTTGTAAGAGTAGGTCTAATTTCTGGAGATGCTCTGTGATATCTTTTGTTGCGATTATAATATCGTTGTCACGGGGTTTTTAAAATAACACGGGGTTTTTATAAAATAAATGCTAAATATTATTTAATTGATAATAATATTCAATAATATTGCTGAGCAGGGACAATGATTGTCTTGCTAAATCAAGCAACGATTACTTTACGCTGGCCTGCTTCGCACGATTCTCTAAGAACGAGAATTTATAAACTTTCTCAACAGTACACAGCAGAGACTAATTACTCAATTGCTGTTACTGTTAGCCTCTGGAGAAAGTTACTTCACCCCTGACAATAAATAACTAACATCAGGCTCTTGCTGGTGCTTAACTCCTAGGAGGCACAACGGATTTTAAGTTTAATACAAGACTGGCCTAAGTACCAGTTATGAATAGCAAAACGTTTATGCAAGCTAGGAGCTATATGGAAAATAAGCTTAATTGTGGAGAAATGAAACAAGAGTTTACTTTCCATTAAGCTCAAGGAAAAGAACTGTTAAATTTATTGATTACAAAATAAATTTAACGTTACAATTCAAAATCAAATTAATGAGATCGCACTCACTCACTCACTTGAGCTAAATTCTTACGCCTAGGAAAAACACCTTAACTAAGCTCTTAAAACTAGGAAAATACAAAAAGAAATGCTGGTCGATGAATGCTGTGTATCACCAAGGTGGGAGCACTGGATAACTGTGATTCTAGTGGAGCTTGGGTTGACCTCTCACTTCTGGAGCACAGGACCTCTCTCCGTCACAGCAAACACTTGACTGAATAAGTCGTGGGAAACTAGGCCGCATTTTTCTAACGGTCGAGGCAAGCAGGGGCGAACAATAAAGAAACAATAGTATCGCTCAGTAGAGCACTTAGTGACGTGCATTAAATCGGTCACTTTTGAAACAGTGACGAATGTTTTGAAAAGTATACCACCGAAGTGGAGAGAGAAACGGTTAACTGAGCGATACACAGTGAGTTTCCCACTAATAGTTCGTGTTTTTCACAAAAGGGAAATGTCGCAAATTTGATTCGTGACATTACGCCCCTACAAAATTAATTTTTTTCTTTATGGGAAAAAATTTGTGGATATATATATATATATGTACACATCCTAAGTCATTCACACAAGATTCACACTGTGGTGTGTGTGTTCTATCCTGCTACAGGAGAAAGTCGCAGTCGCCAGTGAGTGAAAAAACCTCATATTTACGTTAATAGAAGCAAGCTTGAGGGAAAAACTCCGTGACGACGGTGAAAATCCTGTACTCAGGTCAAACTGAGAGAAAAGTCGCTACATTTACACTGACAACTAATTGTTGTGTAGCTTTGTGTATGTAATACACGGTGTAGGTGTGACAGTTGTAGTGTAACTGTACCTACGTGTAAAATGACACATTAAATAATAATATGGTGACGACGAAGGCAGAGGAAAAGAGAAGGCAGCGTGCGGCAGACGATCAGCTGGCCCGCACAGCATAACTGCTACACCCATTGCTGTACCTGCAAAACCAATTAAGGTGGAGCATCAAAAGTGTCAATGAGACAAAATTCTTATTACGTTACAATTACTCTCTCTGCCTAGCAATCAGTACATGCTACGAAAAGTACGCTTTAGCTGAAAAATACAAGTGACAGCCTAAGCTTCGTACATTCGAAGTCGCCATTAATTTTAGCACACGATTAGTGTCGGCAAGTTGAGAATCCTTGTGCAAACTCGGGTCTTCCATAGCCTCGAACTGCACACAGGTCCTCAACCTGTGCCTTAACCTACAGTACTTATAATAATATTGGGGAGCTGAGAATCATTGTGCAAACTCGGGTCTTCCATAGCCTCGAGTCGCCTCTGTGGAGTTCTCTCTCGAACTTCCCCCTTAACCTACAGTACTTATATTAGTATCTGGGAGCTGAGAATCCTTGTGCAAACTCGGGTCTTCCATAACCTCGAGTCGCCTCTGCGGAGTTCTCTCTCGAACTTCCCCCTTAACCTACAGTACTTATATTAGTATCGGGGAGCTGAGAATCCTTGTGCAAACTCGGGTCTTCCATAACCTCGAGTCGCCTCTGCAGAGTTCTCTCTCGAACTTCCCCCTTAACCTACAGTACTTATATTAGTACCGGGAAGCTGAGAATCCTTGTGCAAACTCGGGTCTTCCATAGCCTCGAGTCGCCTCTCAACTTCCCCCTTAACTTACAGTACATAATATGTATGTACAGGCCCTGGACATGATGTGTCCTGTGGGGCCACTGGGCAAGACGTCAGGTCTGCACTCACTTCACCACTACCCTGTCTCTCAACTGATTCAGAGATTACAGGTGTGGTTACGAACGGCGCAGGAAGGACATGTCCCTGATTAGTGGTGTTACTTTGACACACACTGCAGGAACGGACAAAACTATCTATGTCTCGTCCCATCCCTGGCCAGAAAAAGTCAGCTCGGATACAGCACTGGGTCTTCCTTTTGCCCATGTGACCTCCTGAGGCTGAACAATGACCCCATTGTAACACTGCTAGGCGGTACTTGGCAGGAACGTCAAACTGCAGTCGAACCTCGCTCTCAGGTGTTCGTGACTCACGGTAGAGCCGTCACTGTTTACGAAGGAACTTGGCTCGACCTCCCCGTGAATACTTTATCACTCGACCCTTTTGTTTGTTCCACACGGCAGCAAGTGTCGGGTCAGAATGTTGTTCTTGTACAACAAGTTGACTACACATCAGATCTTGTGGCGATTCAATGATCACTGGGGTGACACAGTCTGGAGCCTCAGCCATGGCTCGTGTTACCGCAGCAGCCGAAGTCTGAGTAGCGTCATCATCGAAGCAACTATCCTTGACTCCGTAATTATTGCCAATGATGAGGTCAAATAAAGGTTCTGGCATGACAACTGCAAGTGTCATACCAGTATAAAATGGAGATGCCACCTGGATACATGCCTCAGGGAACAATCTCACTGATCCATCAATAAGGTTTGCATGGATCTGTCGACCTGTATACTGCTCAGGCCGAACTAGACTCTGCTTGACAGAGCAACCTGAGGAACCATTATCTCTCAGGACCTTCACAGGAATGTCTCCCACAAACCCTTGCTGAACAAGGAAGGTACTGTCACCTGTGGGAGGGCCTGTGGAGGAAACAGCTAGCCACTCATGAGGCTGCTGAATTGATGCGGCAAAGATTGTGCCTTGAGAATTATATTGGGAAGATGGAACATTGGCCATCTGTGGAGGGGGTTCACTGTCACTGTGGTACTAGGGAACTGTGGGGGAGTGCCCATACTAGTAGGGACGTGACCACCGTGCTGGTGCTGAGGAATGAAGGCTACATTCGCTTCCTGCCTCTTTTGAGCTGGTGGTGAAAAAGTCTGTCCCGACGGTCGGTTGCGTGGCTGATACTGCTGCTGGTTAGGGTACTTGTTGTACCTCTTCCACTCAGGTTTCTGAGTGTTTTGCCCCTGGTCCTTCCACTGCGGTTTTGGACCTTGGCCATTATTCTGAGAATGGCCTTATTGCTGGGAGTTCAGTCTGAGACGGCTTCCCAGACTTATCAGGTTTCCTGTTCCAGGTGTTTTGCTGCTTGCGAGTTTGATACCCGTATGCAGTAAAGAATGCGTCAGCCTTCTCTGCCATTTGGCTGGAGCCTTTCACCTGGCAGATCTTAAGCTGTGCTATGAGCTCAGCAGGCCACGACCTCTCTAGCTGTGTACGCAGCATAAGGTCAATTATCCCCTCACGCATGTAAGGAGTTTCATCTTTCTCCATCCACTCATTTAAGTAAGCAGCGAGACAGTCGAGGAACTGAACAGCTGTCTCCTTGTCTTGGAGACGAGCTCGCATGAACTGAACATTGGCGTCGTCTACTGTGAGACCATACGCCTTAGTGAGTGCAGCTTTCATCATCTCATACATGAAATTGTCTCCACGAATTCTGTGGAGAATATCGAGGGCAGGGCCCTCAAATAAACTAAGAAATTGGAGCCGCTTAGCTGCCTCATCCAGTTGATACATGTCTGCCATGTCCTCAAAACGAGCTATGTACGGCTCGATTCGCTCGCCTTCCTTGTATGAAGGAAGCTTGATGCGTGGGGTTGCCAGGACATGTGCAGGGAGGACGCTCGTGGAGCTTGGACCAACTGCACCAGATGTATCTGAAGCCAAGGAATCTCGCTTGAGCTTCAGCATTTCATATTCGTGTTTTTCATGTGCTTCTCACTCGGCACGTTTGTGCTCTCGTTCTCCGTCTCGTTGTTCACGCTCGTATTCGCGCTGTTCACGCTCGTATTCGCGCTCTTTCTCACGCTGCTCTTGTTCATGTGCACGCTCTCTTTCACGTTGTTCGCGCTGTTCTCGCTCGTATTCGTGCTGTTCATGCTCGTATTCGCGCTGAATCTTACGCTCTTCACGGGCATCGTTCTCGCGCTGCTGCTCCTGATTATGCCGTGAGAGTATGTACTTGTTTACCAATGACTTGCGTGTGCCTCGGGGTTATTTGGGCTCCGACAGACTCTCAAAAAATATTTGCCAAAAATCAGTTATTAGTCCTAGGATAATAAAATTACATATGCTTATGGCACATACCTTCAGCTTTCTCCTGGAATGATTGTTGAGCCTTTGTCGGTTACCGTAGGACTTGTGGAGACCTCTGAAGTAGGGTAACGAAGTCTCCACTTTACACTTCCCGACAACCCGTAATATGATTACCACAGCCAGATACAAACACTATAAACACTATTCTACAATTTTCAAGTAGTTTGGGATCCATACTAAAAAAACAAAAAAAAACGCTGTGAAAGCAATGGAAATTACGAGCGCGTCTGATCGTCGCACTGGCACTAGTTCGCTCTTGGTAGTCCGTCATTTATTATTCATAAAACCCCTCACACTTTATATTTCTATTACTATATAACACTTATATATATCTATAGTCTTTATCCATAAGTTTCCTTCAGTAGTATTAGTTTATTGTCACTGTAGGGATTCAATTTCTTTCAGTAAAATACGTAGCATTCACTTTCTCGTCCTGTATACTGGCATTGAGAGTGAATGTCACTTTCATCTTCACTCTCATAACTCATAGCATTCAGACATGCTAGAGTGAAACTTTCACTTTCATTACCCCTAGGGTATATACTCGTATTCTTATAATACTACTCATTTACATTTCTATTTACGTTCTCTATTTTATTTACGTTATTTACATTTCTATTTTATTTACACTGTGTTGTGCACTGTCACTTGAAATAACTTATAAAACTATTTTCCATTGTTCACGTACTGTATATTTACATTCATTACTTTCACTTGCTGTTTACACATTATTTACAATTCCACTTGCACTGTTTTACTCAATAGAAAGATCGTAGTCACTCTTTTATCAATTGTCAGCCCTTTACCTCTTTCCACACGAGGTTTAGTAGGGGTAAAGGTCACAGGGCCATTTGCATGGGGGTGAAAAAAGGCCTTGAAGTCAGCAAGAAGAAACATACGTACTCTTGCTTCGGAAGTTGAGAGAGAACTGAGTGATAACGGAGGACCACCAGCGTAGAGGCCTGCTAGGGGTTATTCAGAGTTACCAATATTACTTCTTGAAACAGCTAAGTCTAGCACTGATATGATTGGCAGGAAATCTAGACAATACATTATAAATTTGGTAGTTCCAGGTGAATGTAAATATCACTTAGGTTTCTCCCTTCCCTCCTTACATGTATATTTATTACGAAAATAGATTAGAGGCCTATTTAGGAGATATATATATTCAGAGCTACCAATGTTATATCTTGAAACAGCTTTGTCTAGCACTGATATGATTGGCAGGAAATCTAGACAATACATTATAAATTAGGTAGTTCCAGATGAATGTAAATATCACTTAGGCTTCTCCCTTCCCTCCTTACATGTATATTTATTACGAAAATAGATTATAGGGCATATTTCAAGGGGAAAAAAACAGCGAAAATTAGCAAACGAGTGCACGTGAGGTGTTGTCAGGTGATAATTAGCCAATTCCAGGTGTATGGCACTCTCACTTACCTTATTTCTTTCTTGTATATATTATTTGGTATAAGAATAGGACATAGGGCTTATTTCAATGGATGAAATCAGTGAAAAATTCCAGGGAAGATTTACTTAGCGTAGCACGGCCGGGCAGGCGAGAGGATAGGGTAATGGAGGGGGGGTAGGGAGGGGAGTCAAGAACGGGGAGAAATGGCTAAATTGTCAACAATGGATGGGAGTACAGATGAGATTAGGAGTGCTGACTAGTGTTGGACATTGGCAGTACCGATAGATGATACAAGCCCCCACTTGGAAGCCTGGGTGAATTCAAAATAACACAGAATCACAAAAGCGACGCCCCGCGGTATGATCCCTTGCTCCCAAGCGTCACGAAAGTGACGCCCCGCGGTTAAGGGGTTAATTTCAGTTGGGTCTGAAAGACCCATTTCTTTGGCTTCCTGTAAAAATACAGTGGTAGCCATGGTGCTAATTTATTAAGCAAACGAAACTGAGTACTGACTGCTTCGCAAACGAATGCTAATAAACAAGTAAAGAGTACAGACAAGCTAGTGGTGACCAGTCTTATCTATTTAACTGGCAAAGAATAAAGCAAAAATGCAAATGACTGGGAAGACTCAATAATTAACACAATGGGTACGGCGGCTACCCAGGAACGAATAAAATCGTCTGACGTTACCAAAAATAAAGTACTAAATAGAGTTAAGTACTCTATGGATTAATAAAGCAAAACTTCCCTTGCTAAATTAAGGGTAAACACCAGTAACCTTGTGCCTATAAACTTTAATGATAAATACCTAAATATGAACGAGTGAGCACTATCTCGTGAATAGCTTTAGAGCTAGGAGTTAATATCCTGGCGAGGTCGCCAATTGTCACGGGGTTTTTAAAACAGCACGGGGGTTTTATAAAATAAATGCTAAATATTATTTAATTGATAATAATATTCAATAATATTGCTGAGCAGGGACAATGATTGTCTTGCTAAATCAAGCAACGATTACTTTACGCTGGCCTGCTTCGCACGATTCTCTAAGAACGAGAATTTATAAACTTTCTCAACGGTACACAGCAGAGACTAATTACTCAATTGCTGTTACTGTTAGCCTCTGGAGAAAGTTACTTCACCCCTGACAATAAATAACTAACATCAGGCTCTTGCTGGTGCTTAACTCCTAGGAGGCACAACGGATTTTAAGTTTAATACAAGACTGGCCTAAGTACCAGTTATGAATAGCAAAACGTTTATGCAAGCTAGGAGCTATATGGAAAATAAGCTTAATTGTGGAGAAATGAAACAAGAGTTTACTTTCCATTAAGCTCAAGGAAAAGAACTGTTAAATTTATTGATTACAAAATAAATTTAACGTTACAATTCAAAATCAAATTAATGAGATCGCACTCACTCACTCACTTGAGCTAAATTCTTACGCCTAGGAAAAACACCTTAACTAAGCTCTTAAAACTAGGAAAATACAAAAAGAAATGCTGGTCGATGAATGCTGTGTATCACCAAGGTGGGAGCACTGGATAACTGTGATTCTAGTGGAGCTTGGGTTGACCTCTCACTTCTGGAGCACAGGACCTCTCTCCGTCACAGCAAACACTTGACTGAATAAGTCGTGGGAAACAAAAGCGGAGCACTAGGCCGCATTTTTCTAACGGTCGAGGCAAGCAGGGGCGAACAATAAAGAAACAATAGTATCGCTCAGTAGAGCACTTAGTGACGTGCATTAAATCGGTCACTTTTGAAACAGTGACGAATGTTCTGAAAAGTATACCACCGAAGTGGAGAGAGAAACCGTTAACTGAGCGATACACGGTGAGTTTCCCACTAATAGTTCGTGTTTTTCACAAAAGGGAAATGTCGCAAATTTGATTCGTGACATTACGCCCCTACAAAATTAAATTTTTTCTTTATGAGAAAAAATTTGTGGATATATATATATATATATATATATATATATATATATATATATATATATATATATGCACACATCCTAAGTCATTCACACAAGATTCACACTGTGGTGTGTGTGTTCTATCCTGCTACAGGAGAAAGTCGCAGTCGCCAGTGAGTGAAAAAACCTCATATTTACGTTAATAGAAGCAAGCTTGAGGGAAAAACTCCGTGACGACGGTGAAAATCCTGTACTCAGGTCAAACTGAGAGAAAAGTCGCTACATTTACACTGACAACTAATTGTTGTGTAGCTTTGTGTATGTAATACAAGGTGTAGGTGTGACAGTTGTAGTGTAACTGTACCTACGTGTAAAATGACACATTAAATAATAATATGGTGACGACGAAGGCAGAGGAGAAGAGAAGGCAGCGTGCGGCAGACGATCAGCTGGCCCGCACAGCATAACTGCTACACCCATTGCTGTACCTGCAAAACCAATTAAGGTGGAGCATCAAAAGTGTCAATGAGACAAAATTCTTATTACGTTACAATTACTCTCTCTGCCTAGCAATCAGTACATGCTACGAAAAGTACGCTTTAGCTGAAAAATACAAGTGACAGCCTAAGCTTCGTACATTCGAGGTCGCCATTAATTTTAGCACACGATTAGTGTCGGCAAGTTGAGAATCCTTGTGCAAACTCGGGTCTTCCATAGCCTCGAACTGCACACAGGTCCTCAACCTGTGCCTTAACCTACAGTACTTATAATAATATCGGGGAGCTGAGAATCATTGTGCAAACTCGGGTCTTCCATAGCCTCGAGTCGCCTCTGTGGAGTTCTCTCTCGAACTTCCCCCTTAACCTACAGTACTTATATTAGTATCGGGGAGCTGAGAATCCTTGTGCAAACTCGGGTCTTCCATAACCTCGAGTCGCCTCTGCAGAGTTCTCTCTCGAACTTCCCCCTTAACCTACAGTACTTATATTAGTATCGGGGAGCTGAGAATCCTTGTGCAAACTCGGGTCTTCCATAACCTCGAGTCGCCTCTGCGGAGTTCTCTCTCGAACTTCCCCCTTAACCTACAGTACTTATATTACTATCGGGGAGCTGAGAATCCTTGTGCAAACTCGGGTCTTCCATAGCCTCGAGTCGCCTCTCAACTTCCCCCTTAACTTACAGTACATAATATGTATGTACAGGCCCTGGACATGATGTGTCCTGTGGGGCCACTGGGCAAGACGTCAGGTCTGCACCCACTTCACCACTACCCTGTCTCTCAACTGATTCAGAGATTACAGGTGTGGTTACGAACGGCGCAGGAAGGACATGTCCCTGATTAGTGGTGTTACTTTGACACACACTGCAGGAACGGACAAAACTATCTATGTCTCGTCCCATCCCTGGCCAGAAAAAGTCAGCTCGGATACAGCACTGGGTCTTCCTTTTGCCCATGTGACCTCCTGAGGCTGAACAATGACCCCATTGTAACACTGCTAGGCGGTACTTGGCAGGAACGTCAAACTGCAGTCGAACCTCGCTCTCGGGTGTTCGTGACTCACGGTAGAGCCGTCACTGTTTACGAAGGAACTTGGCTCGACCTCCCCGTGAATACTTTATCACTCGACCCTTTTGTTTGTTCCACACGGCAGCAAGTGTCGGGTCAGAATGTTGTTCTTGTACAACAAGTTGACTACACATCAGATCTTGTGGCGATTCAATGATCACTGGGGTGACACAGTCTGGAGCCTCAGCCATGGCTCGTGTTACCGCAGCAGCCGAAGTCTGAGTAGCGTCATCATCGGAGCAACTATCCTTGACTCCGTAATTATTGCCAATGATGAGGTCAAATAAAGGTTCTGGCATGACAACTGCAAGTGTCATACCAGTATAAAATGGAGATGCCACCTGGATACATGCCTCAGGGAACAATCTCACTGATCCATCAATAAGGTTTGCATGGATCTGTCGACCTGTATACTGCTCAGGCCGAACTAGACTCTGCTTGACAGAGCAACCTGAGGAACCATTATCTCTCAGGACCTTCACAGGAATGTCTCCCACAAACCCTTGCTGAACAAGGAAGGTACTGTCACCTGTGGGAGGGCCTGTGGAGGAAACAGCTGGCCACTCATGAGGCTGCTGAATTGATGCGGCAAACATTGTGCCTTGAGAATTATATTGGGACGATGGAACATTGGCCATCTGTGGAGGGGGGTTCACTGTCACTGTGGGACTAGGGAACTGTGGGGGAGTGCCCATACTAGTAGGGACGTGACCACAGTGCTTGTGCTGAGGAATGAAGGCTACATTCGCTTCCTGCCTCTTTTGAGCTGGTGGTGAAAAAGTCTGTCCCGACGGTTGGTTGCGTGGCTGATACTGCTGCTGGTTAGGGTACTTGTTGTACCTCTTCCACTCAGGTTTCTGAGTGTTTTGCTCCTGGTCCTTCCACTGCGGTTTTGGACCTTGGCCATTATTCTGAGAATGGCCTTGTTGCTGGGGTTCAGTCTGAGACGGCTTCCCAGACTTATCAGGTTTCCTGTTCCAGGTGTTTTGCTGCTTGCGAGTTTGATACCTGTATGCAGTAAAGAATGCGTCAGCCTTCTCTGCCATTTGGCTGGAATCTTTCACCTGGCAGATCTTAAGCTGTGCTATGAGCTCAGCAGGCCACGACCTCTCTAGCTGTGTACGCAGCATAAGGTCAATTATCCCCTCACGCATGTAAGGAGTTTCATCTTTCTCCATCCACTCATTTAAGTAAGCAGTGAGACAGTTGAGGAACTGAACAGCTGTCTCCTTGTCTTGGAGACGAGCTCGCATGAACTGAACTTTGGCGTCGTCTACTGTGAGACCATACGCCTTAGTGAGTGCAGCTTTCATCATCTCATACATGAGATTGTCTCCACGAATTCTGTGGAGAATATCGAGGGCAGGGCCCTCAAATAAACTAAGAAATTGGAGCCGCTTAGCTGCCTCATCCAGTTGATACATGTCTGCCATGTCCTCAAAACGAGCTATGTACGGCTCGATTCGCTCACCTTCCTTGTATGAAGGAAGCTTGATGCGTGGGGTCGCCAGGACTTGTGCAGGGAGAACGCTCGTGGAGCTTGGACCAACTGCACCAGATGTATCTGAAGCCAAGGAATCTCGCTTGAGCTTCAGCATTTCATATTCGTGTTTTTCACGTGCTTCTCACTCGGCACGTTCGTACTCTCGTTCTCCGTCTCGTTGTTCACGCTCGTATTCGCGCTGTTCACGCTCGTATTCGCGCTCTTTCTCACGCTGCTCTTGTTCATGTGCACGCTCTCTTTCACGTTGTTCTCGCTGTTCTCGCTCGTATTTGCGCTGTTCATGGTCGTATTCGCGCTGAATCTTACGCTCTTCACGGGCATCGTTCTCACGCTCCTGCTCCTGATTATGCCGTGAGAGTATGTACTCTTTAATTTCAGTTGGGTCTGAAAGACCCATTTCTTTGGCTTCCTGTAAAAATACAGTGGTAGCCATGGTGCTAATTTATTAAGCAAACGAAACTGAGTACTGACTGCTTCGCAAACGAATGCTAATAAACAAGTAAAGAGTACAGACAAGCTAGTGGTGACCAGTCTTATCTATTTAACTGGCAAAGAATAAAGCAAAAATGCAAATGACTGGGAAGACTCAATAATTAACACAATGGGTACGGCGGCTACCCAGGAACGAATAAAATCGTCTGACGTTACCAAAAATAAAGTACTAAATAGAGTTAAGGACTCTATGGATTAATAAAGCAAAACTTCCCTTGCTAAATTATGGGTAAACACCAGTAACCTTGTGCCTATAAACTTTAATGATAAATACCTAAATATGAACGAGTGAGCACTATCTCGTGAATAGCTTTAGAGCTAGGAGTTAATATCCTGGCGAGGTCGCCAATTGTCACGGGGTTTTTAAAACAACACGGGGGTTTTATAAAATAAATGCTAAATATTATTTAATTGATAATAATATTCAATAATATTGCAGAGCAAGGACAATGATTGTCTTGCTAAATCAAGCAACAATTACTTTACGCTGGCCTGCTTCGCACGATTCTCTAAGAACGAGAATTTATAAACTTTCTCAACAGTACACAGCAGAGACTACTTACTCAATTGCTGTTACTGTTAGCCTCTGGAGAAAGTTACTTCACCCCTGACAATAAATAACTAACATCAGGCTCTTGCTGGTGCTTAACTCCTAGGAGGCACAACGGATTTTAAGTTTAATACAAGACTGGCCTAAGTACCAGTTATGAATAGCAAAACGTTTATGCAAGCTAGGAGCTATATGGAAAATAAGCTTAATTGTGGAGAAATGAAACAAGAGTTTACTTTCCATTAAGCTCAAGGAAAAGAACTGTTAAATTTATTGATTACAAAATAAATTTAACGTTACAATTCAAAATCAAATTAATGAGATCGCACTCACTCACTCACTTGAGCTAAATTCTTACGCCTAGGAAAAACACCTTAACTAAGCTCTTAAAACTAGGAAAATACAAAAAGAAATGCTGGTCGATGAATGCTGTGTATCACCAAGGTGGGAGCACTGGATAACTGTGATTCTAGTGGAGCTTGGGTTGACCTCTCACTTCTGGAGCACAGGACCTCTCTCCGTCACAGCAAACACTTGACTGAATAAGTCGTGGGAAACAAAAGCGGAGCACTAGGCCGCATTTTTCTAACGGTCGAGGCAAGCAGGGGCGAACAATAAAGAAACAATAGTATCGCTCAGTAGAGCACTTAGTGACGTGCATTAAATCGGTCTCTTTTGAAACAGTGACGAATGTTTTGAAAAGTATACCACCGAAGTGGAGAGAGAAACGGTTAACTGAGCGATACTATTCCACTAATAGTTCGTGTTTTTCACAAAAGGGAAATGTCGCGAATTTGATTCGTGACAATCGTCAAGATAAACAAATATTCCTTGTCCTAAAATTCCGGACAATACGTAATTCATAAGACGCTGGAATGTGCCCGGGGCTGTCCTCAGTCCCATGGGCATCCTTCTATACTGATAGTGTCCTCTGTTTGTGGAAAAGGTAGTGTATTTACGTGACTCCTGATCTACAGGAATTTGATAATAACCACTTAGCAGATCGATCGTGGAAATACATTATTTTCTGGTCCAATATTGTGTAGGATGTCGCTTAGCAATGGCATGAGAAATCGGTCTGGGATTGTGTGATTGTTTAGTTTATGGTAATCTACTACCGCACGCATTTCTCAATTTCGTATGGGCACGAAGAATAATGGGGCATTCCACAGGGAGACTGATGGCTCAATAATTCCAAGTTTTAACATTTCATCGATATACTGGTTTGCGAGTGTACGCTGAGATTGTGGGATCCGGAGGCCGGTACGAAAATTGGTGGTGTATCTGGGTGCACATTAATATTGTGATTAATCAGGTTAGTACACCCCAATTGTTCTCCGGGTAATGCTACGGTGTCCCTGTGTGTTTCCAACAGGGTTAACAAATCATATTCTTCATCAAATTCACTTGAGTGAATTAAATTCTCTTTTATGCTTTCTCTATCCGTAGATTTTATCTCACTTGTCACTCCAGCTACAACTATTTCCTTCACAGGAGTGTGACATTTTTCAATATTAACTACAGAAGTCCCCTTTTTCAACTGTCCTTCCCCATTCATGTGATTAATTATGAATATCTGAGTTTGCCCTTTGTCGTTCATCTGACATAATGCGTTTTCTACTGACAACCGCTTTACTTTACATAATTCTTCTAAGACAAGAATAGTACTATTCCGTAACTTGCTCTTTATGGTAACTTTCATATAGGAGTTAGGTGGCATAGCTAAATCGTTGGTGAGATGGGCGGGAAAAACTGATAAATCAGTACCGTTACCTGGGAGTCTAGTCCTGGAGGCTGGGGGTGGGGGGTGGATCTATACACTCATCTGTTTGTGTATGTTTGTTTAAGCTTTTAATAATATCAATTCTTTTTGGTTCTCTTTTACTAATCGATGAGGGCTCTGATGGTATTTCCCCTATGAATTCAGTGTCAAAGTCTATTCCATTCATTTGTGGGAGTAAAGTTATTTTCTCTGTTCTCATGCATCTTAAGCCCAGTAACATTTGAGCTTTAATTGCAAAGTTTTCAACGATATAGAAAAATGCAGAGATTGGTCATATAGTCTGTGAAACTGAAGTTTAACCGTATCATACCTTTTACTGTGATTTGTTTGCCATCTACTGTATATAAGTCTAAATCAGATTCTTCCAGAAAAGTTATTTTCTTCTTATTTCTAAAAATTCTATTTATTTCTTCTTGTGTTATTAAGTTCACTGGAGAGCCTGTGTCTAAAAATAAGGAAACGTTTTGATCCTCACATACAGCTGGTATCAAGCTACTCATTTCCCAAAATGCCTCCTACGTGAATTTTAAACTTGCTTTTCTTTACGTTTGTTCGTTTTTTTTCGTGACTTGGTCTTCCCCCGATTTGATCATAGACACTAATTTTTCTACTGTTTTGCAGTTACTGGTCCAGTGCCCTTGGCACCGATGATGTCTACAGTAGGGACCAAATCATTGTGTCTTTTGTCTATCCTCTTTTGTTTTGATAAAGTATTCATTCCTTGTGTGTCCTTGTTTTGCACAATAATGACATAGAATGGACCTATCTCCTGACTGTGATCTACAAGGTGACTTCCCATATTTAGTGGTGTCTGTGACGCGAGATCTGCTCGGGCTGCGCGGAAGCTTAGCTCCCGACCACGCTTGGGTGAGGTACGAAGACGGTCTTGGTTTCAATGACAGACGCATGGGCCGGCTTCGTATCACTTTGGCCGACAAATACGGGGCAGCTTGGTTTCACCGAAGATGGCTTCGAATCCGATCCCTCAGCTTGGACGACAAAAAGGCGGCTTTATGAAACTGCCTGTAGCCTGGTTTTTGTGATCATACCCTTGACACGTTTGGTTGTTTGCTCTGCCTGCTTTCGGTTCGTGATTGATATTGTTCTCTGTTTGGGGTAGTTGTAGCTGTTTTCAGAGCTGATACTGTCTCAGACACTCTCATTCTACTATAATGTGATTGTGGTTCGATCACCCCTGCTTTGCTACACTGCATCTCTACCTCTTTCAGTAAGTCTAGTAAGCACATACCTGGGGTGTACGCGATCGTCTTGGCGATCTTAAGGGTCCTATCAGGTAATTTACGCAAGGCAGCTATATAACCAATGATGTCTATGACGAGGTCTGGGGACATCTTTCCATCTCCTGTTACGATGTTAGCACAGTTCTGTACTACTACAATGTTATTACAATATTATTACAATGTTAATACAATTATTTTACAATTACAGTTATGTAACTACAAACGATATGTAACAATTACAGTACAATTATGTACACTACAATTATTGTGTAACAGTTCATACAATGTTACAATTATGTATTACTACAATGTTACTACAATATTGTGTAATAATTCATACAATGTTACAATTATGTATTACCACAATGTTACTACAATATTATGTAACAATTCATACAATGTTACCACAATTCTGTATTACTAGAATTATCATACAAGTTAGTTGAAATATTAGACATTACTAAAGGGAGCGGGGCAGTGAAATGGAATGGGACAGGGCGACGTGGAGGCGATTTGTTTGTGGCCACCCAGAACGGGATTGAGGCATCTAGCAATAGATAGATAGACTAAAGGGATAATTCAATATGTAATGTAATGACCTAGCAATATTACCATTGCACAGTTATATGCGTATGTCTGTTATATATACACATCTTACAATATGTCGTACAATAACCAAATGTCATACAATAACCAGTTTACAAAATGTCATACAGTAACCAATTTAACCATATTGCATTTATACAATGATGTATACAACTTGTTTAAAATGTAATATTACTGGATCATTGCAATATTACCATGAATATTATATATCTGTACAATATTATAATCAATACTATGTATTAAGAATGAAGAAGAAGAATATTATGTATTAACAGATTAGCATATGTCAATGATGATTGCTGTTGGAGGACCGCCAGCTGCGTGACCGAGCGATGTCAGGACCTTAAAATGTCTTAATACTTAATAGCTAGCAACATACATATATAGTCTAGAGGTTAGGTCTATGTCAGACCTAGGGGCCAAAAGGAAATGACATTAGCACCTCTCCAGAATGCCTCTCACCAGCACAATAGCCCACAAACAGCGCCTCGTGACCATACACACACATATACACACACACAGGCTTCTAGAACATTTCAACAACAGTATAGCACACTTGACACGTCCCCTGCTAAAGAGAATGTAGGAATGGGGAGCTCAGAAAGGGACTGGCCATAGAACCGTCAGGTAGTGGAGAGAGTGAATAAGAAGAGGGGTCCGACTAGACTTAGTTAGTATATTAAGTCCCTGTATAATACATAAGCTGCTCAACTTAGTCTTTCGCTGAAGATAATAAATCAAGATCAACTCCCTGTATTCATCTTTAACTCTTCTTGCTCTTCAATTACCAAAATAACTTTAACCAAAACTCAAGACTCGCCTATTACAAGATTAAAGAGTTACATATATATAAATGGTGGCTATGAAGCTCTAACACTACACTCTGTTAAAAGCATAAGAAATATCAAGGGCTACTGCATGAGTTTCTCCACATTGGTCAGTCGATTGATGCATGGTGTAAGTCAGGAGATTATGTCAATGGTGTTTTTTTCTTGTGTGTGTGTGTGTGGCGAAACCCATATTGTTTATCACTAATGAAGATTTTGATTCAAGATGTTTAACTATGTGCTTAATTAATATTTCAAATACTTTACCAAGAGGAGATGTGACAGCTATTGGTCAGTAATCAGTGGGGTCAGGGGAACTTCCTTTCTTTGGAATTGGGTGGATATTGACTTCTTTCCATGAATTAGGATTTGACGAAGTATGTTTGCTTAGTCTGGATAATTTAGGTAGAACAGAGGCAAGCTCAGGGGAACACTTTTGCAAAACAATTGGAGGAATTCCATCTGGGCCTGGAGCTTTATTGGTTGGTAAAATATCTAGGATGGATTTTACGTATCTCGTCTGTATTTTAAGTGGAGCAATTTCGGGAAAGTCAAGTTCTAGTAGTGAGACGTTCTGGCTGACTTCTGTGGTAGAATTTCTGGCAAATGAACTGGCAAAGATATTCGTTTTCCCACGAAGGTCATTTGTAATGTTGCGATCTGAAGATTTTAGTGGGGGAATGGATGATGACTTGTTAAAGTTATTATTGAAAGAACTGAGAGTTGACAAGAATATTCTAGTGTCATTAGAGCTGAAAGTAGTTTAGATGCTTGATTTTGGAGAAAGTTTGATTTAGTGAGATTACAGTTTTTGCATGGTTTCTAGCAATTTTAAATTGACAGTGATTCAGATGTTTTTGATTTTAAGTATGAGTATATGTTAATGACTTTTGGCCCTTTTGCTCTGGCACAGTTCCTATCAAACCGTTTTGGAGAGTTCGATCTTTTAGTGAACTGCTGACTTGGTATGAATAAATCCATACCAGCTAGTATTAGGTCATTAATGTGGGTCTGGGTAGAATTGACCTCACTAGAGAAGAAAGACTGCCATGGAATGTCAGCAAGATAATTTCTACATCCATTTCAGTTTGCCCTATCAAAGTGTTATCTGGTCACCCTGACAGGCTCAGAACGAGGAGGTTTGAGGGGGCTAACTAATGAGGCTTTGATGAGATTGTGGTCAGAGGATCCAACTGGTGACCATACTTCTGTCCTGTATTGATCTAGATTATATGTCAGGAATTGATCCAAGCGATGGGCATTATTGTCAGGATTATCTGGTATTCTGGTTGGTTGCTTTACCAACTGCATGAGATTAAACAATTCTGCAAACATCTCGCCTTCTAGACCAGCATCGTCAGTCCTGGTGGAATGCAATAACCATTCAACATTATGTACATTAAAATCACCCAAAATGGTAATTCCGGTGCTAAGGGCAAGGTTAAGGTTACTGAACTGTGTGGATATGGAGTCAAATACAGTACAGTGGATTCTGAAGAAGCATTGGGGGATCGATAGACTACACAGATATATTTGGTAATATTTAGATAATTTAGTTTATACAGAGAGTAATCAATATTAGTTGAAGTGAAGTTCAAAACATTGTCAAATGCATATTTGGGTTTGATATAACAACAGGTGCCATCCTTGTTACGGAAGTCTGTGAGGAGATGATAACCAGGATAACAAAATAGGGATATTTCGGTAGAGGGAGAGATTTTTGGTTCTGTGGGGAACAGAGCCAGAGGGGATGTGGACTGTAGGAATTATAAAACTGTAGGAATTATAAAACAATAAAATACTTTTCTTACAATAAATGGAAGCAAAGTACTCACAGTTTGAGGAATTAGGAGAACTCGTTGGTAATACAATCCACACACCAGTATGACATGGAGAGAGAGTGCACAAACAGTGTGTTTTGTAATCACAATGAACGAGTGTGTCTGCAGTGATGTGTCTGGTAATAAAAATGTGTTAAAAATGCGTCTCTGTTGCTAGTTCCTCAAGCTCTGGCAATAAAGTCTAACGCTTCTGTAACCGTAAATTCTGACTGAATGTTCTAAAAAATGAAACACTTTTCCCTTCATCCACCCTTTACGTCTTAATTAGGTATTGTCTAAGTCAGATCAAACCTGTAAAAGTTGATCTAGTTCAGACCTATTACCACTGACTTTTTTCGGACAATACGTGCTTCCGGCCCAGTGGAGAATGAAACCTCTAAAAAAAAAAAAAAAAAAAAAAAAAAAAAAAGTGATCAGTTCTGACACTTCAGAGTGAAAGGGACCTAGAAAAAGAAAGATGAATATTTTAGAAATTGAGACTTTTGTTGATTGTTTTAATGTGTTAGCGTTATGTTTTAGCAACTTTATGCGATGTTTTAGGTATAGACAAACATCAACATTAAGATCTGATATTTGAAGAAAAAAGTAATACCTCCGTACTTGAGTGTTATGAAAAATGATATATTTTAAGGTTCATGGGCTCGTCGGTGTCATCCTTAACTAGTGTCTACCAACATTCTGATTCATAGTCTATCGTTCAACTCTCTGATATCGATTACCGAAGTATGAACATTTACAACAGTCCATGGTGGACGAACTATAATAGGAATGGATTTAGAGAGAAAAAATAGCATAATATTTTCCACTAGGACTGCAAATGGTACATCGTACAACTCTTTATTAATACGGTTCATGGTTTCTTGAACCATCATAATAATAGCGTTGAAATAATGCACTGACTCCTTGCGACCCAATGTAAGAAGATACTTGAATTAATTTACGCGATTTGTCGTAAGAACAGACTGCAATTAATTTTCAGGACTAGTTTTCACCATAGAGACTGTCAAAGATTTTTAAAAATGCCCAAACTGTTATGTTCTCCACTGAACAGGAGTAGTAGAGTATGGTAAATGGTCTTTGGACTCGATTCATTTCATCCTGTATAATTTTGTAATTGCTCTTACAGTGTAGGGAATTTCTAGTTACTGCTGATTTGAAATAGCTGATTAAACACTCCTGAACGGTAGATGAGTTATTTGAAAGGAGCATGTGGATCTGCGTGGAGAGATAGACAAAGAGACAAACGAGGAAATGAAGGAGCATTGTGATGTTGAAGAGGGTGTCAGTGAAAGCGGTAACATAAATACTCTGTAATAGTTTGGTCATGTAGAGAGATGGAGAATAAAAGAATGACTTAAAGAGTGTAGGTCACTGAGGGGGAGGGGGAGATCAAGGATGAGATGGTGAGATCAAATGAAGATATATAAGAGAGGGGTGTGAGAGTCGGAGGAAGGGTAGCCACATGGTGTCTGGCTATAGATAGGTAGATAGAGGCAAGGCGGATAATGCAGTAGTTCCATTCATCTCACACAGCAGTAGACAGGGATGTGGTGTGTTTGTTTGTTTCTTTGTGTGTGTGTGTGTGTGTGTGTGTGAGAGAGAGAGAGAGAGAGAGAGAGAGAGAGAGGTCAGTGGTGGTGGAGACGTGGGTGTGGATGACGGTGTGTGTGTGTCTAACAGTTGCGTAAAAGGTAGAAAGGACAGGGAGTGTGTGTCAGTGAAGGAAAGGGGACTTCTCTGATATGAGCATTAAATTCTTCAGCCCAATTGGAAACATATGTTCAGTCGGTTAAAAATAAAGGGCCATGGAAGAGATAGGTCCAGATGAGAAAATAAGTCCATCTGGTGACATAATGTACCCCATGTTGAGAAGATAGGTCAGTGAGGAGTGAGAAGTTAGTGTGGGAAAAATAGGTTCATGGAGAGACAGGTCCATGTGGGAAAAGTAAGTCCATGGAGGGACAGGTCCATGTAGGAATAGTGGGTCCATGGAGAGACAGGTCCATGTAGGAAAAATAGATTCAAGAGACATTGGTCATGTTTTGGGAAACAGGTCCACGTTGGAAAATAGGTCCACAGTGTAAAATAAGTCCAATAAGGAAAACAGGTAGATGGGGAAAGAGGTCTATGGGTAATATAAGTCCATGGGGGAAATAGGTTCATAGGAAAAAATAGGTCGATAAAGGGAAAAAAAAAAAAAAAAAAGATCCAGGGGAGAAAGTAGCTTCATTGGAAAAAACTGGCCTATGGGCAAAATTGGTCTCTGGAAGAAAGTAAGTCCATGGGAGAAGATATGTCCATGAGGGAAGGTAGGTTCATGGGAGAAGATATGTCCATGAGGGAAGGTAGGTCCGTGGGAGAAGATATGTCCATGAGGGAAGGTAGGTCCGTGGGAGAAGATATGTCCATGAGGGAAGGTAGGTCCGTGGGAGAAGATATGTCCATGAGGGAAGGTAGGTCCATAGGGGAAATGGATCCAAGGGGGAAAATGGGCCTAAGACTGAAATATATCAATAGAGGACAATGGGTCAGTGGGTTGAATATAGGTCTATGGGGGAAATGTGGCATAAGAAGATGACCCCTATGGAGTGTTGCCGGAGACAGGCTTATGTGCTAGTAAACCAAAAATTGCCATGAGCAAACAAAATTATAATGTAATCAGATCACGACACACACAAGCAATATTGCCACTATCACCTCATCAGCACCACCAATACCACCAGCACTGTAAATAACATTTTACTTTTATCACCACAACCACCACCGTCATGATCATTATAGATCGTCATCTTACAAACCCAACGTCACTGGTATGAATATGGAAGGTTTGATCCACAAATAGGGTGATGGCAACACCAAATTTTAAAATAACTGACCTGAGTGCTAAGTGAAAGAAGTTAACACCTCCATTCACACATCACTTTATGCCCGTTTTTTGCTACTATATCATCGCCTCATCCACAGATTTTCCTCCTTGGACCCATTTACATCTCACTGACCTGTTTTCCCCCATAGCCCTTTTTTCTCACTTCGACCCATTTTCCCCATGAATCCATTTCCTCCACAGACCTACCTCCACACAGACCAATTGTTACCCGTGAACCTACTCTCTCATAGACGTGTTTCTTCCTTTCACCCTTGGTACTCTATTGATCTATTTTTCCACTGAACCTGTTTACTCCCATGGCCTTTTTAGCCAGGGATATATTTTCACAAAGGACCCATTTTCCACCAAGGACCTATTTTCCACCAAGGACCTATTTTCCATCAAGGACCTCTTTTTCCTCACTGACCTATTTTGCTTCCATGGACCTCTTTTTCCTCACATGACCTGTTTTCTAATGACCTGTTACCCCTGTGGACCAGTTATCTCACCATGCCACACACCAAAACACGAATGGCCTTATTTTCTCACATAAACCAGTTGTCTTCAGCCTTGTGTCTTTGCTAGTTCAGTCTGTATTTGCAGCTGGGCCCATTTCCCCCAAGGACGTATCCCCATGGATCAACTTTCCCATATGCATCTATTCCTCAGTGACTATTTTCCCTGACCTACGTACCCACCCAACCATCCATCCAGTATAGTAAGCCCATCATCTGGCTTGTTCTACTGTAGGTCACACACCCACCCACTCACTCATAAAGCCCACCCACATACCCATGAACCTCTGCTTCTCATTCACGTGCCCAACCCACCAGACCACACCATCTCTCCCATTCACCCACCCTGCCCACATACTCACCCCAGCCTACCCACCTACCGATACACTGCATAATACCTATGCACCCACTGCCCCCAATTCACCCTACCCATATATCCATCTTACCCTACGCACCCACCCACCTACCCCAACCCGCCCATTCACCTCACTCTGCCTGCCTGCCCCATTCACTTCACTCCACCCACCGACATCGCCCAACCCACTTGTCCACTCACCCTGCCTACCTCCTCCCACCAATTAAGCCACTCTTCCCATTCACCAACCATCCTACCCACCCGGCCGTCAAGCTTGAAACGCCAGAATATGACATGCAACTTCACACACACACACACACACACACACACACACACACACACACACACACACACACACACACACACACACACACACACTCGGCAAAAGCGATCATGCAGTACTAAATTATAACTTCAGGATAGCATATGACAGTTAACAGCAATGACAGTTACAAAAAGGGCCTAAACTATAAAAAGGGAAATTATCAAGACCTAAAGAAGTATTTCTTAGAAGTTGATTGGGAAAATGAGCTTAGAGGACAAGATTTAAATGCTGTATATAAAAAATTCTGTGAATTTTATAAAACAGGAGTCCAGAGGTACATCCCAAAGCACAAAGAAGCAGATAAGAAAATACAGAAATGGTTCAATACAGAATGTAAAAAATCAAAAGAAAGAAGAGATTTGTTGTGGAATAGATACAGAAGACACAATAGTGAAAGGGCGTATAATAATTACAAACAGGCAAGAAACGATTATACAAGAATAAGGAGGGAAGCCCAAAAACAGTTTGAGGAGGATATAATAAATAAAAGTAGTAATCAACCAAAGCTGTTTTACAGCTACATCAGAAGCAAAACCAAAGTAAAATATATAATCCATTACGGACGAAGGAATCACCTATACACAAGAGAAAGATATTTGTGAAGCACTAAATAAGAATTTCCAATTAGTTTTTACAGAAGAAAAATTTTTTGAGAGGGACTATGTGGAACATGCATGTCCACACATACTACCAGATATACAAATAGCAGAAAAAGTAATACAGGAGGAGTTAAGTAGATTAGACAGAGGAAAAGCAAGTGGTCCTGATGAAATTTCATGTTGGGTACTACGAGAATGTGCAAAGGAGTTAAGTAAACCATTATTTTAAATTTTCAAGAAATCCTTGAGTCAAGGTAAACTACCTGATATTTGGAAAAAAAAAAAAACAAATATTGTCCCCTTATTCAAGAAAGGAAATAGACAAAATCCACTCAACTACCGACCAGTATCACTGACCAGTGTTGTAAGCAAGGTATTAGAAAAGCTTATAAGAAAAGCTTGGGTAAATCATCTAGAAGAACACAGTATGATAACAGAAAGACAGTTTGGTTTCAGAAAGTAAAATCATGTGTTACTAATCTGTTGAGTTACTATGACAGAGTAACAAACACAATACAGGAAAGGGAAGGATGGGTTGACAGTATCTATTTAGATTTCAAGAAAGCTTTTGACACAGTACCACACCAAAGACTTTTATGGAAACTGTACCATCAAGGAGGAATTCGAGGCAAGCTGTTTTGTTGGATGCAAGACTTTCTCATAAAAAGAGAAATGAGAACAGTACTAAGAGGAAACTACTCATCATGGAAAGAAGTGACTAGTGGAGTACCACAGGGTTCAGTGCTGGCACCAATCATGTTTTTAGTGTATATAAATGATATAAACAGTAACACTGGAAATGAGAGCTATCTGTAAAGAGCTACAAGAAGAATTCAATAAACTTCATGAATGGCGTAGTACATGGCAAATGGAATTCAATGTGGACAAGTGTCATGTAATCAAGTTTGGTAAAAGTGGAAAAAGACCTGATTGGGATTATAAGTTAGGAAATAAAACCCTATACACATCAGAAAGAGAGAAAGACCTAGGTGTGATTATCAATAACAGACTATCTCCGGCTGACCACATCAGCGAGAAGGTACGGAACATGTATACACTGCTTGCAAATATGAGAATAGCATTCACATACATAAATGAAGACATGCTAAGAAGGATAATAACATCATTCATTAGACCAACCCTGGAATATGCATCAGTAGTCTGGAGTCCTCATCTCAAAAAACACATAGACAAGATTGAAAAAGTTCAAAGAGCCGCTACAAGATGGATCCTAAGCTTAAGGGACCTAAGCTACGAAGAAAGACTAAATAAACTGAATCTACCAACACTACAGGAGAGAAGGAAAAGGGGTGACATGATAATGCTATATAAGTGCATATCAGGGAAGGAGAAAATAGACATAAATGATTACTTAACATATGGAGAAGCATCAGCAAGAGGACACTGCAAAAAAAGTGTATAAGAAGAGAGGTGATAAAGACGTAAGGAAATTCAGTTTCCCAAACAGAGCAATTGATCAATGGAATGCACTACCGAATGAAATAGTGTGTGCCAAAACAATTCACAAATTTAAGGATATGTACGATAAATATGGTTTAAGACACGGGACAGTACGAGCTTGACTCATTCCTGTAAAGATACAATTAGGTAAGAACAATTAGGTAGGTAAGAACACACACACACACACACACACACACACACACACACACACACACACACACACACACACACACACACACACACACGGCTAAAATGTAACATTCTCTCTCGCATTGTGAACGTGGGTGTGAAACATGAGCCTAACAGTGACGTGTCCACTTTCCTGGGTCAAAACTGGCACCACTCTGTCTTTGATGCTGAGTTTTATTAGAAGATTAATACAAGAATTTGATTCTACTGTACTCAGGAAAAAATGCTACAGTATATTCGTATTCTGCTGTAGAACTACCTGACACCGAATGTAAAAGAATGAAAAGCTACAGTGCGACAGTTCAGTTTGGAGGAACCATTAACAGAGTGTTTTTTGACAGAAATAAAATACCATGATATTTCCCAACACGATTATATAAAAAAAAAAATATTTTACACGGTGGATGAGTATTTGAACAGTCATAAAAATAGCCTTAGAATAATAGGGTGACTCGCTGCAACTCATCGTAAGAAAGGATGGACATAATTGGTGGGACTCGTCGTAAGAACAGACTATAGGTAAATTTTAAGACTCGCCTGAACCCTTCTTGTCATTTTTTTCTTTTCATTACCAAAACACTATGTTTTTCTGAAAGTATGGTTTGAGTGAGGTAAACAGGCCTTTCAACTTGGCTGGCTCTCAAGTATAGATTTTTAATTACTCTTACACTGTGGTCGATTCCTCGCTACCGTCGGTTTGAAATAGCTGAATAAACACCTGCAAGGCAGATGAGTTATTTGACAAGAGCATGTGGAGTTACATGAAAAAACAGCCAGACATGAGAATATGGAGGACCATTGTGGTGCTGAAGTGGGAGCCACTGAATGCGATAAGATAAATACTCTGAGATGGTTTGGTCATATAGAAATGATGAAGAATAACTGAGTGACTGGAAAAATGTATGTCAGTGTGGGGGAGAGGGATATGGGGGAAGCCAAGAATGATATAGGGGGACTGAATGGAGAGATACATGAGAGAGGATGACGTGAGAGGAAAAGCAGCTAAATGGCAAAGGACAGGACTACATGGACGAGATTAAATCTCGTAATTGTTGGGTGGCAACAGACATTTTGTCTGTTGCCACCCTTTACTAGAGTGAGGCGCCTAGCTATATGTGGACACAAACTGCGTTCACCTCACGCGGGGATGTGCCAAGAGAGAGAGAGAAAGTAATAAGGCAAGACTCTGATCGAGAGAGAGAGAGAGAGAGAGAGAGAGAGAGAGAGAGAGAGAGAGAGAGAGAGAGAGAGAGAGAGAGAGAGAGAGAGAGAGAAGTTAGGTAAGGTTCGGATCGAGTCTTTGATCGCATCTAAGAGATTCACAGTGAAGCAGCGTCAAAATATTAGACAGATAGCAGAATATTAGATAGATACGCACGGTGACATGTGATTTGAATATAACATACCAAACAATGTTATACTACACTTCCACAATTGGTTCTTTCCTTTCAAAATTTCTTCGTGTCATTCGTTGCATTGCAGTCCACACACACACACACACACACACACGCACACATCCCAAAGTAATGAATCTGAGTGCCAGGGTTCCACCCACTAATCCTCCTCACCTCCTCATTTTCGCGTCTCCCACCTCCTGACTCCTCCCCTCTCTCCCCCAAAACGGTCAAAGCGTCATCTGTGGCTGATAATCGTACTGAAGTTGAGTATTAGAACTTATGTCCTAGACTGTTCATGAATAGCGTGTTCACAAACCGGAGATTTCCCCGCCACTTGTTAATTCAGTGCAAGAAAAAAGCACACAAAATACTTAATAATCCCAAAGAACCACACGAAGCACGGAAACGCCTAATCCTTCCCACGGGAGAAACCGCCGACACCCTATCACCTCTCCTGCGACTCAGCAACTTAGAAATCATGTGCCAAACAAGTGAAACTATCAAAAATCTAACTCGCCATAGGGAGAAATCAGACAACAACACCACTGCAGGAATGCTCCTGCATAGGCGAATCCTCATGTTGTGTAGAAACAAGGGTGAAGGAACATAGGTGGGACTGGAGAACATACAACTTTAATAATGCATGCGTGATTCACCTTGAAGAACACAATCACCTCATGGATTCGAACCGCTAAATTAGGAATGGAAGAATCAAACAAAACAGGAAGAAAATATTTAGAGGTTGCAATTATCCAAGCCTCCAAAACAAAAGAGATGAATCGAGGAGTATTTCAAATTTCACCTTCACATCAAATTGGTCATCAAGAGTACGAAACTGCTAGAAATAAACACTCACAACAATCCAACGGACAATCAAAATTGCCGCCGCCATAGAGGTGATCCAACGTGATTCAACACACACACACATACACACATCCATCATTGCTAGATCTTATATATACTAGGCATGAAAATGACACTGACAATATAATGTATCGCCCTCCATCGGGCAAAATCGACCATTCAGCATTAAATTGCAGCTTCAGGATTGCATATGACATAGTTACCAGTAACGAGAGTTACAAAAAGAGTCTTAACTACAAAAAGGGCAACTACCATGACCTGAAGAAATACTTAATAGAAACAGATTGGGAAAAGTATATTAGAGGACAAGATTTAAATATTTTATGTAGAAAATTTTGTGATTTTGATGTAGGAGGAGTCCAATACTACATCCCTGAGCACAAAGAAATAGAAATGAAAATAAAGAAATGTGTAATACAGAAAGTAAAAAAGCAAGAGAAAAAAGAGATTTGAGTAGAATAGATACATAAGACTCAATTGTGATAGATCATGCAACAACAATAAACAGGCAAGAAATTATTTACAAGAATAAGGAGGGAGGCTCAAAGACAGTTTGAGGAAGACATTTAAATAAAAGTAGTCATCAACCTAAGCTATTTTACAGCCACAACCGACGCCAAACCAAAGTTAAAGATAAAATACATTCCATTACGGACGAGGGGAATACCTATACACAGAAGAAAGATATTTGTGAAGCACTAAATAAAATATTCCAATCAGTGTTTACAGAAGAAAATTATATTGAAAGAAATGATATGGATCATGCATGCCACGCATATTACCAGATATACAAATATCAGAAAAATAAGTGCAGGAAGAGTTAAGTATATTAAACAAAGGAAAGGCATATGGTCCTGACGAAATTTAAGGTTGGTTGCTACATGAATGTGCAGAAGAGTTAAGCAGACCATTATATTTAATATTCATGGGATCCTTAGGTCAAGATAAACTACCTGATATTTGGAAAAAAGCAAACATTGTTCCCCTATTCAAGAAAGGGAATAGACAGAATCCACTTAACTAACGACCAGTGTCATTGACCAGTGTTATAAGTAAGGTATTAGAAAAGCTGGTAAATGTTTGGGTGAAGTATCCATAACAACACAATATAACAGAAAGGCAGTTCGGTTTTAGAAAAGGATAATCATGTGTTACTAATCTATTAAGCTACTATGATAGAGCTGCAGAAACATTACAGGAAAGAGAAGGATGGGTGGACAGCATCTATCTAGATTTAAAGAATGAAATTGAAAGAGCACCACTTCAAAGTCTTTCATGGAAACTGTACCATCAAGGAGGAATCCAAGGCAACCTGTATGGTTAGATTCAAGATTTTCTTAGAAAAAGGAAATGAGAAAGAGGAAATTGCTCATCATGGAAGGAAGCGACTTGTGGAGTTCCACAGGGCTCAGGGCTGGCATCAATTGTTTTAGTATATATAAATGACATAGACAGTAAATTTGGAAATGGAAGCTACCTAAATATGTTTGCTGATGGTGCAAAAATGCAGGGGAGAGTTACTGACACAGACCCTTGCAGATAGGTACAAGAAGAATTAAGCTTCATGACTGGAGCAATAAATGGCAAATGGAATTTAATGTGGACAAGTGTCATGTAATTAAGCTGGTAAAAGTGAAAAAAAAAAAAAGACCAGTTTGGGGAATCATCAGCGAGAGGACACTGCAAAAAACTACATAAATACGTAAGGAAATTCACTTTCCCAAATAGGGCATTTAAACAGTGGAATGCACTACCGAATGAAATAGTGTGTGCCAAAACTGTTCATAAAAGTTAAGGATATATATGATAAAAAAGTTTTAATACACGGATCAGTATGAGCTTGACTTATTCCTGTAAAGACAGAATTAGGTAAGAACAATTAGGTAAGAACACACACACACACACACACACACACACACACACACACACACACACATATATATATATATATATATATATATATATATATATATATATATATATATATATTTAAGTTTTTAAGTTACGGAACAGAGATAGATAATGAACACTTCAAGTGAGAACACCAAAATCACTACTGTCCCGCAACGTTCCAGGTTCAAAACAAAAGAGTTAGGTAAAATTACAAGTTAAAGTTTAATGCTCAAACTAACAACTAAACATTCAGGACTCATAAGGATAATGTAATGGGAAAAAACAGGTTAAATATATGGTTAACTGCAATAGCCTCTATTAACACGAAATTAGCAAGAGTAAATTTATCTATGTCAGCCCTGATAAAATGAGAAAACCGGATAATGCTCAGTTAATGTAAGATATATTATTACAGATACAAAATATTATTAGTAATGGCTGACACCTAAAACACATGAATCACAAAAACCTCACTAGGCCTACGAATTAACACCTTATGCTATACAGTACAAGAAAAAAATGTAATAACACTTATACTCAAATTACACAGCAGCTAGATGGTTGGAGATTTCCTGAGCATTCACAAAAATAATAACAGAGATGTGAACAGAATGAGGAGTAGATCTAAGTGGCAATTAATGCAGAGACTGAGCTCATTATATAGGGGCCGGCAGAGCTTGATACAACTTGTAAGAAGGACGCGCAAATGAAGCCATAGGGGACAAAGAGTTGACATCCTGCTCTGAACAACAGAAAGAACGACTTACTCTACTATAAGGGGGAGAAGGGGGGAGTGAGGTAGAACACAGAAGCTTGGTCACTATGGAAACCACGAGGCGAATCGTGATCAAACATGCAACATACTGTACGCTAGAATTATACGAAGGATGATGAAATCATAGGCTATGTAACACCTCCCCACAAAAAAAAAAAAAAAAAAAAAATTTACAAATGAAATTTCTTATTACTCTAAAACAATCTGTCTAAAGTCTAGATAAGCAATCTGCAATAACATTTTCTTTCCCCTTGACATGTATGTCTAATGAATACTCCTGAAGAAGTAGACTCCATCTTGTCAATCTCTGATTTTTATCTTTAAACTTACTAAGGAATTTCAATGGGTTATGATCGGTATAAATGACTATGGGGTCAAAACCGGAACACAAATAAAATGAAAAATGCTGTAAACCCAAAATCAAGGCCAAAAGCTCTTTCTCAATAGTTGAGTAGTTCTTTTGAGGTGGAGTGAACTTCTTACTGTAATAAGATACAGGGTGTTCAATACCCTGATCATCCTCTTGCAGCAAAACAGCCCCACCTCCTGTATCACTTGCGTCAACAGCCATCTTAAAAGGCTTAGCAAAATTTGGAGCAGCGAGCACTGGCTGACTTAATAGGATAGCTTTAAGTTTACTGAAAGAGGATTCACAGTTATCGGTCCAGACAAATTTAACTCCCTTTTTCAGTAGGTCTGTAAGTGGTGATACAAGAATTGAAAAGTTAAGAACAAATCTCCTGTAATAACCTACCATTCCCAAAAATGTTTGTAGCTCTTTCCTACTTTTAGGTCTGGGAAGATCACTTATAACCTGAACCTTAGCTCCTGGTGGTGCAACATGTCCATCACCAATTACGTACCCAAGGTACTGAACTTTAGCTTGACCAAACTCACACTTTGATAAATTAGCTACAAGATTAGCCTGAACCAAATGCTCAAGAAATTTACTGACATGGCATAGGTGATCTTTCCAGTTGTCACTGAAGATTAATACATCATCAATATAAACAACACACCCTGCCAAACCCTCTGTTACAACATTCATGAGCTTCTGAAATGTGGCTGGTGCATTCTTTATACCATATGGCATTACAGAACATGCAAAAGTCTTTCCTAGTGTTACAAAACATGAGATCTCCCTAGCACGTTCAGTCATAGGTACTTGCCAGTATCCCTTTAACAAATCAAACTTACTTATGTACCTAGCCTTTCCGATCTTGTCTATGCAATCTTCCACGCGAAGGAGAGGGTAAGTGTCTGTTTTGGTTATCTGATTAACACATCTGTAATCGATGCAAAGCCGCTGCGACCCACCTGTCTTAGGGACTAGAGTGACAGGAGAACTCCACTCGCTCTGACAGGGCTCAATCATCTTGTGGTCCAACAGGTAGCCAAGGTCCTTCTGGATGAGAGGAACTTTCACTGGGTTCACACGGTAAGGAGGCAGTTTAATTGGCTTTGCGTCTCCAACATCGACATCATGCATCAACACAGTGGTTCTTCCTGGAGTGTCACGGAACACTTGCGGGTACTCCTGCAGTAATGCCGAAAATTCCTCGGGAGCTAGATGAGAAAGCTTAGTCTGGAGATCATTCATGATATCAGGATTCTTCCCCAAACTATCACTCAGGCTCATACTGCATGGGAGAGCTTCACTTGCAGACTCGGGTGGAACAGCTACAGTGCAGACTGGGTTATTTTCGTCCCGCCTGTGATATAACTTTAGCATGTTGATGTGACAAAGTTGCTTGTTCTTTCTACGATCTGGTGTGGCGATGACATAGTTGACATCACTGAGTTTCTTCACGAAATAAGGACCACTAAACTTGGCTTGAAGAGGTTGCCCATGCACCGGTAGCAGAATCAAAACCTGATCTCCTGGCTGAAAGTGGCGTAACCTGGACTTCTTATACCAAGTCTTCATCTTCTCCTGAGCAGCTCCTAAATTCTCTCTCGCCAGCTGTAAAGCAGTGGACAGCCGTTCTTTGAACTTCATCACATACTCCAGCAGGTTGATGTCATCTTCCTCTGACAGCCAGCATTCCTTGAGTAGCTTAAGGGGTCCTCTTACTTCACGGCCAAACAGTAGTTCAAAGGGTGAGAAGCCCAGTGATTCATTTGGAGATTCTCTTGCAGCAAACACAACGAATGGAAGACCTTTATCCCAGGCTTTCTGATGTTCCAAACAGTATTTCTTGAGCATCGATTTGAGTGTTTATTGATATCTCTCCAACGCTCCTTGGGTCTGGGGATGGTAAGCTGAAGACGTGATCTGGGTGATGCCCAACTCTTTCAGAGACTGCTTGAAAACATTTGACATGAAATTACTTCCCTGGTCTGACTGTACCTCCTTGGGCAGACCAAACTTTGTGAAGAACCCTAGCATTTCCTTAACCACGTTCTTTGCTGAGATATTTCTAAGCGGAATGGCTTCAGGATAACGAGTAGTCATATCAATCACTGTCAACACATAAGAAAATCCTGAAGAAGTCTTAGGAAGATGGCCCACAATATCCACCAACACAAGGGTGAATGGCGCCTCAAAAGGAGGAATGGGAACTAGAGGTGCAACCTTTTCGGTCTGATTACACTTCCCCACAACTTGACAGGTGTGACAAGACTTACAATACCAGGACACATCTCTGAAGATACGTGGCCAGTAGAAGTGTTTCAAAATGCGTGCCACAGTCTTCCTCACTCCAAGGTGTCCTGCCAAACTGGAATCATGAGCCACTCTAATGATATCCTGCCTACAAACACGAGGGATGACAACTTGATGTACAACCTCCCATTCACAGTCGGCTGATGCTGTTGGGGGTCTCCACTTTCTCATAAGTACTCCTGAATTTATATAATAACAAGTAGAAGCACCGGCTGACTCTTCCTCACTGCAAGCAGAGTTAGCTAGACCTCTCAACTCAGGGTCAGCAACCTGCAACTCAACCAACTCTTGACGAGACAAATTATCAATACTACGGGGTACTGCCTCATCTGGTGAGTGGTCCAAATTAGCAAGAAAAGTGTCAGCTAGGATAACATCATCATCATCATTATCCTCTAAGTCACCAGCAACTTTAGACTTAGCCCTAGTGACAGCACATGCAGAGATCACGTCAGAGATATCACAATCCTGGGTCGCAGTCACTGGTTCACTAGACAACTGAGGAGCTGGACACACTTGACTTCCTCCAATATCATTTCCAAGTAAGAAAGTTACACCTGACATTGGGAGTGTGTCAAGCAACCCAACCATAACGGAACCATTAACAAAACCAGACTCTACAGTAAATTCACTCTGCACAGAGGGACAGAGAAGTAATTATTCCCTACACCTTGTAAGATTAAGGTTTCATCAGAGGAATTAACATTAGAGCCTAGAACACTGGTCAGCATAAGGGATTGGCAAGCACCTGTATCACGATGTATTTTAACTGATTTCCTGTTATTACTGTCCAGAGGACTGACAAAACCATCAGACAGGAAATTAGCACATGAACTCTTGAGAGTGTCACCCACGTTACTGCTCAAAAGAGGAGCTTCATCATGAGAATTTAATTTACCCCTCAAAGCAGGTTCAGTTAACTTTGTTAAAGAATTTTGGGAACTCTCAAGGGTGGACACTAGACCAATTGACTGAATATTTAAAGACTCCTTTTTGTTCACATCACGCTGTCTCCTGAATCATTTCTCCGTAGTATGACCAAGCTTACTACAATAAGTACATTTACTTTTCTGAAATCTAGAGGTGAAGCTGGTATTTACTTCCTGAGAAACATCATCTTTATTCTCTTCCTGTACTCTGAGTAGAGGCAACGTACTTACTCTCAGCTTTCCTTTTTTCTTTAGAATATCTCTTGTGAGTGAGAACATATTCATCAGCTAAAACTGCAGCATCAGACAAATTATCTATTCTTTTCTCATCAAGATATAGGCTTACATCTTTATTAATACACCTTTTGAAGTCCTCCAGCAAAATCATCTGCTTAAATTTATCAAAATTAGAATCCACATTCTTAGAATTTAACCACTGCTCTAACAGATCTTCTTTGATTTTTGCATACTCAACATGGGATTGCTTATCTTGCTTATAAGTTGTCCTAAATTTTACTCTATAGGCTTCAGGAACAAGCTCATAGGCCTTAAGAATCAAGCTCTTAACTACGTCATAATTATCAGATTGATCCTGAGGCAAAGATGCATAAGTTACTTGAACTTTACCGGTGAGAATAGTCTGAAGGAGTACTGGCCAATACTTTTTGGGCCAATTAAAACCTTTAGCTACCCTCTCAAACAACTGAAAATACTTTGTTAAATCAGATTCATTAAAAGGAGGGACAAGTTTAACATTTTTAGCCACACCAAAATCATCAGAGCTAGATGATCCAGTTCCACTTTGTTTCATGCGATACTCATGGTCTGTCTGAATCCTAGCAATTTCGATTTGTGCCTGTGCCTCCTGAATACGAGCCTGAGATTCAGCCTCCTTAGCACGAGCCTCCTGCAGGGCTAGCTGTAACTTAGCTATTTCAATCTGCGTTTGCTCATCTGGAGGAGTTACATTAAACAAGCTTTTATTAATCATGTCAACAATTTGATCTTTAGACTGATGAGAGCGAACAGCAATTCCCAATTGTTGAGGAACAAGCTTAAGTTCATTCTTTGTTCTGTTTTCTACATCACACACTGTTTGCACATTTGACAAAAAATCTTTGGCTTCATCAAGAGTAGTAATAGTAGACATCATGAATAAATCACAGTCACAAAATATCAAGCAATATCCTTATGATAATATCCTGAATATCCTGATAAGAGGTCGCCAAATTTATGTTACAGAACAGAGAAAGATAATGAACACTTCAAGTGAGAATACTAAAAATCACTACTGTCCCGCAAAGTTCCAGGTTCAAAACAAAAGAGTTAGGTAAAATTACAAGTTAAAGTTTAATGCTCAAACTAACAACTAAACATTCAGGACTCATAAAGATAATGTAATGGCAAAAAACAGGTTAAATATATGGTTAACTGCAATAGCCTCTATTAACACGAAATTAGCAAGAGTAAATTTATCTAAGTCAGCCCTGATAAAATGAGAAAACCGGATAATGCTCAGTTAATGCAAGATATATTATTGCAGATACAAAATATTATTAATAATGGCTGACACCTAAAACACATGAATCACAAAAACCTCACTAGGCCTACGAATTAACACCTTATGCCATACAGTACAAGAAAAAAATGTAATAACACTTATACTCAAATTACACAGCAGCTAGATGGTTGGAGACTTCCTGAGCACTCACAAAAATAATAACAACTGTACAGGGGAGGACAGAGATGTGAACAAAATGAGGAGTAGATCTAAGTGGCAGTTAATGCAGAGACTGAGCTCATTATATAGGGGCCGGCAGAGCTTGATACAACTTGTAAGAAGGACGCGCAAATGAAGCCATAGGGGACAAAGAGTTGACAATCCTGCTCTGAACAACAGAAAGAACGACTTACTCTACTATAAGGGGGAGAAAAGGGGAGTGAGGTAGAACACGGAAGCTTGGTCACTATGGAAGCCACGAGGCGAATCGTGATCAAACATGCAGCATACTGTACGTTAGAATTATACGAAGGATGATGAAATCATAGGCTATGTAACAATATATATATATATATATATATATATATATATATATATATATATATATATATATATATATATATATATATATATATATATATATATATATATATATATATATATATATATATATATATATATATATATATATATATTTATATATATAAATATATATTTATATATATATATATATATATATATATATATATATATATATATATATATATATAGAGAGAGAGAGAGAGAGAGAGAGAGAGAGAGAGAGAGAGAGAGAGGTAAGCAAATTAGACAAAGGAAAAGCAAATGGTCCTGACGAAATTTCATGTTAGGGACTACTTGAATGTGCAGAAGAGTTAAGTAGACCTATATATTTAATATTCAAGGAGTCCTTAGGTCAAGGTAAACTACCTGATATTTGGAAGAGAGCAAACCTTGTTCCCCTATTCAAGAAAGGGAATTGACAGAATCCACACAACTACCGACCAGTATCACTGACCAGTGTTGTAAGATGCTAGAAAAGCTGGTAAAAAAATTGTGGGTAAATCATTAGAAAAACACAATATGATAACAGGAAGGCAGTTTGGTTTTAGAATGAATATCTGTTAAGCTACTATGATAGATTTGCAGAAACATTAGAGAAAAGATAAGGATGGGTGGGCAGTGTCTATCTAGATTTCAATAAAGCATTTGACAGAGCACCTCACCAAAAACTTTTATGGAAAGTGTACCAACAAGGAGGTATCCAAGGCAACCTGTACAGTTGGATGCATGATTTTTTCAGAAAAAGGGAAATGTGAACAGTACTAAGGGGTAATTATTCATCATGGAGGGAAGTGACTAGCCGAGTTCCACAGGGCTGTCAAGGCCTTAAAAGGCCTTTGCTCAGTGCTGGCACCAATTATGTTCTTAGTGTATATAAAAGATATAGATAGTAACACTGGAAATGAAAGCTATCTAAATATGTTCGCTTATGATGCAAAAATACAAGGCAGAATTACTAACATAGACTCTTGTAGGGAGCTACAAGAATAATTAAATACACTTCATGAATGGAGCAATAAATGGCAAATGAAATTCTATGTGGACCAATGTTATGTAATTACTGTAAGTTTGGTAAAAGTGGAAAAAGACCAGATTAGGACTATACGTCCGGAAGTTCAACCCAACACACATCAGGAAGAGAGAAGGACCTAGGAGCAATTAACAATAACGGACTATCTCCGGCTGACCACACCTGTAAGAAGGTACGGAACATGTATACACTGCTTGCTAATATGAGAATAGCATTCACATACATAAATGAAGACATGCTGAGAAAGATAATAACATCATTCATCAGACCAACCCTGGACTACGCAACAGTAGTCTGGAGTACTTGTCTCAAAAACTCATAGATAAGATTGGAAAAATACAAAGAGGCGCCACAGGATGGGTAACAAGCTTAAGGGATCTAAGCTACGAAGAAAGATTAGAAAAATTGAATCTATCAACACTACAGGGGAGAAGGAAAAGAGGAGACGTGTATAATAAATATAAAATGTGTCTCAGGGAAAGAGAACATAGACATAAATGAGTTTATAAACTATGGGGAAGCATCAACATGAAGACACTGCGGGGGGGAAAAAAAAAAACATAGAGATGCGATAAAGACGTAAGGAAATTAAGTATCCCAAATAGGGGAATTGATCAGTGGAAAGCACTACCGAATGAAATAGTGTGTGACAAAACTATTCACAAATTTAAAGATATGTATGATAAAAATGGATTAATACACGGGACAGCACGAGCCTGACTCATGCTTGTCAAGATACTATTAGGTAAGAACAATGTATATATATATATATATATATATATATATATATATATATATATATATATATATATATATATATATATATACTCGTATGTAGTGAGTGGATGAGAAACAGAGGCGTGGAAGAAGATGAGAGACAGAATAGAGAGTTATATGTAGAGAGGATGAAAGAGGTGAAAAGATTAGTAAGAGTAAGAAGAGAGTGGGTGAGGAATTTGGAAGGAACTTGAGTGTAAAGTGGAGGGAATGTAAGAAAATGTTCCGGAATGAGGTAAAGAAAGTTAGACAGGGTGCCAAAGAAGTTAGCTGGGGAATGAAAGATAAAACTGGTATATTACTTGTGGAGAAGGGAGAAAAAGTGAGCAGATGGAGATAACACTTTAAAGAATTGTTGAACGTAGAGAATGAAAGTAATGCAAGTATAAGTGGCTTGGGAATGGCTGAGAGAAGGAGGGAGGTGAGAAAACAAGAAGAAATCAGTAGGATGGAAGTTGTGGAAGCAATGAAGAATGTTAAATTGGGGAAAGCCCCAGGAATTGGAGTGTATGGTGAAATGCTGCAGCATGGGGGACAGATAGTAGTAGAATGGATGTGGAAGATGTGCAGATTGGCCTGGGAGGAAGGTAGAGTCCCGGAGAATTGGAAGTCAGGTATAGTTATTCCCCTGTACCAATGAAAAGGGGAAAAAGAATTGTGTGGTAATCATAGGGGCATTTGTCTTCTTAGTGTAACAGGAAAAGTATATGGTATGATACTTATTGACAGAGGGAGGGCAATAACAGAGGAATTGGTTGGAGAAGAACAGGGAGGTTTTAGGAGGGGAAGAGGTGGTGTAGATCAGATATTCATACTTAGATCTTTAGTGGAAAAGTTTCTAGAGAAAGGAAAGAAGTTGTATGCGGCCTTCATGGATTTGGAGAAAGCATAGGACTGGGTGGATAGACAAGGATTGTGGAAAGTATTAAGAATATATGGAGTAGATGGGAAGTTTTGAACACAGTGAAGGGTATGTATGAGGGTGCTAAGGCTGCAGTGCGTGTGGATGGTGAACTGAGTGAATTTTTCTATTTGAAGGTTGGATTGAAACAAGGATATGTCATGTCACCATGGTTGTTCAGTCTGTATATGGATGGGGTTATGAAAGAGATATAAGGTAAAGTAGGGTAGTGAATGTTGGAGCGGCCCTAGTGGGGGAGGGCAGTGTTTGGAAACTACGTGTACTGTTGTTTGTAGATGATACTGTGTTGTTAAGTGAAGACAAAGGGGAGCTGCAAGGCTTGGTGAATGAGTTTAGGAGACTGTAAGAAACGGAATCTAAAGGTGAATGTAGGGAAGAGTAAAGTTATGGTCTTCGAGAGAAATGAAGACAGTGAATGTACAGTGAGGCTGCATGAGAAGGAAATGGATAATGTGAGTGCATTTAAGTACTTTGGTAGTGTGATGAGCAGGGACGGAAATTTAGAGGATGAAGTGCGTGAAAGGTTGCAACAGGGATGGAAGGTTGTTGGTTCCTTGAAAACAGTGATAAGAAACAGGGAAGTGAGCATGGAAGTGAAAAAGTTACTACATGACAGTATTGTGATACCAACTCTAACGTATGGAAGTGAAGCTTGGACCTTATTGGAGGGACAGAATTCAAGAATGAGAAAAGTGGAAATGAGTTATTTAAAGGAGCATGTGGAGTCACATGGACAGACAGACTGACAAATGAGGAAGTGAAGGATCATTGTGGTGTGGATGTGGATGTGATAGGAAGCGTTAGGAGAAACACACTTATGTGGTTTGGACATGTGGAGAGGATGGAGAGTGAGAGACTGACGAGGAGAGTGTATGTGAGTGAGGTGGAAGGGGAAGAGGGAGGGGGAGGCCAAGGATAAGATGGAGGGATGGAGTGGAGAGGTATATGAGAGAGGGAGGGTATGAGCTGGGAGCAGGGCAGTGAAATGGCGGGGGACAGGGCGACATGGAGGCGATTTGTTTGTAACCACCCCTCGAGAGCTTGAGGCGTCTGGGTATATATATATATATATATATATTGCCTCTATATATATAGAGGATGGGGGATGATAATTGGGTGAGGAAGGTGAGAAGCGTTAATATTGGGGTTGGGGTTATGAGGGGTAGACCGAGAAAGACATGGGACGAGGTCATTAAGTGTGACCTCAGGGTTAAGGGACTGAACAGGGAGGCTGCAATGGGTCGTGCAGCGTGGAAAGCCGCCATTTGGTGACAAAGGCCGACGCATGCAAGCATGTTGGAGCCTTTAAAATGAAACGACGACATATCTATCTATCTATCTATCTATCTATCTATCTATCTATAGATATATATATATATATATATGTATATACTGTAGATATATATATATATATATATATATATACAGTAGAACCTCTTTAGTCTGGACCCCTTTAATCCAGACTTCTGTTAATCCGGACAAAATTTAAAAATAATAAGGTCCAAAAATATGTTGAAAGTAATTCTAAAGTCATTTTCAGTATCGGCGCAGAAAGCGTTCGTCATTCGTTTAGTCTCGGAGCACACTAGGTCGCTACATGGGCGCCTGTTTAAACACACTCTAGCATTCGTTCCATCAACTAGTTCACCAACCATTAATATTTTTACTCTGTATTTCAAAAGTTAATCCTCCTTACCATGCCCCTTAATGCAAGTCTAGTTTCTGTAATGAATAAAGGTGTTAAAAGGAGGAGTCTGCTTACACAAAAATGGGTCAGAATATTCTGCAGTGTTCAGTGATTACTGTAGGTTATTTTTTGTACTTAAATGTGCTTTACTTGTACATCAAACATTAGCTTCTTGCCCATATGGGTGTTATCAATATGCCAAAGATGACAATGTATTTTTTGCCTACATAAGTTTTATTTTTATTCCAAATATTAGTTAATTAATTAATTTATTTTTTTGCCTACATGGGCCTTAGTCACTTACTACAATTTAAAATGTAGGCTAGTTTCTTGTCATGGCCTTACCTGTAAATTATGCAATACAAAACTATCTTACATGATTAGTTTTGTTATTTTAGTACCGGTATCCTTTCATCTTCTGCAGTTATGTAGGGTTGACATATGCCACATATGTTAATAATTAGCAAACATACCATATGTAGATAGAGTTTGGTATGAACTGGAGATTACCCTGATAGTCCGGACAATCTGCTAATCCGGACAACCCTTCCCCCCATATAGTCCGAATGAGAGAGGTTCTACTGTATATATATATATATATATATATATATATATATATATATATATATATATATATATATATATATATATATATATATATATCCCTCTGGGGTTTGGTCCAATAGAATGGACAGACCTATGCATCTTTGCGACTATGAGCCGATAGGCAGATGGCGGTATGCCAGGTACCCTTCCAGCAACACCCCCGTCTCCACAGGGCAACCGTAAGCCTAAATCGGTTGAACATATTTTACTCAGTAATTATAATGAAACTACTACTACTATTGCTACATCTACTGCTGCTGCTGCTGCTGCTGCTGCTGCTGCTGCAACAACTGTTAACCCCCGCTGAGCTCATTGTTCATACGAGGCGATATGCATGGCTGCGCTGTTCGCCTCATATGAGGCTATGGGTCTCCACACCATAATTTCAAGCACGAGGAAGTGTCTGTGGTTTCCATGGGAACGCTGACTCTCCCTCCACGCCGTCAGAGCAGTTGCAAAGCCCTGGACACCGCAATTGCCAAATACCTCATGTTTAGTAATTCAGATTTGCAGGCCACTCCTGGCTGTGCTGATTGCCTCATATGAGCCAATGGGTCTCCGCGCCATATTTTCAAGCACGAGGAAGCGTCAGTGGTTTCCATGGAAATGTTGAGTCTCCCTCTACACCATCAGAGCTGTTGCCAAGGCCTGCCACACTGCAGTTGCCAAATACAGCATATTTAGTAATTCAGTTCTCGTTTGTAGCCCAGCAATGGCGGTTTCATGTGCATCTACCTCCCACGGTTTTGTAAATTACAAAAAGATGAGGGTGATGAGTTCGAGCTAAGAAACACTTAATCTGATGACATAAAAATCAACTTAATATTAAAAAACAAAGTCCTACAACAATGACTCAAGGAAGGTAATTAGGTTGATAAGAATTAGTGCAGCAGGGTTAATGGTACTGGTTCTGCTTCTGCCTCTGCAATTGCTGCTGCTGCTTCTGCTATTGCTGCTGCTGCTTCTGCTGTTGCTGCTGCTGCAGCAACAATAATAATAAATAGAAAACAGAAATTGCCATTAGCAATTTCAATAGCTCACCACCTGAGAGGGTCATAAACACAAACAACACGCATAAGGTGTACTATTAATTTCCTACCATTGTGGCTATCCCTGGACCTGGTGATTTCAATGGCCTTCATATACTGTAGTGAGAACTTAAAAGTGAAGAGCTGGTGTAGTAGGGCTCCCCTTAGAAAGGTGCCAAACACGTCGGGCGAAGGTGAAAGCAACAAAATCCTCGAAGAGCAAGAACGGCAGAGCCGAAACTACTTTCCACTGACCCTCTGGGCGATCTAAAAAAAACCACAGGCCCAAATGGGTCCATAGTCATTCCAGACCTGCTCCCCGACCTTGGCTATGTCCCACAATAATATCAAGTCTGTACCTTTAGCGGTTTTTGAGAATCCACGAATAGACTATTTTTATAGGTTTTTGGATGCAACTGGAAAACCAGTACTGGGAACTGTTTGATACTGGGTCATGTGAAGCCGCCAGCTGGGAGACTCAGATGACCAAGTATGATGGCCGTAGCTTTGAAACTGAGTGAATACGATCAATTTACTTCTTTGTAAGAAAGAATAATAATAACAACAACAACAACAACAACAATAATAATAATAATAATAATAATAATAATAATACATCCATCCATCCATCATCCAATCCTACGTTGTCCCATAAGAAGCGTAGGAGCCCTGGGCTAGGCAAGTTGGTCCTGATATTTAAGATGAGCGACCAGCTCACTCATCCCTGAGTGGCATTACGTGAGGAATAAACCCCAACCACTCCTTGGATATAAACCTTCACCGGCTCAATCCGAATGGAGCGCCTTTATTACCCACTAAACCAACAAACGACAAAATTTGGTTATATGGTTATCACCCAGCGTAGTATGTGGTTTCCTGGTGTACAGGAAACCATTTGGCTTGTCACTCAGTGTAGAGGCATCCACAGGCAGAATGAAGAGGAAAGAAAGACAGAAGAACGAGTGTAACGTCACCCATAGGAAGAAGGACGAGGAAAGAATGAAGGAAAGAACGACAGAATAGGATGGAAGGAAAGAAGGGTGGAGGAGAGGAAAGGGAATAATAATAATAATAATAATAATAACAATAATAATAATAGTAATAACAAAAATAATAATAATGACAAAAACATTATAACTCACCACTGGTGTTGTGAGTTATAACAACACTAATAATAATAATAATAATAATAATAATAATAATAATAATAATAATGAAAAGCAAAGATAATTGGAATTAATAAAAATTAATAAAAAATAAATCCAGAAAAATGACTAAAGTATGAAACAGGCAAGATACAGCATTAAATAATGACACTTATATTTAATAATAAAAAGTTCTACACATCAGTTTAAAATGGTACAATAGAATGCAGCAACATTTACATGAAACTGTTGAAGTAAGCAGAATAGATAAATGTCAAGCACTGAGCAAACCTAAAAATATATCGTTCATTCAGTCTAGCTAAGAAGTTGGAACGAAAATAAGCAATGGGAGACAGATTTACAAACAGCTTACAAGCAAAATAGTATGAATCGAACATGGTAAAGACTTACCACGGGCGCAGGTCTTCCAAATTTGCTATTCAGATGGGTCCTTCACAGGTTGATTAGAATGTGTTAGGTTAGAAATTTTGGTCTGATAGGAACTGAAAACTTACAACGTTAGTTTAGTGACAATCTGGGTGGTTAAATCATAGGGGTCTGGAAGGAGAAGGTCCCAGCTAGATCGTTAGATTAGGTTGACGAGAGTAAAAAAGCTGCTGCGGGCGTCCAGGCAGCTACCTTAAATACCCTGAAATAGGTAAACTTGTTTCTTCTATTTAGATTTGTAGTCTGTGTTGCATATTATACTAAAATTACTCTCCTTAAGAATGTGAGCATGTAAGAAGCCAGGTGAAACTGCCGGGCCCGTGGTAAATTTTTATCCAAACATGGTAACAACGGGAATCTCTGGTTGAGCCCCAAGCCATTAATTTTTGTGCTGTGCTTTTCTTCTTATTTATTTTTTTTTTTTTGCTTGTTAGACTAATCCCAGTAACCTCCCGTTTATTGTATTTTCTCATAGTATTTCCAGACGTGTTCCTTTGTTCCTCCCATGCACAAACCTGCATGGTTTTTAACTTTACACCAGTCTTCAGGTCAAGGGCACCGTAATGAATTAGGTTGGATGCCAGTTGCTTCACCAAGCAACGAGAAATCATACTAATAACAATGAGGGTGAAGTGTTGAGTGCCTCTTTATACCTGTAAAGGCAGCCAAGGTAATGTTTTAGTTCATAGATTTTCATCAGAAAATAAGAGAACGCAAATTAGAGACATTTCTGACCATGAAAAAGAAGGGAAATGTTAAAACAATGAAAAAAAAAAAAAAAAAAGCAGACCTCTTGGTAGGATATGACAACTTACACTCAAGGACTGGGTGACCTATGCAGGTCGAGTCTTGCCCTATGAACAGTGTGTGACTAATTATTTCGTGTGTGTGTGTGTGTGTGTGTGTGTGTGTGTGCAAACTATTATATATATATATATATATATATATATATATATATATATATATATATATATATATATATATATATATATATATATATATATATATATATATATATAAAATATGTATGTATAATATCATGTCAAGTTTTCATTAGTTAATGAAACTGTCATCTAGAACACAGACAATGTGAAATCTTTCAGCAACCAGTCATGGTACACTCGCTCCAGAAAGTATCGGTGCACTGTGGGTCCGATGTCATCCGGAATTATTCGACCATGTGGCAGTGATAGCCTGTTAATACCTGTATATATTATGACATTTACGGCCATTCCCTACTCATCATGAAGGACACAAGAGGTATCTGATATAGCAGTCATTTATCGTCTGAGATGCCTGCGTGTGGGAGGACAGAACCGCAATTTCCAGTTTCCTTTGTTCCGTTTGTCATAAAATTTAACACATATTCTGCACAGATACTTTCTGAAGCGAGTGTACAGTAGTCTGGATATAAACAATAAGCGTCTGCTACAGAACTGTGCTGAACGGTGACTGTAGTAAAGTTCATTTAATTTCTTGTAATTAGCTTTTGCATTTTGTATTTCGAGCTGACTTAAGACTGACTGATATGTTGTGGGTAATCATGTGTAGCATGCTAGAGATTTTTCGGGAAAGTGTGATTTTAAAATCGAGATCAATCTTGTATCATATACCGCATTTGTTTGTGCTTTCCTCCATATACTGTGCCATAGTTTCTGATGACAGGGCACTGCAAACATAGTTCAATAATATTGTGCTATCAGTAATATGTATTTACAAATAAAAACTCTAGAAACTAGGTGTTAAGTTATGCTTTTAGTTTGCTGTCCCTACCAGCGTCAGATAACACAGGTTCAGTAGGAAGTTCTCATCACGCCATGGGTTAATGACACTGTGCATGGCTCCTATTTGAGAGTTCCAGGTTCGATTTTTGTGTGGGACGTTAAAAACTTTCCACACAGGTACACACGTGTAACGTGTGTCCTTTTGACATATGGGATGGCGCTTGTACTGGCTAGGATTGATTAAAACTGCTATGTCGCTTGCCGAATCGCGTGGGGCTAAGTAAAAATCCCATGGGTACGATTCATAGCTACAGTGTTACACTTTGTGTATATATATATATATATATATATATATATATATATATATATATATATATATATATATACACACACACAGAGGCACAGCAGTTTTTTTGCTACAGATTTCTAGGGGCAAATATCTGTATTCGGAATCTGTGAATAAGGCAAAATATTTTCTATATCATCGTTGTTACCAATTATGTAAAAGCATATGTTAATTTCACAGATTTATGCTTACAAACATATCAGTGTTTTAAGGATACAAATGTTTCGCTGAACAACGGCTGACAAAACTCACACATCCAGTAAGGGACAGCCTCTTCCACTTAACAAGCAAGCAATGCAACCGACTCTGCCACATCAGTGACTCATATGCGGATGCTAACTATCCAAATATTTAATTTCAGTAAAAGATATGAACTATGAGGAAGGCTAAAGAAAAAAAAAATGGCAGAGGATACAGGAGAGGTGGCCAACAGTGGCGAAAGTCCCTTGGTAACTACTTGTATTTAGACCCCCCCTCTTAGGCCCTGGGGAGGTGTTTGAAGGCACGGCCTTTGTTCGCGGGGTCCATAGTGACGGTGAGGGTGAGTGAGGCTTCTGGGCGGGTGTGGGTGAAGGGCGTGGAGGCGTGCACCAGCAGGGAGTCCTGAGGCTGCAGTGTAACTAGCTCACCACCTACCTCCACCTGGCTTTCACCCTCCTGCATCACACACAGCACAATACATTAGCAACACTAATACCTACTGAGAGAAAAAAAAAAATGTGAGGTTAAGCTATTTTTATATCTCCATAAGAATGTCAGTAAGATAGTTACAGGAGAATTATTACTAACTTTGACCTGGGCTCACGCCCGGGTCAAAGGTAGCTTTTGTATCCTTGCATACGCACTTAGTTTTGGTGGGTAAGATGGTGGTTATGCCATTATGGCGAGCCATGATTTTCGATGGAATATTACCGAAGATAATTAAAAAAATTTAAGGTATGGAAAAGTTCTACACAAAAATTAATTCCTTCACCATCAACTACGAATATACATGTTAATCATTCGAGGCATTTTTCGAAGTGCTCAGCTTCAACAGTAAAGAGAAGAATTCTACTATAATAATAACTCAAAAGTCTATCTATCTATCTACCTTGCCAGACACCTCAATCCAGTAAGGGGTGGCCACAGACAAATCGTCTCCATGTCGCCCTGTCACCTGCCATTTCGCTGTCCCCCCCCCCCCAGCTCACATTCCCTTCACTCATATACGTCTCCACTCCATCTCTCCATTTCGTCCTCGGCCTCCCCCTTCTTCTCCCCCCCCCTCCCTTCACCCACATACACTCTCCTCGTTAGTCTCTCGCTCTCCATCCTCTCCACATGGCCAAACCCCGAAGTGCAGAAAATAATTTTCATTGCAGAAAGATTTTTTTTTTTTTTTTTTTTACAAAACACAAAATAACTGGTGCACATTACTGAGGGTCTGGATCCAGAAGAAACACATGTTTAGCACTGCCAGGGCTTCTGAACCTGTGGGTTACCTCCAAAGGGGTAACATGGCAACTGTAGAGGAGTAATGGAAGTCTTTGTTAAAAATGTGTATCAATAAAAATTTGACATGGTATTTTCATATTGACTGTAGAGCAAATAAAAATATAATCCAACAATGCTGCCAGACATTCAATATCTATCATAAAGGGCTGTGACTCTGCAAACAATATTTCATACTCATTGCAAATAAGATGGGATTCAGAGTTATATCAGTTTATTTGGCGATACTCTAGTAAGTTTGCGATTATAGCCAGGTTCAGCTCAGCACAATAACAAAAGCATGAGTATCTGGCAATAAAGTTTAATATTTATCAGGGACGGTGGCGAACGATCAGAGAGGAAGGAGGTACTAGTATCTGATATGATGAATAATGTAAGTAAATACTAAAAATGTAGCAAAACGCAAAATTATATCCAGAGGTCAAAAAGCATGCAAGCTCGCGTATCTTCACCGGTGACATTTTTGTTGTTGTTTTTGGAAAGAATATAAGCATAAAACGGTGATGTATCGCAGTTTATATATCACGATCAGCTATTCGTAGTAACAAAACTGCCTACAAAAGCTAAATCAGAGGCAATTTACTTCCAAAAAGTGCAATTTTAGAACAACCTATCATAATTTTCATGAAATATCACAGTTCTTACATTAAATTATTGAAGGTTTTCCATTACTATCAAATATTTCATTAAATTAAGCACTTTTTTAGTGGTAGGTGGTAGCGGCCACTATCCACTCACTTGATGTATTGCTGCCTATTTCTTCCTTACCTTTTATCATTCTTTTTCTGTGCCTGCCCTCCTCTCTTCCTATTTCTCCCATCTTACCTGTCTCTACTTATTGCTTTTCTTTCCGTTACAGGTGGCTTTACATTGAGTGACAAGCCTAATGGTTTCCTGTAAGCCAAGAAACCATTTACAACGCTGGGTGGTAACCATAAAATCAAACCATACGTGCTCCCTACGTGTCAACAAGTGGGTTGGTGGTGGGTTAGTGCCCCTCCCTGTAAAACAAATAACTCAGAGTCAAATGGCCACCCCTTACGGGATTATGGTGTCTGGCAGTAGATAGGTAGATAGAAGCACTTATTCTTAAAATTCAGCCTGTAGTATGATATTTATGATTTAAGTGGTGTAAGTTTTTCTTTTTGGTCTCCGACACATATAACAACGGCCATACATTTAAAAGCCCCGAAAAGAATTAGCGCGTTAGTTTTTAAAGCACCGCCTGCTTAATGCGATGTAAACAAAAATACAATTCACCAAACGCACCACCCGCTGAGCTCGTTAGAAGTGGAGGCAACTTTACGTCTATGGAAGGGGCGTCTTGATGTTTGATATTTGTTCCTTTAACGTCATACAGGTGACTTAGGTTTTTGAATACGAGTTGTTAAGTATTTTTTATGGCCTATCCTTTATTGTGCATGTCCAACTTAAAGAAATATTGATTTTCATTTGACACGAAGATAGAATATTTAGAACAATTTCTGATCTAACATGGAACTAAACATTTTATTTTCATCTCCGTAACTGATCTTTAATTACATGCAACAATTCTCTTACAGCCGACTGGTGTGGATAGGTCCAATTCTCGATCACGACTTACGAAAAACAGGAATATATAATAACAGAAATTAAAAAGTTCCACAAAGCAGAGTAACATGGAAGTGGTCTGAAATGAATTTCACAAGATCATAAGGCGGTGCAAATGATGGGTGTAAGCGCTACAGCAGAGACTGACTGACCTGTTGCCAGAGCCAGGTCTCTGCGCCGGGCTTGGTGTGGGTGGAGCTGCCCCGCCCCAATACCTCGACGTCACTCTGGTAGCTCAGGTCCCACAGCCGTCGGCTCCCCTCCTGCTGAATCTGCTTACACATCACAACAATATTTATGCTAATACACACACTCAGAATCCCTACCCACCCAGGCTACCTCCATGTACACACACACACACACACACACACACACACACACACACACACACACACACATATATATATATATATATACATCGTGAACAAAACAATTATGTAAATTTATATTTATATAACAGCATCACGGATTTCTATAGATTCAGTTAGCTTGTCATAAAAAATTACTGTTAATCTCATAATGCAGGTTCACAGACACAGCCAAGTCAACCTACACAGCAGGGGACGGCTAAACCTCGTGTTTATGAGAGGGTTATGCAGTTGTGGAGGAGCGGTCATGACGACAATCCAAGGCCACGTCAACAAATGCAGCGTCTTCTAGTTACCTATGACAAAGTATATTTCTTATAGGGGAACCGTCTTTGGTTCTTGTTTGTCACGATATAATATTTAAACTGAGACACGGCAAGTTGCCTGGAAAAGACTATCTACCAGAAGAGAGGTAAGTAAACCTACTCAATATCCTTCCTGAAATGCTGGCTGGAACAATTTACCGAAATTACATTAGGACTACAGCAACAGACATCATGAACCATGCCTATTCAGGATTCGTCAGTCACACAAGAAAATGACAAAGAGAACAGAACGTAACTCTCAGCAGTTGTGTGTCTCCGACAATGGTAATAACCATACTGGTGCAGGGGTGTCCTAAAGGCTGATGGACGGACACAAATCACTTTCTCAGGCTGTCTTCATCTGCAGACATCCACACTCTCAGCTGAAGCAATATTAATTACTCACAAGTCTAATTGCTGAGTGTTAAGCAGTTGTAAATCCATGCCTTGATGCTACTCTCGTATCTGAGTTCATTAAGAATGGAGATGACTAAAGTTATTGTACCAATCGTGCGGTAGGTGCAATGACGAAAATATATTATCTGATAATCTATCTGAAACTGAGTCAAATGCACATTTCCTGAAGGGAGGGTTAATATGTAGAATGAAGGTGAAATATTTGTCTAGGTTGCTCCATCAAATAGAGACAGAAGCCGCCGCACTACTACACATTCCTAATACAGTGGCAGGTCTTTAGGAAGTCCCAGTATGAAATGAATCAACAATCAGACAAACTTCATGTCAACTCAGTTGCACGTTTGTGACTACATCAACTAAGACAGCTACCAAAAATCTCAAAGACAAAGGCCGGCTAAGCGCGCGCGCACGCGCGCGCACACACACACACACACACACACACACACACACACACACACACACACACACACACACACACACACACACACACACACAACCGCTCGCTGGTGCAGTGGTAACGTTCTCGCTTGCCAACTGGTGAACGGGAGTTCGCGGCTCGCTCAGGTTGCGAAAAGTTTCACTGATGAAGTGGGTGGTTACTGTCCCCCTTGATCAAGGGGACGAGTGTGTGTGTGAAGGTCACAGCCTTGCCCTTAGATCGGACTATATGAGCTCTCAGCTCCCTTCCGAGAGGGTAAAAAGCTGACGATCACGACCATCAAGTGATCCTGACAGACCCGGTGAATTACAAAAGCTAAGCTAGATGTACTGAAAGATGCAACCGTGTAGGTAGCTGTGCATATTAACTATTGTATATTTAAATTTATATTAAGAATATGTGGAGTGGATGGGAAATTGTTGAATGCTGTGAAGAGTATGTACGAGGGAGTTCGGGCTACGGTGCGAGTGTATGGTGAGGTGAGTGAGTTCTTTGATCTAAATATGGGACTGAAACAGGGATGTGTGATGTCTCCGTGACTGCGTAATAAATTCATGGATGGGGCTGTTAAGGAGGTGCAAGGTAGGGCAGTGGATATGGGGGTGGCTCTAATGAATGAGGGTGACGTGTGGAAGATTCCGGTGTTGCTGTTTGCTGATGATACAGTATTGTTGAGTGAAGATGAATGGGAGTTGCAAGGTTTGGTGAATGAATTTGGGACAGTGTGTAAGAAGAGGAATCTAAAAGCTAATGTAAACAGGAGTAAAGTTATGGTGTTTGAGAGGAATGAAGTCACAGAATGCACAGTGGGGTTGGATGGTGAGGATATGGAGAATGTGAGTGCATTCAAGTACTTGGGTAGTGTGATGAGCAAGGATGGAAGTTTTGAGGATGAAGTGCTTGAAAGGGTACAGCAGGGTAGGAAGGTTGTTGGTTCGCTGAAAGCAGTGATGAGAAATAGATGTGAGTATGGAAGTTAATAAGTAACTGCATGATAGTATTGTGATCCCTACCCTGACAAATTGAAGCGAGGCGTGGACCTTGCTAGAGGGGAACAAGTCAAGAGTGAGAGCAGTGGAAATAAGTTATGTGAGAGGAGCATATGGAGTGACATGGAGGGACAGAATGACGAATGAAGAAGTGAGAGAACGTTGTGGGGTGGATGTGATTGAGAAAATTAGAAATACACTGAGGTGGTTTGGACATGTGGAGAGAATGGAGAATGAAAGACTGACTAAGAAAGTGTATGTGGGTGAAGTGGACGGAGGGAGAGGGAGGGGGAGACCAAGCATGAGGTGGAGGGATGGAGCTGAGAGGTATATGAGCGAAGAGGGATTATGCTGGGGGAATGACAGTCAAATGGTGGGTGACAAAGCGACTTGGAGGCGTCTTGTCTGCTGCCACCCTTGCCAGATTAGGGCTTCGGGCTATAGGTAGATAGACTGATATTTAAGTTGGATACCACATTGCTACACTATAAACAGCAAAGAAAACACACTACTACATTTACAAGCAGGAAACAAAACACACTACTATTCTTACAAGCAGCAAAGAAAACACACATAAGCAGCAAACACACAACACTACTATTTACAACACACTACTACACTTATAAACTACACAACAGCAACACACTACTATATTCATAAACTACACAACAACACATTACCACATTTATAAAACTACACAGCATCAAAACATTACCACACATGTAAGTACTAAATGCTCTCAGCTCTCCAACTCGAATTCTTCCCGCTGCTTCTATCACCTTGCCAAAAACCTTTCTAACAACTATACCTCATCATCCTCTTTTCTACTCTGATGGCTCTCTTGCTAATTCTTCTAGTGATAAAGCAGATCTTCTACCTACCTTTCAGACTCTTGGTCATCCCCCTTTCGGGACTTTGGCGAAAGTTTTCCCATTTGCCATTGCATTTGACATCCCAAAGGCTTTTGATTGAGTCTGGCATAAATCTTTATTTTCCAAACTGCCCTCCTACGGTTTCTGTCCTTCTATCTGTTCCTTCATTTATAGCTTCCTTTCTGGTCGGTCTATAGCTGCTGTTGTAGACGGCCACCGTTCTTCTCGTAGATCTATCAACAGTGGTGTTCCTCAGGGCTCTGTTCTATCACCAACTCTCGTCCTTTTATTCATCAATGACCCTCTAAGTTGTACGTCGACTCATACACTGATGATTCCACCCTTAACTTTTCCATTCGGTTCCCGCAACGTCCAACTCAGCAGTTACTTTAACAAACAAGGAATGAGGCTATGGCACACCTAATGTCTGACTTGGCTCGTATCTCTGACTGGGGTAAAAGTAATCTTATTGTTTTTAATACATCAAAGACTCAGTTCTTGCTCCTGTCAACTGGGAAAAAAAAAAAATTCCACCGGAGTGCCCTCTTATGTTTAATAATATCCAGGTCAATCCTGCATCATCCTTACACATATTTGGGGTTGCATTCTCTCGGGATTTATCTTGGAAAGATCATATTACAACTCTTGTAAAATCTGCTTACAAGAGATGAGGTGTGCTAAGCCTACTTTGTACCTTCTTTACCCCTGCACATTTGTTGACTTTATACACGGGTTTTATTCGCCTCTGTTTAGAAAACAACTCCCATGTGTGGGGAGGCACCCCACATACAGCTGTTCTCTTCAAGGTGGAGTCAAAGGCTTTTCGTCTCATTAACTCTCCTCCTCTTACTGGCTCCCTTCAACCTATGTCTCATCGCCGCACTGTTGCATCTTTATCTCTGTTTCTTTCGCTACTTCAATGGTCACTGCTCCTCTGAACTGTCTGCTTGCATCCCTCCACCACTACGGTGGGCGCGTAGCACCCATCTCGCAACAAACTCTTATCCCTTTTCTGTCCATCTCTCGAATGCAAGAGTTAACCGTTACTCTCAGTCCTTCATTTATGCAGCAGGTCAACACTGGAACTGTCTCCCTCTGTCTGTATTTCCTACTTCCTATGATCTCCAGTCTTTCAAACGCAGTGTGTCCAAGCATCTCGAAATGAAGGGATCTTGAATTTGGCTCTGTCTTGTACTTTTTTCTGCTCTTGGAAGGAACGGTTTGCGAGCACCCTGCCTTTGATTCCTTCTTCCTTGCATAAAAAAAAAAAGTTACTGAATAACTCATTACCACACTTGTAAGGTGCACAACAGCACACTGCCACACATGTCAGCTACACAACAGAATACTACCACACGTATAAGCTGCAGAAAAACACACTACCACAACTTACATGCAGAGATGTTGAAAGTGGCAAAATTTTCTATATCAATTAGAGTATTATTTTTTTTAAATTTCCTCAGGTTAAAGTAAAAATATCGTGAGATGAAAGTACTCGAGTAAAAGAGGATTTTGTTCATAATGTACTCAAGTAATGATAATAAAAAGTAGCCACTAACCTCTCAGTTTACAGGCTATCAACCAGTATGTTATTTGGTGCCGGAAAAGTCACAGTGGCAAAACTGAAGAACGCTGTAAACCGTTGAAAAATGGGAAGGCATCAGGTGTTGTAGTGATGATTAAGTGTGGTGGAGAGAGTTTAATGATGTGTGAGCTGAAAATATGTCAGAAAGCTTGAGGTAATGCTTTTGTACCAGTACAGTGGAAGAAGACTTTGATGAAGTTTTGTACAGAAGCCAAAGTTGTCGCTGTTGTCGCTTTACCCTGGTCTGTCTGGTAGACCAGACCCATCGACCACAAGCAGGCAGCTGTCTTCTCGTGGCAGAGAGCGCCTCGCCTGGGTCGTAACGGGATCCATCCAGGCGGCGAGGTGTGGGGAAAATTCTGAAGGCATAGCCCCCCAGAAGGAGAGCTGTGTATAGTGGGAGTTGTGTATGAGGTGTGGTCTCAGTACGGACACTGAATGCTTAGTAAATGTGATTGAGTTCCTCGCCTGGAGTGTTGTGTTGTGCAAGGCCAGGAACCAGGTCTAGCTGCACATCATTTACATGGCAGTATCTTCCGGGACGTTGGTTGCCACATGACTACTAATATTTGGTGGGACAATGAGGTCTCCGTCTTGCTCAAGGGTGGCTCAGGATTATGCAGGGCAAGGGCGTCCATTTTCCTGGGCCATCATGGTATAAGGCTGCTGAGGGTTGGAAGAAAGGAATATGGAAGGATAGTCACACAGACGGTAGGAAAAGAATGTATAGCGCGTTACGAACAGGTTGGTTTCAAGAATGGCACGGTAGTGGATGTGTAGATCAGATGTATGCAATGAGACACACAGTGTAGAAAGCTTGTGAGAAGGACTATGAGGTTTGTTTGGCATTTAGGGATGTGGTGAATGATGTTAGGAGTTTTTATGATGGTAGTGAAGTTTGTGTAAATTGTTAAAGATCAGTATTGAAGTGAAATAAGGAGGGTGACGGCCCCTGGCTTTTTAACACACACACACACACACACACACACACACACACACACACACACACACACACACTGGCATATATATATATATATATATATATATATATATATATATATATATATATATATATATATATATATATATATATATATATATATATATATATATATATATATATATATATATATCTATCTATATATATAGTATCTATCTATCTATCTATCTATCTATCTATCTATATATATATATATAGTATCTATCTATATCTATATCTATATCTACAGTTTGTATTTATGTATCTACACCTATTTATCAATCCATCTATCTATTGACGAAAGTGAAGGTTTCTCAGGGAGATTATGACTTCCAGTGCGATGTGGCGAATTGAGCGAAACTTGAATTGCCCACTTGTGTAGGCGAAGTAACAGAAGAGTGGTACATGTGAAAAGAAAGTGAGGAATAGTGTATTACAAGGGAGAAAGTGGCTGGTGCTTTGTAGACCTTCTTACTAAACGGAGGTCTGAATATGGAGGCTGAAAGAGGATTAAATGATGGTTTTGTGTCCATATTAATATATGGATGTGCGATTTTGATGTGGCAAGAAAACGAATATTTAAGAGTAAGACGAGTGGAAATGGAGTTATTTACAAAAGACTGTAAAGTGCGTATGTTTGAGTGGACCAGTTAGGAAACAATGCACTGAGTAAAGGCTTTGTGTTGAGTAAGGAATTCATTTTAAAAAAGGGCTGAATACAGTGTGATCATATTGTATGGCAATTTGAGAAGATATATAAAAGGATGTTGTATAGAGTATTTGTGCGTAAATTTGGAGATGGGTGGAGGCATTGTAGGCCAAGAAGACGGTGAAAAGATCTGGTAGTCAAATAAGTATGTGAGAGTGTGAGGTATGGGGGTTAATAACGTGACTGAAAGGGGAGTGAGTTGTCCGATTCACTATCGGATAGACAGTGTGAACCACATCTAAGTTTAAAAAAAAAATTGTGAGGACTGCTACATCTGTAATGCAGAATCAGTTTTCATGGCGCCTGAACGGCGAGTGAGTGACTTTGTGACCCCATTTATTTGAGGATGCCGTTTTCTTTTTCTTTGCATCCGAGATGATGACAATGACGATAATGATGATCATCATCATCATGCGAGAAAGAGTTGTGCTGATATAGCGGAAAGAATTCGTGGAGGCTAATAAGAAAGCGCATGAGACAGCTCATGTAACTGCTCCAGTATGAAGAGATGAGTGTGACTGATTAACTTCAACTGGCATTGCGTTATGCTCTGTCAAAGGTCAGTGGCCACAGATTCAAACTCCATTATTAACAACAACGACTTTTTTTTTTTTTTCAAATGTCTATCTATCTATCTCTTGCCAGACGCCTCAATCCCGTTTGGGGTGGCCACAAACAAATCGCCTCCAAGTCGCCCTGTCCCCCGCCATTTCACTGCCCTGCTCCCAACTCACACCCCCCTCTCTCATATACCTCTCCACCCCATCCCTCCATCTCATCCTCGGCCTCTCCCTCCCTCTTCCCCCCTCCACCTCACTCACATACACTCTCTTCGTCAGTCTTTCACCCTCCATCCTCTCCACATGGCCAAACCACCTCAGTGTGTTCCTCATAACGCTTCCTATCACATCCACATCCACACCACAACGCTCCTTTATATCCTCATTCGTCAGCCTGTCTCTCCACGTGACTCCACAGGCTCCTCTTAAATAACTCATTTCCACTGCTCTCACTCTTGACTTGTGTCCTTCCAACAATGTCCAAGCTTCACTACCGTACGTTAGAGTTGGTATCACAATACTGTCTTGTAGTAACTTTTTCACTTCCATGCTCACTTCCCTGTTTCTTATCACTGCTTTCAAGGAACCAGCAACCTTTCTTCCCTGCTGTACCCTTTCAAGCACTTCACCCTCCAAACCTCCATCCTTACTCATCACACTACCCAAATACTTATACGTACTCACAGTTTCCAATTCCTCACCATCCAACCTCGCTGTACATTCACTAATTTCACCTCTCTCAAAGACCATCACTTTACTCTTCCCTACATTCACCTTTAGGTTCCGTTTCTTACACACTCTCTCAAACTCATCCACCAAGCCTTGCAGCTCCCCTTCGTCTTCACTCAACAACACAGTATCATCTGCAAACAACAGTACAGGGAGTTTCCAAACACTATCCTCTCTCACCAGGGCCACTCCAACATCCACTACCCTACCTTGTACCTCTTTTATTACCCCATCCATGTACAGATTGAACAACCATGGAGACATGACACATCCCTGTTTCAAACCAACTTTCAAAGAGAAAAATTCACTTAGTTCACCATCCACACGCACTGCAGCCTTAGCACCATCGTACATACTCTTCACACCATTCAACAACTTCCCATCTACTCCATATATTCTTAACACTTTCCACAATCCTTGTCTATCCACCCTGTCATATGCTTTCTCCAAATCCATGAAAGCCGCATACAACTTCTTTCCCTTCTCTAGAAACTTTTCCACTAAAGAACTAAGAATGAATATCTGATCTACACAACCTCTTCCCTTCCTAAAGCCTCCCTGTTCTTCTCCAACTAATTTCTCTGTTCTTTCTCTAACTCTGTCTATAAGTATCCTACCATACACTTTTCTTATTATACTAAGAAGACAAATGCCCCTATGATTACCACACACTTCTTTTTCCCTTTTTCCTTTGTACAAGGGAATAATTATACCTGACTTCCAATCCTCCGGGACTCTACCTTCCTCCCAGGCCAATCTGCACATCTTCCACATCCATTCTACTACTATCTCTCCCCCATGCTTCAGCATATCACCACACACTCCATCAATTCCTGGGGCTTTCCCCGATTTAACTTTCTTCATTGCTTCCACAACTTCTATCCTACTGATTTCTTCCTGTCTTCTCACCTCCCTCCTTCTCCCAGCCATTCCCCAGCCACTTATATTCGCATTATTTCTATCCTCTACGTTCAACAATTCCTTAAAGTGTTCTCTCCATCTGCTCACTTTTTCTCCCTTCTCCACTAGTAATCTACCATTTTTATCTTTCACTCCCCTGCTAACTTCACTTCCACCCTGTCTTACTCTTTTCACTTCTCTCCAGAACATTTTCTTACAGTCCCTCCATTTTACACTCAAATTCCTTCCAAATTCCTCATCCACTCTCTTCTTACTCTCTCTTACTAATCTTTTCACCTCTCTCTTCCTTTCCACATATAACTCTCTCTTCCGCCTCTCAACTTCTTCCACTCCCCTATTTCTCATCCATTCATTGTATGCTTTCTTCTTTTGTGCCACAGCCTGTTTCACCTCTTCAGTCCACCATGCTGTTCCTTGCACCCCCCTCCGTCTTCTCTTCCTTCCACACACCACATCACATGCTGCACATATTTCTTCTGTAAAAATCTTACACATACCTTCCACGTCTCCCATCTGCTCCAATTCATATTTGCCCAATCGTTCCTCCACTTCTCTCTTATACTCTGCCTTTTTCTCATCCTCTTGTAACCTTTCCACTCTCCTTGCAACTACTCCTTCCTCTCGTCTTTCCCTTCTTCTATTCCTCCATCTTACTTGCATCCTAATTCTGGCCACCACCAAGTAGTGGTCAGAAAGTCCACTCCCCCAACCTCTATACACTCTTGCATCCTTTACACATCTTCGCATCCTTTCATCCACACACACATAATCAGTCATTGCCTTCCTTTCATTCAGTTCACCACCCACCCTTCTCATCACTTGCCATGTATACCTGTGGATCATTTTATGCCTGAAGAGGGTATTGGCTATCACAAACCCCCTCCCAGCACAAATGTCCACTAACGCACTCCCATTCTCATCTATCTCAGCAGGCACACCCCACTCACCAACTATTCCATCCACCTTCACATTACCAACTTTACCATTCATATCACCAATCAAAAAACACTCTCTCATTCCTTCCAAACTTTTCCATGCACACTTCCACATTTGTCCAGAACTCTTCTCTCACTCTTCTAGCACGATCTTGCGTTGGCGCATACACACACACAATCGCCCACATTTGTATTCCAACTTTCAACTTTACCCACACAATCCTTGACCCAACTGATCCATACTGTCTTATGCTCTTCTTCCATCTTTTACTCACGGCTATACACACTCCTTCCTTTGCCCTCTCATTCTCATCTACTCCTGCACATATACCCCATCCATACTCCCATTCTCTCACACTTTCTCCTCTCCATTTTGTTTCAGTTATTCCACATACATCCACTTTCGCATCCTCAAGCACCTGGACAATCTCTCTCTCTTTCACCTCATCATTCGCTCCTCTTACATTCCATGTACTCATTACCAAGTCTTTTGTCCGGTCCTGGGTCGTCATCGTTTGGTCAGTCCTTGTCCGAGGCTTCTTGTTTGTTTTTTTAGTTAGTTGTTTTCCGGAGAGGGGCATTAACCCTCCGCCAACCCTTTTAGTCGCCTTTTACGACAATATATTAAAAAATGATTCTTAAATTAATATAAAAGTAATCAAAGAAATCTATACTTTTTATAAAGACGATACTCACAAAAGTTGCTTGAGAACAATACTTAAATGAGTTTAATTCGTTACATAACATCTCTGCTTAGAAACAATACTGACCTCTGCACGGTGCTTGTTGAGCCACGTGGCCAAAGGGAAGGGGCTTTCCAGCACTCGGGTGGCGTCAGGGTACCAGGGCTGGTCCTCGCGAATGGTACCTGGGTAGGAGATTGAGGGTTGTGTATCATGGAAAATGTAGAGTGTGCTCAATATAATACTAAACATTGATAACTTACCTACAGTATATGCAGTGTGCCTGAATATGCCTTCAACAGTGTGTTATGTTAACCAGTTATTAATAATACAACCTCATTTACTCACTCATTCTCTCAGCTGTTGACCAAAAAAGGTTGATACCAGTGTAATATGAATTTTTGCTAGTCATTTTGCACCGATTCCTCTGTTATTACCTAGGCAGCGTCTTATAGGTAACTGTTTGCGGATCTCACCTTCATACCACTGCATTCCAGTCTACTGTGTTTTATACGTTTTTCTAAAACATCTTCCTGAGTGCTAGGCTTTTGTGACTCACTATATATCTCTCACACTCTTTCCAACTGCTTTTTGGTTTTCCCTTCTTTCTGTTCCTCTCTCCCGTTCTGATCTGTATAGACTCTTCGTTGATCTCCTAAAACTCATATTCTTCATGATGTTCACATCCCTTTAACGGACCTCGAATTCATCTCTCTCTCTCTCTCTCTCTGTCGCTTTGAATTATCAAGTTATCTTATTTCACATATTATCCCAAAATAGTTTCTCTCCAATGCCTCCACACTTATGGGTTCCAAAGCGTTCAAGATCCACGCCTGATATCCATACAGCACAGCTAGCCCTCCTATTTCATCAAATACAGGCTACTAATTTTTCGATCTGTCACTGATCTTTTCTTGTCACATACCTCTCATCGTGAAAAGCTCCATGAGCACTCCCTAGTGGGACAAAGGGAGACCAGAATAAGACGCCAAGGAAGGAGAGATAGCGTAATATCACAGATCACAGAAGTAGAGGTTATGAGAGAGATCATCGCCAAAGAATGCCCAAGCAGAGACCAAGAAAAGAATAAGGGAATCTGGTGAGAAGAGAAGAGGTTTTAAGGAAAGAGAAATCATATACACACAGTTTCCTGCAATGGAAGTAAGGGTTGGCTGAAGAAGTGAGATGCTATGTAAGAGACTCAAGGACAAAGGAGTGAATGAAGTGAGGGAAGAGAATACCATCACTAACCAGGAATGGGCTTGCCCGTCTTGTGCTCCTCTGAGGCGAAGTATTCATTTATGATGGGTCCTAGTTCCGTGCCCAGGTCTGCACAATAGAACCATCGCTCGAATAGTGTCTCAGTCCCTCCCTCAACGAAGTATCTTAGAGGAAGGTATGGGGAGAAAGGGTAATTAAGGAGGAGGAGAGGGAGAGAAATTACGAAAATGGACCTAAATAATGAGTGTCAACATATGGAAAAACAAGGGAAAACCTACCAAACAAAAAGTATGATTTTTAACTAATAATGACTTTATTTCCTCCTAAGCAAGACAGCCCAGAAGACTAATATAAAACCAAGATATACAATATTCATGAGTGGTTTTTCGAAAATATTTACGTGAAATTGTTGAGTATCAATACGTGGATTATTTTACTTGCAAGTACAGTCGACAAAAGAAATAGCATTATTCTTACTGTGCATTGCATTCTTAAACGCACGAAGAATAACTTGGAATGCCCATTTTTAGTTTTGTTTAACAGATTGTATATCTTAACTTTAATAAGAGATTGTATATCTTAACTTTAATAACCAGTATGTCCATATCTCTATCCATCTATCTGTCTGTCTGTTTGTCTGTCTGCCTGTCTTTATTGATATCCACAGAGAAAAATGAAGCACGAATACCCTGAGCACTTTTGTATAACCAATTTTTCCCTGAAGATGTGAACACACGAAAAGGTGCTTCGGCATTTGTTTATTATTATTATTTTTTTGTTGTGGATTTCAGCATCGATGAATATCGCATGACAGTGATGTAAAAGCGTATATCATATATATATATATATATATATATATATATATATATATATATATATATATATATATATATATATATATATATATATATATATATATATATATATATATATATATATATATATATATATATATATATATTATATATATATATATAAAATCATCTGGACCTCCTTTCCCACCCAAGGGCTCATATATATATATATATATATATATATATATATATATATATATATATATATATATATACTGGGACCTCTGTGGTACAGTGGTAAAGTCTGCATTTTCGTACACTGGAGAACAAGGGTTTGCGGCCCGCCAGAGTAATAAACTTTGGGAGCGTTCTCCAAACCACGTACTGCTTTGGCGAACATAAGGGGTGCTGTGGTAGAACCAGTGTCGCATACTATAAAGTATGCTTGGACCCAGTCGGCTTGCGCGGGCCGATTACACTTGGTTCACAGACTACACACATCCAAAGCCACTCCAACACTACAGTCACACTTACAAGCACTTCTCACATACAATCTCTACCAGACAGCCGAGGCCACTTGGTAGAGATACATAGACTGTATTGTCCCCGCTTCGGTCGGGATAGGCCGGTCCTGCGTTGGACACTCAAACGGGTGATGAAGATGATGTTGATATATATATATATATATATATATATATATATATATATATATATATATATATATATATATATATCTATATATATAGAGAGAGAGAGAGAGAGAGAGAGAGAGAGAGAGAGAGAGAGTATGCATATAATACTTACCTATTTATACCGTTATCTATCTATCTATCTGTGTGTGTGTGTGTGTGTGTGTGTGTGTGTGTGTGTGTGTGTGTTATTAGAATACAAATAAGTAACAGAAACCTGAATGTTTGTTCCTAAGAACTGACGGACAGACCGAGAAATATGGCAAAATAAGGCTCAGGTCCAGCTACATCGACCACACAAGCAATGACGCATATGTTGTGTGACAGCCTGCTTTCACAGATTTATCTGTCTATCTATTGCCAGACGCCTTAATCCCATATAGGGTAGCAACAAACAAATCGTCTCCACGTTGCCCTGTCCCCCGCCATTACACCGCCCTGCTCCCAACTCACACCCCGCTCTCTCATAAACCTCTCCACTCCATCCCTCCATCTCAACCTTGGCCTTACCCCTCCCTCTCTCCCCCTCCACCTCACTCACATACATTCCCCTCGCCAGTCTCTCACTCTCCAACCTCTCCACATGGCCAAACCACCTCAGTATGTTTCTCCTAACGCTTCCTGTCACATCCACATCCACACCACAACGCTCCTTCACATCCTCATTTGTCAATCTGTCTCTCCATGTGACTCCACATGCTCACCCTCCTACAGGAGACTGCCTGAAGCCGCTCCAGAGGCTAATCAGGAGACGGCTGGTAGCCGCTCCTGCCTTCGTCAGGAGACGGCCGGAATCCGCTCTGAAGATGCCCCTGGAGAGACGGCCTGTAGCCACTCACCCTCTTACAGGAGACGGCCTGAAGCCGCTCCAGCGGCTAATAAGGAGACGCCTACAGTCGTTCTATTTTATCAAGGCAGTTTGGGTCGGGCTCTCTGGGACCTCACACTGTTAGCTCTGTCGTCACATCGCCGCCGACACACGTGTAATTATTTGTGTTCACCTCTCTCTCTGTCTCTCACTCTCCTATTTTAAGCTAGTAACTACTTATAAATGAATTTTAAACACTCTGTATAGATGTAATTCAATAAAAAAGCTGTAGTATAGTATAAATCTCATAAGACTTGTCAGAATTGCCTTTGAGACGTTGTCAGGTGGTGACACGAGGGACAGCCCTGCGTGAGTGGGTCATACTCGGTCAGTCTCCCGCCATGGAAGCTATTAAAAAAAAAAAAAAAACGCACCTATAGACTTTTACCTCAGGGGTGATGTGGAAAAAAAGTCGAAAACAAGAGAAAAAATTAAGAAAATACAATTAGTAGTAGTTAATATATAATATGAGAAAGAGAGAGAGAGAGAGAGAGAGAGAGAGAGCGCACGTGTGTGGCGACGATGTGGCAACAGAGCTAACAGAGTGAGGTCTCAGAGAGCCCGACCCAAACTGCCTTGATAAAATAGAACGACTGTAGTAGCCGCTCCCGCCTTCGTCAGGAGACGGCCGGAAGCCGCTCGGAAGGTGCCCTTGGAGAGACGGCGTGTAGCCACTCCCCCTCCTACAGGAGACGGCCCCTGCGCCCCCAGCAGCCCTGGACGAGAGAGGACCCCCCTACACGCTGTCCTCTGCTCCCGGGACCTAGCATCCCCTGGCGGATCCCAGCCCCTCAGTAGGAAGGCTGAGACTCCGCCGCCGCCCCTGCACCTGACTGTGACATGTCCGACCTGACAGTGAGTGAAAGTGAACACACGCAGCATAGAGACAGTGTAGGGGTGACAAAATAAAGTGAGCCGGTGGTTAGAGCGTAAAAGAAAGTGGTGGAAAAAGATAGTGCAATAGTGAGACAGTGAAGGACGGGTCTACCATAGTGAACAGTGCCGCCGTATCACGTGAAGATCATACGTAGACCCCTGTGTTGAAATTCCAGTACCGCCAGCTCCACCCGGGTACATAGTGAAGTAGTGTAATAGTGATCTACGGGCTGAGGTATGGTGAACATTCTATCCAACAGTGACGGCACATCTTGGTAAGACCACGCTTAGGCCCAGTGTAAAATATTAATGCTACCCTGGGAAATTGAGACAATCACCACCACCGGCCTAGGAAATCTAAACTCCCCCACCAACATAAGTGTCTAACTCAAGTGTCGTTCACCCTAACCAATCTGGTCCTGTACAGTATCCTGCGTGATACTGTTATTCCAAATCTGTAGCCCAAGAATTATAATTGTCCAGTTTTTTTGTATTTGTGACATCTGCTCGTTCCTGTGTAAGATTTAGTAATAAACATGTAAGGTGTTGCCTTGAATTTTTGTGTCCTGCCTCTCTCTTATTTGTCTAAGCTCCGGTCTAGAAAAAGAACCCAGCTATTCACTAGGTGCTCTATGGACGGGAAGCCGACCCTAAAACACCTAATATTACAATTATATTCAGCTTAGTGCGTGTCCACACATGTGCCCGAACAAATGCTGGCAACATGCATGCAACACAATAACGAACACGCCACAAACATGCTGGGAGCAGCAGCATCCAGATCATGTTGGCAACATCATGATAAAGTCTCAGCTGCCTGGTATGGCCACTCATATCCCATCGCCTCTGCTGCCAGTGTTCGAAGCTGCTGTGAAACATGTTTGCAAATATCTGTCCAAATGCTGCTGCATTCATGTACCCAAACATGTTGCCAACCGTGTTGGAACACAATGTTCGAGGGCACGTGTGGATGCGCATTTAGAAATGAATTGAATCGAAAGATGACACTTGGACTGACTAATTGCCAACCAGCTCAGTCCAGGGAAAATAACAATAGATTGCTGTATATGAACAATTTGCTAAGGTCCATTGCTTCCAGAAGACTGTAATTTTTGGATATTTTAATTTACCCGCAACAGGATGGAGTGGATCTTTATCCTTACACGCAGGGTTGGACTTACAAACAAACTTGCGGAAGAGTTCGTTATATCAGTTTGTAAATCAGCCAACACATGGAGGAAATATCTTGGATCTTGTATATCAACATCGGAAAACTTTGCTGATATTGTTCTTGTAGATGAACGCAGCATTAGTGTTCATCACATAGTCACATTCACCCTTAATTTCAGCAATAACAACGTTATTTCCATCTACAAAAAGTACCCGATTATGAGACAGTTGACTTTCAAAAATTAAAACCTGTTTTAGGCGGTAATAACTGGAAATTGGCTACTCAGAAAATGAATGCCTAGAACGCGTAGACACGGTTTTCAGAGTATCTTCATAAAACTGTCAAGGTATGTGTACCTAATTGTAATTGACGGCCTTTGATAAATTATAAACCAATATGGTGGAAGAGCAATACTTACAATTGTCTATCAGCAAAGAAACTTGCTCATCAAAATTACAAAATGACCGGTACAGTGAAGGAAAAATATGCGCACTACAACCTTTCCCGAAATACTAAATGGTTAATAAAAGAAAATATGGAATATCTTGAAACACATTGGTAAATCAAATCCAAAAGATAATTTTTTGTTACATCAGAAATAAGAAAAAATGACACTAAAAGGAGGTTCCCAAGTCTGGGTAAATGGTGAGCATGCAAACGCTGAAACGGAGATGGACAAAATTCTTAGCACTTTCTTTATATTAGTATTTACAGCAGAAAATCCTTGTTCATAGCCTCTACTTATCTTTGTTCATGTAGAAGATAGAACCATTAGTGACATTGTGGGCAGTGAAAGAGATATTCTTTTTGCAATAAATTAACTTAACCCACCCTATCCCGACGTTTTCTGGGCAGTGGTACGCCCCAGTCCCGACATTTTTGGACTTTTTTTTTTTTTGGCTCAAATATCCGCTTTTGGTGAGAAACATCGAAAATTCATAGAGAAATCGCTCACCTGAGGTTTAAAATACTCGATCCAGGTAGGAGTACCTCCTTACCTTACAAGGTTTTCTATCAGGCTGGCTGCAAAGAAAACGAGTTCTATGGGAGGATAACTATTCCAAACCACTCCTAAACGGTTTTTATTTATTTATTTGGTACGAATTTAAATGTAGTACGAGAGTATATTGGTTTTCAAACGGTAATATAGGCATTATAAGCATTGTTTCACTCACTAACTCATCACCATTGCTGACCTTTTTTTGCCACATTACCTGATCATCATTTCTGACTGTTTCTTTCTCTAATTCTAATGCTATGTAAACTTTGTCCTCCTCATTGTCATCGATTGGGGAATCACTCTGGCCCTAAATGTCTTTATTGGCCAGGTCACTGGTAACAGGTAAATTGCCGAAACAATGGCGTGCGGGGGGGGGGGAGAGGTTATGCGGTGTAAGGCATTGTCCCTGCTTGGCATCTTGTAGAGGAGTAGAGGAAGGTGTCCCGTGTATACGTGCCAAAAATCACTCGCGAAAATTGAAAATTGTGCAAATTGGGGACCTTGCAATGTTGCCGCGTTAATTTAAACCTCTAGCTCAATTATTCAATATGTTACTAAGAAGTGGCACTGTACCACGACTGGAAACAGACAAATGTAGTGCTGATATAAAAAAAAAAAAAAAAAAAAAAGCAATACATCACAATCTGGATATTATTGTCCAGATAGTTTAACGTCAGTAGTTTGCAAGTTATTGGAAACTATACGTAGAGATAAAATAGTCAGTCATTATCTCATTAATGACTCAGAGCATGGATTTTGGAACAAGCGGTCATGTTTTACTAATCTTAACTTTTTCGGTGACAATATCAATAAGCATAATGAAACCAAATCTGGTGATGTAATATATCTCGATTTCCAGAAGGCATTTCACAAAGTTCCCCATAGACTCCCTCTTGAAGCTTAAAGTCTATGGTATTAGAGGTAATGTACAAAAACGGATTGAAAATTGGCTTGTGGGACATAAACAGTGAGTTGTACTAAGTGGGATAGAATAAGACAGGATGAATTTCACAAGTAGAGTACCAGAGGGTTCAGTTTTGGACCAGGTTCTGTTTTTAACACTTCAGTATTCCAACCCCCCTGCAGCCAGGAGACCCCTCTATCTTTCCCCCCTCCCCTCTCTGCCTTCGTCCTCCCCTGTCGCGAGCTCGAGTTTTTTCTTTTCTGATAATTATTTCATCCCGAAATATTTGGAATAGAGAATTTGTTTTTATACCGTTAGAAAGCTGAGACTTTGTAGAAAAAGCTGAAAGAAAAAAAAGGGTTGATATTAGGTAAAGTAAAATAATTATGACGAGTATAAGTTGAGAGAATACATACAAATGTTTATATCAAATCCGCGCCCTGAGTTTTTTTCTATTCTGATAATTTTTTCACTTCAAAATATTTGGATTAGCGGATGTGTTTTTATACGTGTACTTTTAGAAAGGTGAGACTTTTAGAATAAGATGAAAGAAAATAAAAAGCGATATTGCATAGAGTAAAACAGTTATGAGGAGTATAAGTTGAAAGAGCACATAGGAGTGTTTTTACCACTTTTTTTCTAAGCGTTTTTTGGTCGCCTTTTCGAATTCTCCCATGAATGACAATAGTATCACTGAGCTGGAATCTCAATCAGGCTAATATCAGACCAAACTTTAGGATGCTAGAGCAATTCCTGATCTTTGGTGAATATTTCTTTGTTTTGATGCTGATCCGTGTCTAAAGAGCTGCTTGGACACTTTAAGGCTGGATGCAGACACTGATGAGTCTGTGTTGCAAAACTCCTGCTGGCGATTTAAAAATCAATACTAGATGGATACACACAGACAGAAAGTGGTATTGGAAAAAGATCCACATAAATTATTTAACTGGGCTAAAATGTGGCACGTGAATTTGAGTAGTCAAAATCAAAATTTTAAATATTGAGAAAAATGAAAAATTTAGGTACTGTACATTATGAATAATACTCAACTCTAGAATGTGAATCAGAATAAAAGATTTAGGAATAATAATAATAATAACAATAACAATTGAGTTGAAACAGAAGTACTAAAGAAAGCTAATAAACTAGTCAGATTTATAGGCACAGCATCTAAATTCATATATGAGATTATCATTCTCACTTTGTACAGTTCTTTAGTACGGCTTCATTCAAAATATTGTGTTCAGTTTTGGTTACCTTATTTTAAGAAGGATATTGAAAAAATAGAAAGAATGTAGCAGAGTTACAAAATGATACCCAGTTTAAGGATCAAACCGTACGAGGAAAGTTTAGAAGAGCTAAAGCTGTTTAACATAACCACATATTACAAGAGGATCTAATTTAAGTATACAAATTTTTTAAGGGACACAGTCCGGTGGCAGAATGAGATCTTTTGGTAGAACGTTGTTTTGAATATAACCCATGTTTTATTGCTTTTTATGGTAGATGACATTATACTAATGATATCGCAGTAGGGTGCAGAGGTTGCACCCTTGGGGAATTTGTTTTTATTTCGAAAATTCACTATGGCCATCAAGGCGTATAAGAAAAAGTTATAATCAGCTCTAACTCTTCCTCTAATTGCCATAGAGACTTGTTTTACTTGTCAATATATTTGTTTTTGTGGTCAAGGAATACAATAACATATGTAAAATTGCTCTACAGTGTACAAGTGTAGCACTCTAGAGAATATATAAGCATATTTAATCATACAATTTCCACCATCTATCCCTAAACGCATATATTGTTCTTATTTCAGATGAAACAGGATGAACAACCTGGAGTGTTATCTAAAGGATTTTTTAAATTGTAGCGGTACAGGGGGTGGTAGATATGTTGGCGTAAACTGACTGACAATAGACAGCATCCGTAGAGGTGACAGTTTGCGTGAATAATTATCACAGGACCAGGAATTAAAATATTAGTGCCACAAAAACTCTCCTCTTCTACATCAAAATGTCATATCAAGTACTAAGGTCCCCCAAGAAGTTACAATGAAGCACCACCATCAAAACGTAGTCGTCGTTCTGAACATGACATTTAAATTTTCAAGGAACATTGTTTTCTATGCGGTAAGAGGTGTAAAGAGTTGGATCCTCGACACCCTGACTGAAAGCGGGCAGTCAGTCATTGCTGCACTGCAAACAGAGAAAAGACACACAAATCCTTGAAAGACGCCATTCTTGATACCTGCGACTGGAGGAATGATGACTGGGGAAACCAAACTCAGGAAGCCATTAGTGACCTGCATGCAGTGGTTGCTATGCATCACAGAGATTGTTTGCAAATATTTAAAAGTAACCTAAGAAACTATCCATGTGAAAGCGACACTCATGACGATTATGCCTATATTAATGTGTCTGAATGTATGCTGGCAGACAAGTCTCATGTGTGGAATGTTGTTGAGCTGGAAGAATTGCACAAATATCATGGAGGGGAATCTTTGTCTCATCGACTACTGATTAATAAGCTATCAGAGAATCTAGCACGAGATCTCCATGTTCTCTCAGGTGTTGGTGTTTTGAATATCTTGGTCTTCAAGACTGAAGCAACAAAACACGTGAAACTAGTGATGAACAATGAAGATGATATTGATACAGCCACAGAGAGAGTGATCAAAACAATTAAGGGAATCGAAAGAAATAAAAAGGGACAGAACTTCCTATGACACACAGATATCTCTAGATAATGCCCTGGCTAGCAGCAGTCAAACATTTTTAAATTTGTTGTTGCACATGTCAACAAAACTTGATGCAAATCTTGATGATGATGTTGTGTCACCATGCACAGCATTGTTGCATCATGCTATGGACACCCAAACGAAATGGACATGTCATCTCCTAGATACGTGGTGTGGCCATACAAGCTGACCAGTCACAAACGCAACTCTGCACCAAAACTAAGACTTCTGTCACCCACCAAAGAAGCATTCAAAGAACATGTGTACAGAGCACACCTACAAGCTGCAATCTGGTGATGTGCCTTTGATGCTGACCCTTCTGCCCTTAACCCTGTAGAATATGTTCGGTCCAGTAATGGATACACAACTTTCAGCCAGCTGCACGACCTCCTGATGTCTTACCCTGAGTCAGTTCTACGAATGATTGAAAGTAACTCCTCAACCTCGCAGCCATGCACCTCAGCACGTTGTAGCTTCTCTTTAGCTCATATCTCATGTTCTGTCTTCTGTGCCTCTCATGGAGATAGCTGTAGAAATCCACAAACAATCATTGCTGCTGCAGATGAATGTGATGAATATGATGCTGATGACACTGATGTTGAAGTAAATGAGATGGACGGGAAACAGATGCCCCAATGAACATTAGTTTTCTACAAACACGAGAATCAAGTGTTCGTGTTCTTTACACAATGTAGCTTCACCACAGATACCAGTTGATTATTTGCATGTTTGCAATTTTTTACCAGATAGATTAATCTGTAGGCCTATATATCAGTACGGATCAATTATTTAAATATATTATGTGCATTTGACTAAAAATTAATGTACCCCATGAGATATCAATGACAATGTACATTTGCATAATGATCTAAAATTTCACCATATGGCGAATTATAACTGAAAGTTTGATTTTCCGTAATTTGAAGCCTGTTATCGGATTCCTTGACCACAAAACATATACATGGCCACGAAAATCACATGTCTATGATAATTAGATGCAAAGATTCAGCTCATCAGTGATATTCCCTATAAGGGTTGGTGGCCATTATGAATTTTTAAGACAAAAGAAATTCCCCAAGGGTGCAACCTCTGCACCCCCTTGTTTTATCATTAGTATGACCTAATCTACCAGGCTGCTGCTGAATCGGTGGAGAAGTGGCCTGCAGTCCTGATGGGACTAGGTTCGAATCCCCACTGGGGCAGGGAACAGTTTAAGTGAATTTCATAAAGGCAGACTTTACTGTTCTACCAGAAAGACCCGTTGACATACCGTAAAAGTACTCCCACTAATACTAATACATCGGTCCTATATGAAACAGCCCTAGCATGTATTCAGTATGGACGATGGGTGTTAGCACCGAAGTGGTCGCATGTGAAGGAGTAAGGTACGCAGGAGGACTACTGGGCCTTGAGAGCAGGCTGTGAAGCCTATGCCCAGAGTCGGACACATAAGAAAAAAAAAAAAAACATCTGATACAACTCACAGCAAAATTTGGTGCTTTTCCACGTGACTAACTTGACGATTTGGTAGCAGACGAGTATTTCGCAACAGACAAGTCATATTACACTAGAGGTAAAAGTTATAAAACCATCAGCAAACGTTTCTAGTCTAATGAAGCAAAACAAGTTTTCTTCAATAGATTCGTCAACATATGGAACAAACTGCCTACAAGTATGGAAGACTGTAATAAAAGTCGACTGCATAAGTATTTAGCCTCGAATCCTCAAACGCGTTCATGGCTGGATAATTAATCTGATTCTCTTTTAGATCGTGGCAGATACAACAACAGTTTTTCAGATAGTATTAGTCTCTCTTTATAAATTTAGTGAGGTTAGTATATAGTTTGGTACTCCTTTCTTTTCCCTGCCAGTTTCGACTGAAGGGTTTGGTGTGTGGGGGAGGCCCTGATCTTTTGTCATCCTTACATTCAGCTGATAGAATTAGATATCATAGACATACTCTTCTTTTTAGCAAACAGCCACTAAAGGATCTTCTTTGCATTCCTTTGTACTCCTCCTCCGCCTGCTCAACCAGAGACATGGAGCACACAAGAAACAACTACCTCCCTCGCTCCCTCCCCCCTCCTCCCCAAATTACAAAGCCACAGAGCAAGTCAGCCCCACCCCAGGCCTCTCGCTCTCCCCACACCGCCACCGCCACCCAGAGATCAGCAGCCAGCGCTTCCAAACACTGACAAGCCGGAGGAGGAGTTCACTCCCCCTTGCTCTCGCGCCTCTCCCTCCCCCACCGTCACTCTCTCCCTCCCCCTACTCTGACACTACCGGGACATACGATGTTGCGAATGACTCCTCAGACAAGGACGACAATAAGTATGATCGTCCAACAATGGACTCAGTCAGTCAATAACCGATGATCATCATGCCAACCAGCTGGGAGTTACCCTCTTCAGCCCCCTTCCATAGCTAGCAACTTCCAGCCCAGAAGCTATCCAAAGAAAGGGTAGCTGATGGGATAAATAACTCCCATATTAAGGTCATGCACAGCTCCGATGACCTCGGAGACGATGCAGAAGGCAGACTTTTCCGTACCCTCACATATGCTTGTGCACACTGAAGAGCATGCAGAAACCTGCGTCCACTTTCCTCCCTGTCTTCTTTGTAAAGGATCTCAAAACAGATCTACCGGAAAATTACAACCGATCAAATAAACTACTACTATGAATTCCATCAAAGTCATGCAACACAGCGTCCTAAATTGGGCTACACACAAAAACAGCTGATGTCGGGTGCTATCGTGCTACCACACGATAGCACCCGACATCGTTCTCATCAATAGTTATGGTGTTAGGGACAGTGATAACCTTAAAATATTAGGCTACACTGTTCATATCACACTAGTGGTAGGAACGGCAATGGTTCTGCTGTCGCGATTAAACACTGAGTGACATAGGCTAGACGATGACCACATCACTGGCATGCTCGCCTACACCCTCCAAACAACGACCGGACCTACCAAACTAGCCACGACTTGTATTCCAACCCCCCCCCCTCGATCATATCTGTCCTATCCCAACACTCACAAATTACTTCACAACAGTGACCTGGTATACCTACTGGGAGAAATCGACGCCAAACATATGGCCCTGGGTAACAGGTCCGACAGTACCGTACGAGGAAGTTTAATGACTTTTATCAACACGGGTTGAGCAATCCACACCAGTCCCAGCTTCCTGACCTTCATATGACAAGACTGTGACACATTCCCAAACATCGTCATCATCATCAGCAGCAACTGCGCACACCATCACACATTCACCCAGCCTGGTCCCTTATCTTCATCTGATGACATCCCCATCATATTCACCAGCTCCACCTCCCTTATCCACATTCCCTCCCAGCCACTACGACAGCATCCATCAGTCCACCAAGCCACTGCCAGTTTCCAGCCACCATTAACACCCACAGACCAAGGCGCACCTCCTAATAGGAGGAACCACACAAACAAAGGACAACCTCAAGAACACCAGGAGCAACGGAGCAAGAGTGGCAAGGCATCAAATAAACAGGCCACAACAATGGGAACGAACCCCAACCTTTTCATCTGCGACTAGTTTCACTTTTCCCCTCAGTATTCTCTTTCATTCTCTTCCTCCCCCTTTCTTCCAGATGAAAGTAACGATGCTGATAACTGTACTCATATTAATCAAATAAATCTGATAAATTACATGATGGTGTAGCAATAGCAGTAAAAAATGGTCAGCCACAAACTTACTGATAACTTTACTAGTGAATGAATAGCGGTTAAACTCCACGCTACTCCACCCTACTCTGGTAGACGCACCGACCTACCATGTTAAACTCCACGCTACTCCACACTACTCTACACACCGACCTACCATGTGACGATTTCTTAAAATCAGCTAAGTAGGCTCAGCTAACATAAAACACCATAGGTGACTTTAGTGCTAGACACTGAATATTTGGGCACAATGAAAATGGTAGTGTAGGCCAAAAATTAAATAATGCAATTAACATAGCAAAAATTGTAAGCATGGGGCCTACCTTCCACATGTACCAAGGAGCTAGTAATACCTCTACATCTGACAGATTTTGGGCAATAAAAAGGCCCATTTTAATTTTATACAACAGCCATTAACATCTAGCGACCGTCTTCCAGTAGTTTTTACTATATCTACCTCACCTATCCAGAAGCCCACACAGATAAAGTTCTTAATGAGTAAAGCTAACTGTGAAGTATATCATAATGAATATCCCAACAAGCTCTGCGTGAAATAGGACAGTCTAACATGAAGCACTTAAACAACCAAATAAGTAAATTAACATCCATTATACAAGAAGCTGCTAAAAGATAATATTGACTACACCTACAATGCACTACCGCATTGTAAAATGACTACTAAACTGAAAAGAAAGGACATCATGCAATCAACAAAAAACGTACTTAGAAACATTTGGTACAAATATCAGCATGAGAAACATCAGAATACTACAAAATTACCTTATTCGTGAATGTTACTTACTAGCGAATGAAAGATCGGAGAGAATTTTAGATACTACTGACTCAGAAACAGATCCAAGAAAATTGTGGAATAATCTAAAATAATCTATGGGACGAAACACCATAAAGGCAACTACTGTTAAAAATCAGAATGACAGAATTAACAGAAGACAGAGAGATGGAGGCACAATTCAGGAGAGAATGGACTGGTACATTCAAAATAAATGGTGAGGAAAAATATTTTGACAGAGGACGAGATTGATATTACTAACTGCGTCAACACTAAATCGGAAAGAACTGATCATTATAGAGAAACTGGCTTAAGCATTCGAAGGACATCGTGGAAGGAGGACCTAACATTTCTTTAGGAGTGCCAAAGAAAAAATACTCAGACTTAACAAAATTAGCTAGAAATGTGCTTGTTAATGTTCCATTCAACATCTTACCGTATTGCTGAATATCAATAATGTGACGATATCAGAAGTGTGTTTTTTTTTTTTTTTTTTTTTTTAACGCAAGGAAGAAGGGACCAGAGGCCAGAAGTCTTCAAATCGTTCCCTCCAAGAAAAACTAAAAAGATAACCGAGAGCCAAATACAAGTTCCTTTCATTTCGAAATACCTGGTCACAAAGACTGGAGGAAATAGGCAGTAGCAAAAACAGAGCTGACCTGTTGCATACATGAAGGACTGGGTGTATTAGAGGGGTAGACTGAAAGGGATGAGAGTTTGCTGCTAAACGGCGCCACTCGACCGCCTTAATGGTGAAGGGATGCAAGTAGACAGTTCAGAAGAGCAGCGACCATTGAAGTGTGACAGAAAAGGGATAAAGATGCAACAGTGCGGCAAAGAGACAGCGGTTGAGGGGAACCGGGAAGACGAGGAGAGTTAATGAGACAAAAACCTTTGACTCCATCTTACTGAGAGCTGTATATGAGGAGCCTCCCCACACATGAGAGTTGTACTTTACACAGGGGGGAATAAAACCCCTGCATAAGTCAACAACTGTGCAGGGGTAAAGAAGGCACGAATCGGCTTAGCACACCTAATCCCTTGGAAGCAGCTTTTACGAAAGAGGTAATATGATCTTTCCAAGGTAAATCCCAAGAGAATGAAACCCCATGTATGTTCAAAGATGATAATCATAAAACCGCTACGATGGTAATTCATTCCTAAGAAAGACAAACGGCCGTAGTCTTAAACTGTGGGCAGGCGTTCACCTTGCCCTATAGGTATCTTTCGGTTAATGGTAAACTTAACGCACGAAAGGCAGAGCGTTCCCCGGTGAACGGGAGAGGATTACCCCAGGGTAGTATTGGAATCTGCGGGGAGTCTCATAGCACCCCTTCGCATGTCCCTTCGTCATATTATAGTAGCCTTGTACATAGAAAACTGTGTAGAATTTGAAGGACCCTATGGTGTGTGTGATGGGAATTCTAATTTAATGATAAAAACATCCTGTAATGAAAGAAATAAGCGTTTAATATTTTTATCGTTTTTAAAGACTTCACCACTTCTCTGGAGATAGTTAATTTACGACGAGACAAAAACAAAGATGAGATACTGTATCCACTTCCATTATACTTTTTCAGTATTTCTACCAAGCTGTTTATTAGATATGGTGCATGATATTTTATAAATAGTTTGATTAGTTCATGGAATGATTCCTACAGTAATGACCGAGTACTACCTAAACAGACGAATCAAGCACAGCCATTTAGTTTGAAATAAGAAGTCTCATGTTTGCATTCGGTAAACTTTTACAAGTCCATACTATTTTGTTTTGGTTTGGCAGTATACTTTTTTGGTGTAGTTTGGTGTGATTTGAGCGAATTTGACCCTTATTTTCGGTGCTCGTGATCGGTTTTCAAATTAACCCCCCCCTCCCAACTGTCTTGGGGGACTGGTGGGTTTTCGGGGTTCTGGGTGGGAAAAATGGCAAAAACAATCATTTGGAACAGAAATATAATCAAAATCGGTGTGACCAGCCAAGGCGTATTCGTTGGGTGATAACTGACCGCATGAACCACTTTGAAGCTATGTCTGTCACCGAATGATCCCCATGGTACAGATATGGTATAAATACTCATACAGAGTATTCAAGAACAAATGCCAGACTTTAGTAATAAAATAAGTAAGAACTGCTAACATTAAGAGATTATAATGGTATATGAAGCTTAGAAAGTTGAAACTGTCATTTTCTTTTCAATATTTTAAATTTAAAACTAACCAGCATTACCAACAGTTTGCTGCGCCTACCCACACGAAGGGGTGCGCTCTCACCCATTCAAGATTACCACTTACGCTGAAGGTGTGAGCTTCCACTACGGGTGAAAGATCCGTCACAGACAGCAAATCATCGTCCAATCTCGCTCGTTTCGTTTCCTATATAAAGGCTCCAACATGTTTGCATGCGTTGGTCTTGGTCACCTAATGGTCGCTTTCCACGCTGCTTGATTTCTGGCAGCCTCCCTGTTCAGTCTCTTGTCCCTGAGGTCACACTGTACTATTACCTCGTTCCAGGTATTCTTTCATCTGCCTCCCGCAAGTCTACCCTTTTACACTTCTCATCTTCCGCACCCAGTTTTCATCTCCATCCTCTCAACATGTCCGAACCACTCCAGTCTACCCTTCATCATCACGACACTAATACATTCCAACCTCTCAACTCGTCAGTCGCAATGCTAACCCCCCAACCAGACCTCTCATTCAAGGATGCACTACACCTCCGTCTAATCATTATCATTTCTGTACGTTTGAGCCTACGAATATCCTCTTCCTTTACTGCCCAGATCTCACTATCGTACATCATTACAGTCATAACAAATGATGCATACAAAGACCGCTTAGCACGGAGGAAGAGCCCTCCCGATGTCAGGCGAGTCAACAGTTCTCTGAACTTCCTTCAACCTCACCTTTATTTAGCCACAGAGCTAGATCCAGCCCCAACTCCAGCACATAACATGTCCCCCAAATAACAAAACTCCTCCGCTCACTAAAGAGACTCTCCAGCATGATGATCAATCGTTTCATGATTCTCAGTCTCTACTGTATATGCTCTTCCCGACACACCGCAGAAACGAAATCATTATTTTATTCAGCAGCCTACCTCTAACACCACTCATCCTTTATGCACCCACTTATCACAAACACTGCACAAGATGGAATTACTGCCAACACCCTTCTGGCAAACTGCACATGGCCACACTCACTCTGTTTTGACAGTACTGCCACCAGACCTAGATATCACTTTTGTTTTACCCGAGTTTACTCTCAAACCAATGTACCCTATTCCACCTCTCTACTTCTTAAATCTTTCCTCCTCCTCCCTCACATTCTCCGCAATCAACACCAAGTTGTCAGCATGCAACATCTCCCAGCGTAATTCATTTCAAGTCACGTGAGAGAGAGCGTCAAGTGCTCGTGCCATGACAAACAATAAACAACTTAAGGTAATAGGTAAAGTACTGAATGAATATCATTAATACACAACTGAATGCCATAATTGAAAACCAAATTAACACATGACAACATGGTTTTAAAGGAAGGAGAGGGACTCACACAGCATAACAATCACACTGGCAAATGAAATTACATCTAAAGCGAAAACTAGAGAACAGTTTAATGTTTAAAAATCCCTTAACAAAGTGTGACATATAGGACTTCAATATAAAATAATGAAATTGAATCTCTCAACACTATACGAAAAAAATACTATGCAATTACCTTGAGAATAGATATGCGAGGAAAAACATAAGGAACTATATAGTACCGAGATGTCAACTTCTGACTGGAGTGCCTTTGGGTAGTTGCTTATCACCGACTCTCTACTCAGTATATACTGTACATCAGACTTGCCTCCACTATCACCTAAGAAGGAATATATATATTTTTTTGTCTATGACACAACTCAAATTGTCATGACACCAGGTAAATGCGGAGGGGGGGGGGGAAGTTGGGAATTTAAAGGGCAGTAGAAAGTATAAGTGACTACAGAAAGAAAAGATCTGGACTAACTTAAATTGAAAGTGATTCATCAAAGTAATGCACACTACTAACCATTAGAAATAAACAGAAATAACTGAGCATATGCTTGGGGGTTATGCTTGGCTTAAAATTAACAATCAACGGCTACGCTGGTCATGTGTTTACAAAAAATAAGTAAAGCAATGTTAGCTGAACTTACAAGGATCAAGAATGTCACATAAAACCAAGACTGAATTATATACGCCTCTTTTAGAGTAACAACATTGATAACATATCCTCGAATACTTATCACTCTAAGGAACACACATTACAAGAGAATGCATGTCGGACAGAGCAAACCATTAAGTTTTATATACGATATTCATTATCCAACACTAGTATATAATGAATAGCTACATTTAACAGCAAACATAAAGCCCATAAATGTGCTGTTCGAAAAATCACACACACACACACAAAAAAAAAAAAAATGAACTTAGGGACACAGATGACATGGATTACCCCTAACCCCTGTTATAGAACATAACCCTGGTACTTCAGAAACAGTCAAGATATACTGAATGCATCAGTACCAGAACCGAAATATACCTATTGAACAGTCGACGACAAACTATATGCAAGGTTATTAAACTGAGTGACTAACGAACGTTAAATGGAATTAAATAATTAAATATGATAATTCGCTGTACTACAAATTTTATAATCACTTTGGTGATGGGTAACGTAACGGTACAGTATGTAAAAAATTATTCTTATCTGATCTATATGACAACACTGGCTAATATTTGACATATTACAGAGATGAAGTGTACGGTATTTTAATAGGACTTAATCACTTCTTGGTAACGGTTGTATGTAAAAAAAAAAAGAAGCATGTATGTGAAAAAAAATTGTGAGTGGTCAGGGTGTTCAATGGTAGATGTAAAACTATTAACATAAGTACCAAGTCTTATTAAATAGTGAAGGGTAAATATTTGCTTAACAAAGTTGGTTCTCAAATGCCACATGTACTGTACATGTGTAAGTGTTTCAAGCAACTAATAGAATAACGATCATATACTGAAATCTGAACAACATACCGGGTTCTAAATAAACATAAAACAGAAGGGAACAAAATTATTGTGGTTAGAAGCAGGAACTCAAATACGAAAAAATATGCTTTTGCCACAGAAAACTGATTAGGTGGATATATATATATATATATACATATATATATATATATATATATATATATATATATATATATATATATATATATATATATATATATATATATATATATATATATATATATATATATATATAGGTGTGTGTGTGTGTGTGTGTGTGTGTGTGTGTGTGTGTGTGTGTGTTTACCTGACACAGTCTAGCTCTGTCTTGAGTCTCTCCCTCTCTATGACCAGACCCACAGTGTCGGCGAACCTCTGCGGAGAGTGGGGGATCCGCCCGGGTAGTTGGAATACCTGGGGACATAGAAGGAGGTGGTAAGGGGGGCAGGCGGCAAAGGGACAGGGAAGGTAAGAAGGGAAAGAGGGATGACAACGAGAAGTAAGACGAAGCAGGGGGTAAAGCCGTAGTTACACGGGGACATTTTCGAGCAATATCAATCCGAAGGGCAACAGCAAGAGCAATTATTTTTTTTTTTCAAAGCTGGTCACACGAGTCGCTCTATCACAGCATGAAAAAGCAAGTGAACGTCGCCATGCAAGTTGAGGCGAACGATCGTCTTTCCTATAAGTCTTACTAATACACTTATTGTATAGTGATCGAAGATGATGATACACGCCAACGGGGATACTGCTATTTTGCCTATGTAGATGCTTGAAATACAGAAGCGGTATACTACTATCTTAAAAGTTTGTGGACTCAAGCAGCTTGATAGAACGAAGAGTGTGGACAGCTATTATAAACTGACCAGAGTTTTATTCGGAAACCTCAAACCATGAGATAGTGGATATGACACAGCAAACCTCAGTGCCTTCATCTGTTGTCTCGTTTTTCATAATTTTCACAAGTAGGATACCAATATGAAACATGTGATCTTGAGCAAGCGACCGGGATGGATGTAAACAAAAGCTGGCCAGATCAACATGCAGTGAGTACTACCCCTGTTCTTTTAAAATTATTTGAATATATTATTGTAAAAACGCTAATATTAGAGAGAGAGAGAGAGAGAGAGATACACGTGTGTGTGTGTGTGTGTGTGTGTGTGTGTGTGTGTGTGTGTGTGTGTGTGTGTGAGCTAAAAATGAGTGGTACAAATTGTGTAACTGAAAATAACATTAGCATGCATCTGACTCCCATTATTGCTGGAAATAAGTCTCGTATTCAGACGAACACGACCATAAGAACATAAGGAGAGAGGATAACTGCAGCCGGTCAGTTGGCCCATGCTAGGCAGCTCCTAGAAGTGTGTGACCAGTCTACTAGAATAAGCCAATGCTAACAAAGAATGCTCCCCCACCCTCAAAACCTCCAGCCAAAACTAGCAGGAAATAAAGAGGAGGAACACCACACAGTATGGAGACTCTGGGGTGGAATTCTTATAGGAAATTGTGAAAGGAGAAAAGAGACTATTGTTTGAATCCTGAAAAGGAAAACGAATGAATTAATACCAGAAATCATATTTTTTAAAAACATATCCAACCTTGCTTGTCATATGCCTATCTATCCTATGCTTGAAACTGTCCATGGAAAGGGCGCAACTATGTCATTTAGCAGCTTTTTCCCTTTGTCCACTATTTTGTTGTCCAACCAGTTTCTACTTATGTCCTTAATAAAATGGAATTCACTTAGTTTAAAACCATTGATTTGAGTTATATCCTGTATGTTCACTTTAAGTACCTTGCCAATATCTTCCTTATTTATGCCCTTCGTTCATTTAGACGTGGCCGAATGGGTAGAGACGTGGCCTGCAGTCCTGATGGGCCCAGGTTCAAATCATGGCTGAAGCAGAGAACAATTTAACAAACTCAGTTTCGTTAACCCTTATCCGCCCGATGACGTGTATGCACGATAGGATTCAGGGCGCGCAGGGCCGCTGGTTGACTTGCTATACCGCACTCACCTTCCCGCCACTGTTTGAGCGCGGGACCATTTTCTTTGATACCTACAGGTAGGTAGGACCCACAGGTACCCCGCGGTTGTGCAGTTCAGTTTGTACTTAGCAGTGGTAGCAAGAGGAGCCATGTCATCTTCCTCGACGTCATCCGATTCCGTTCCACGCGTGAAGGACCGATCGCCTCATCAACCCCCACTAAAGTCATGCCCTTTGTGCCAGGGAAAGGGCTTAGTGATAGTGCCATAGGACGTGCCCTAGACGAAACTGTGTCATCTAGGACACTGAGTGAAGTACGTCGTCAGAGGGTAAAGAAAGCTACCATGTGGAGAGAGTGAGCTCTGTCGCCCTCCAACCCCTACTTGCTCTCCAACGCCAGAGAGGGCTCCCCGACTTCTTCAGGAGGAAGGGACAGCCTACGAGAGCGATGATTTTGGTGATGAGGAGGAACAAGATGACCCAGGAGATCGGGAAAGTGGCCGTGGACCTGGCGGACATCTGCGGAAAGAACGCCGCAGAGCCATTTCCCCCACACTCTCCCCGCCTGCTCGCCGATGTATCTTCCTTCACCGCTCCCCCCACACCTCAGCCTACCATTTCAAGGGCAGAATCGCCTCAACCAGGCCCTTCAGGAGTAGTATTTCCTAGATAGGAGCCACGTGGTGATATGCAGGGCCGAGCATCTTCTATGGAAAGTTCCACGTCAGGTGAGTCATCACCCGCTTACTCCCCTACCTTCCCCACCTCTCCCTCTCCCTCTCCTCCCCCCCTGCCCGCGGCCATGCACGTGGTCGTGCACGAGTGATGGAAAAAGAAAAACGCAGTGCAACTGACAGATGGCCTGCTCTACCATGTGTGGATAGAGTGGATACATTTGTGTGGGAGGATGGTGCCAGCTTTGACCCATCTGTGCCGGCATTTGATGAGGAGGGTGCAGGTGTGCAGGAGGATGCGCTTCCCCCCAGGCCCTGGACTATTAGCGGTCTATTCAAGGCCATTTTCACGACTGCAATTATTCAGTACCTGATGGATGAAATCAATTTCCACTAGGCCATGTGTCTGCATTGGCTGGATGTACCTGCAAGCGAGAGCACGCACATGCGTGAATGGATACCTGTTGAGGTGGGGGGAGATGTTTGTGTGGCTTGCTGATGGCGCACGTAAAAAAACATGTGCTCCACGACTATTGGTCGGTGGATGAACTCGTTGGCACACTAGTCTTCGGCAAGTACATGGCCCCTGATAGGTACCTGGCAATCCTGAGGTTCCTACACTTCAATCGAAATCACGGGCCTGCACCGAACGACAGTTTATGGAAAATAAGACCAATCCTGACAATGCTGAAAGAGTCATTCTCCAGGGTTTTCCATCCGTTCCAGAAAGTGGTTATTGACGAGTCGCTGGTGTTATTCAGGGGCAGGCTTGCATTTATTCAGTATGTGCCATCAAAGCGTCACAGATTTGGCCTCAAATTCTTTGTGACTGTAAAATTAGATATGTGTTGGATGCAATAGTTTACTCGGCAACAGATGTTGATATACCTAGCGATGATCCTCATGGATTATCTGCATCAGTAGTGAAAGTGCTGATGGAAAGGTATTTCAACAGGCACCACATTCTGTATACCGACAATTATTACACAGCCCCGGCGTTGACAAAGTATTTGCTTGACCATGGTACTGGGTCCTGTGGAACTGTTAGGGCCAACAGAAAGAATTTCCCAGTATCTCCGGCAAATGCTGAGAAAGGAACCCTTCTGACAAAGAAATGTGGGAACGTGTTAGCCCTTCTCTGGCATGACAAGAGGCGGGTTAACATGTCTACAGTTCATAACGGTGTGCTGGAGGAAACTGGTAAAACAGACTACAGGACCAGGGAACCCGCGGTAAAGCCAGATGCAGTCAACGATTTGTTTGTGGTAGTATCAAAGTCAACTGTCCACCCAGTGTTCTGCATGAGACTACTGCTTGAGGACGTCCAATATCGCCCTTCCCATCGCGTATCCAGTCCCAGCACTCAGTTTCGGGATAGCAATTGAATTTAGCCAGAAGAAGAATATTTTCTTATTTGGGGCAAAAATGCATGCCTTGCAGGGTGGGATAGCAACAGGCAGTTGTGCATATATTTTGCTTGAAGTTATTGCTCATGAAATGGAAGTCGGTTAGCATGGGTGCAATAACTAAACACAAAATTCAGAACTTTAAAACACCCTAAAACTCTCTCTCTCTCTCTCTCACACACACACACACACACACACACACACACACACACACACACACACACACACACACACACACAGAAAGAGAGAGTTCACAAGGACTTCATCCACAAATCGTCCTGATTGCCTGTTTTTCCCCGAGGAAGATTGATCCCAGGTGCTAAGAATTACTGTGTGATGGTTGACTGTAATCATTCATCAAGATGAACAACAAGTACTAACGGACTATGAAAATTATGATATTTAATATTTTACCGATTTATTCTTTCATTAATACTATTGCCTCTCATGGAATCACAATTTGATCTACACCTTAAAATAACTTCAATAAATCGTTTATGTCGAAGACACGAGAGTCCATATATTGTGCAAGATGCTACTAGAACAATACTCAACACTTCCACATCTCATTCTCCCCCTTCACCGTCCCCAAATCCTCCTTCCTCTACCTCCCTCTTTTTCCATCCCTCCTCCTCGCCGTGCAGGCTTCATTTGCCTGTCTCAGCGCTTCTTACAGAATGTCTTCACACGCTTTAAATACTCTCAAGTTTCCATTTTTGCCTTACGTAGGAAAGCGACAGTGTTGTATGCAATCAGCTTCTTATAATTATGTTCACTTATACTCTCCCCTGTATGCTGTACATAATCCTTGATTTATAAGTGGTTTTATTTTTGTGTGGTCGACTTTGGGCATACACCAAACAACCTCTTGCCTGGGGCCCAGCAGTCTTACTATCACAAACCAATCACCCCTTACGACATACGATTTTAAAATTACTGGTGTGGACGGACGTCTTTCATAAGTTATATCACATATTAGAATAATTTTCGGTAAATCTAAATAACCTGCCTGTCGATTTTACCAGGTATGGTAAAAGAGATGGTATGTCAGCAAATATTCAAAGGATCTAAGTCTAATTCCGGCAAAATATTTTTCAGTATGGTTGCAACCAAACACCCACTTGAGAACAACGTGTTGCATTGACCACACAAGCTGCTTTCCCTTTCCCCCACACTAAGGTGTTGAACGCAACTCACCATCTTTAACCATATACTCGTGATATCTCATTACAGCATATTCCCATACACACAAGAAAACGCGAAAGAAATAGTACTCTGCCCAACGTGTGTGTGTGTGTGTGTGTGTGTGTGTGTGTGTGTGTGTGTGTGTGTGTGTGTGTCTGTGCATGCTGGTAACCTAATGTTTCTGTGTGTGTGTGTGTGTGTGTGTGTGTGTGTGTGTGTGTGTGTGTGTGTGTGTGTATCTGTGCATGCTGGTAACCTAATGTTTCTGTGTGTGTGTGTGTGTGTGTGTGTGTGTGTGTGTCTGTGCATGCAGGTAACCTAATGTTTCTGTGTGTGTGTGTGTGTGTGTGTGTGTGTGTGTGCGTCTGTCTGTGCATGCAGGTAACCTAATGCTTCTGTGTGTGTGTGTGTGTGTGTGTGTGTGTGTGTGTGTGTGTGTCTATGCATGCAGGTAACCTAATGTTTCTGTGTGTGTGTGTGTGTGTGTGTGTGTGTGTGTGTGTGTGTGTGTGTGTGTGTGTGTGTGTGTGTGTGTGTGTGTGTGTGTGTGTGTGTGTGTGTGTGTGTGTGTGTGTGTTGGAGTCAGTTGGTTGGGTGGGTGGTGCGAATGACGTTGAACTGGTGGGTGTGATGGTTCGTTGTATCGCCAGGGTGGGTGGGCAGGGTGGTTGATTAGGGTGGGGTGGGTTAGTCGGTAATGGTGGGTGGGCTGGTTGGGTGGAGTATGCGGAGTGGCTTGGGGTGGGTTGTAAGGGTAGATAGGTTAGTCTGTGAATGTGTAGGATGGGCTGGGTGGGTGAGGCTGGGTAGGTGGGTGGTCGAGGAAGGGTTGATAAGTTAGGTCTGTATGAGATGAGGTTGATGGATGAGTGGGGTTCAAATGGGTGGGTCGGATGGGGGCATGAAGAGGGTTGGGAACGAAGCGTGGTTAGACATGAGGCTCGGCGGATGGTTTGGTGGGAGGAGTGGGTGGATAGGATGGGTGGGGTCCCAGGGTGGGGTTAGTGGCAGGGTGGGGGAGTATTCAAGGAGAGGTGAGCGGGTACAGTGGGGGGGTTGGGTGGGTGGGAGAGTGGACGGGTACGGTGGGGGATTGGGCGGGTGGATGTGATGATTAGCACTGTTAGGTGAGCAAGGCAGGTGGAATTCTTGGATGGGGAGGGTGGGTTAGCGTGGTCGGTGAGCTAGGTAAGGAGGGTGGTTGGGCATGTGGATGGAAGGGTGAGTCGGTGGGAGGAGTGGGTGGATACGATGGCTGGGTTCCCTGGGAGGGGTGAATGGACAAGGGGGGTGAGTATTCAGGGAGAGGTGGGTGGGTGAAGTAGGAGGGTTGGGTGGGTGAATGTGATGGATAGCACTGTTAGGTGAGCAAGGCAAGTGGAATTCTTGGGTGGGGAGGGTGGGTGACCGCGGTCGGTGGGCAAAATGGGTCGTCGGAATGTGTGGGCAGAATGGGTAGCCAGGGTAGGTGGGCACGGTGGGTCGCCAGGCTGACTGAGAAGATTGCATGGCCGGGAGGCTTTGGGTGGTGTGATTGGTTTAGTGGGTTGTGTGGCTGGATGAATTCAGGGTGAACAGGTGTGTGGGTGGATGTGTTGGGTGACATTGTGAGGTAAGCTTCATGGGAGGCATTTGGCATTTATGGATGGGCAGGGTGGCTGGCCGGGATCGGTGGGCTGGCTGGGTCCCTCGTGTGGCTGGGCAGGGTGTGTGGCAGGTGTAAGGTCGGTGGGTACTTTTGGGTGGGAAGATTGCATAGTTGTATGAATGGGTGGTTGGATATGTGGCTCCCCGGATGACAAGGCATGAGAGAAACTTATATGTCTAATGATTACATAAATTGTCGCTGTTACTTGGATTTTAGTATATTGTTTATAAGACGGTGGATACATATTTGAAAGCAAACTCTCTACGTTAGGGTCATTCTATTGAAATCTAATAAAACATAAGTATAATTACTTCTCATGGAAATAAAGGTAGATCTATACACGTAATAATAAACTTAATAATTGGATACACGAATGTTACCGTACATGTTGGATGGCGTCAGACTGAGCGAAGCGTTAGATCTCTGATCAATCAGCTTAGCAAATCAGTGGTTTAGTGAGAGTGAGGAGGGGGAGCTGCGGGGTGGAAGTGTGCAATTAACCAGTCCTTTAGTGGCAGACTACGGTACCCTGTCTCTTTTTTAGTGTTTAAGACTGTACAGAAACAACAAAAAAGCAGACTGGACAATATTCACTGGAGAAACAGAACAGCACTTCAACACACTAAATAACACGCCCATCACCACCATCAACGGGCACATTACAAAACTAAACATCATTACACTCAACGCGGACAAGCACTGCATTCCACGAGGGTGCAGAAAATTTTGTAACTCAGATTTTACACCGGAGATTGCCTGTTCATAAGAACGCCACAGACCAAAACACCTCTCCCCTCTCCCGCTCATACAAGACAGCGTCACAAGGCTCCAACCTAAACAGTGAGATCACCAACAAAATTACTACAAAGAAAACGGAAATCTGGAAGGCCTTGACAACGCTTAGTAACTGCACAGAACCCTTTTGGTTCCACAAAATATTAAACAGTATTACTATTTCACAAGCATGCACCCCCAAGACCCATGCCATCATCACCTCCAACACCCAACACATCCCTTTCAACACAGAACAAGCAAAAATACATGTAAACCACAAAGCAAGCATGTCACTTAACAGTAAAACACACCGAGCCTGAAAAACAACCCTCTAAAAATAAGCAGTTCTTTCTAGTCGATTACACTGCAACCCCGGCCACTCCAAAACACACACACACACACACACACACACACACACACACACACAGATATATATATATATATATATATATATATATATATATATATATATATATATATATATATATATATATATATCAATCATTTCCTGTGGCACCCCACGGGATGCATAGGGCCTCATTGAACTCTCTCCACCAATATTTGTCTCTTGCCATCTCCTTCAGGTCCCACCAACACTCCTCTCCTGCTTCTTTTTTCATTGTCCTCAGCCAGGTTTCCCTCGGCCTACCTCTACCTCTTCTTCCTCTAGCAATCCACTCTGGCACATCCTGTATTAAACTACCTTCTTTTCTGTATATGTGCCCCAGCCACTTCCAGCGAGACAGTCTCACATATTCATTAACTGGTTCCACTCTCGTAATATCCCTTACTCTTTCATTTGCAACTCTGTCTTGCCACTTTACCCCAAGAATCCTTCTCAGTATTTTATTCTCAAATCCTAATACTTTCTGATCTGTTGCAATTGTACTGTACCATGACTCATGCCCGTAAATTACAATTGGTCTAACCATGGACTTGTAAATTTTCACTTTAGTATGTACCGAAAGCATATTATTATTCCAAACAGATTTCAACACTCCAACAGCTCGCCAAGCCTGTCTAATCCTCTCCTCAATTTCATTGTTTAATGATCCATTAGATGATACAATCGCTCCCAGATATTTAAAGTTTTCTACATTCTTCACCACATTATTCCCAATTACACAATCGATTTGGTTCTCCACGTTCATATTAATAATTTCAGTCTTTCCACAATTTATTACCAATCCCATTTTTTCTCCTTCCTCCACCAGACAATCAAGCACCCTCTGCATCTCGTAAATACTTCCGCAAATCAGTACAATATCATCAGCATAGTCCAAATCCATCAGCTTCTTATTTTCTTTCCAGTTAATTCCTGCACCTGTTCTCCTTACAACCTTTTTCATAACATAATCCATAACCAAAACAAACAACAATGGCGAAAGAACTCCTCCTTGAATCACTCCTGACCTAACTTGAAATGGATCACTCAAAGAACCACCCACCATTACCTTACAAAAAGTACCTTCATGCAGGCTTCTAATAATATTTACAAACTTTTCTGGTATACCATAGAATCTCATAATTTTCAACATAGCTCCACGTGAAACACTATCAAACGCCTTTTCAAAATCCACGAAACACATGTTAAGTGGCATTTTCATCTCATTAGCTTGTTGCATTAGATGCCTTACAATAAAAATCTGATCATTACAACCTCGACCTTTTCTAAATCCCGCTTGTTCTTCTCTTAAAATTTTATCAATTACTGGCTCTATTCTGTTCAACAAGATTTTGGAAAAGACTTTTGCAACTACAGGTGTCAAAGTTATCCCCCTCCAATTGCCACACACACTTAAATCTCCCTTTTTTGGTATTTTTATAATCACTCCATTCTTCCACTCTTCTGGAATTCCACCATTATCCCAAGCCACATTAAAAAGTTTCAAAAGCGCATTCATCAACTCGTCATTTTCCACCTTAAGCATTTCAGGGATTATTCCATCCTCACCTGGAGCCTTAAAATTCTTTAACTCCTTTATAGATTTTGCTACCTCTTCCAAAGTTATATCCCCTGTTTCTATCTGCAAATCTCTCTCGGCTGGCAAAATGTCCTCTTCAGCTGGGATTGGTCTATTTAGAACAGATTCAAAGTGCTCTTTCCATCTTCCTTTTATATCCAAATCTTTAGTCATCAAATTACCATTTCTATCTCGTACAGGTATTTCCTTCCTTCTCCCTTCAGTCCTAGTTAACTCCTTTATGGCCTGATACGCTACTCTTGTGCTCTGACCGTCATTTTTACTTAATTTAATTTCTGTATCTGTCGCCTTTTCATCATATAGTCTCCTCTTATCACGTCTAACGAGTCTTTTTACTTCAGAATGTAAACTCCAGTACTTTGCTTTAAGTACTTCAACTACCTGGCCATCAACATGTTGTTCTTCACTTCTTAACTTAGCCTCTTTCCTTTTCTGAATTATATTCCATGTTTCATCTGACATCCACTTTTTCCTTCTCGCTTTTCCCTTTTTCTTAATAGTAACCTTAGCACTCTCATGCAAAACCTCTTTTACCTCTCTCCACATTTGATTAATATCATTGTCTTCAGATTCCATCAAAGTCTGCAGGACTTGAAACCTGTTTCTACATTCGCACCGAAACTTTTCCCTCGTGCTCTCATCACTTCTCAGCTCATCAAAATCATAATTATTACCTCCTGTACAATTACCATTAACGTTTCTCTTAAGTTTTATTTTAATCTTTGACACAACAAGTTGATGATCACTACCTATATCTGCTCCCCTCCTTACGCAAACATCTTGCAAATAACTCCTATGCCTTCTGCTAATTGCAATGTGGTCAATCTGGTTACAATATTTACCACATGGTGAAATCCAAGTAGTCTTATGTATTTTTCTATGCTCAAAGATAGTTCCACCAATTATAAGGTCATTTGCCAAACAAAAGCTTGCAATTCGCACCCCATTTTCGTTTCTTATACCAATATATATATATATATATATATATATATATATATATATATATATATATATATATATATATATATATATATATATATATATACACATACGTATATATATATATATATATATATATATATATATATATATATATATATATATATATATATATATATATATCTATCTATCTATCTATATCTATATCTATATATATATTCATTATCTATCTATCTATCTATCTATATCTATCTATCTATCTATCTATATATATATATATATCTATATATCTATATCTATCTATCTATCTATCTATCTATATATATATATATATATATATATATATATATCTATATATATATATATATAACTCTAGAAGCACAGGATCAGTAGATATCAGTTACCTGCACCTGAAACATTTAGGACAAAAAGACATCCAGGCCCTCACAAGCAGAAACAACTACCTATACGCACAGTGTAGTAATCCCCATATCTGGAAACATGAAATAATCATCACTGTCCTTAAATCAAACAAGGGCCCAACACACCCGTCTTTGTATAGACCCATTACACTAGTTAACACACCATTAAGCTTAACTAAACGCCTGATTCTCAACAGGGTCACACCCCATGTCCCCCTTGCTCCTTCACGACACGAATTTAGAGCAATGTGCTCTATAAACACGTTACAGATTATTCTCACACAGAGAGCATCGAACTGCATCAACTCCGCGACACTGCACAAGCACACTTCTCACAACAGTGAACTTTAATAAAGCCTTCGGTGCCATCCTCCAACGCAACCTAATCACCAAGATAATTATACAACACAAACATGGAGAACAACACCAAACTCTTGTTTGTCAACTATTTATCTGGTAGACAAGCATGTGTTACTTTCCTGGGCAAGTCATCACGAACACAATTTTCCTAACAGGGTTCCTTTGGGATGCATCTCTCGTCCACACCCTTCAACCTGTACATGCATGATAGTCCCACACCCCGACAACCTACAAACGTTGCTTCATACGCAGATGACATCACCATTACAACCACACGCCACACTGCAAACACAGCCTGCACATTACAACAGGATTACCTCAACACATTGCAGAGTTGGGTGAAGGACAATGAACTGACGATCGCCCCAGCCGAATCCACTACCATATTCATCATCAGCGGTAAACATGAATACAGTTACTCACCTCACATCAAACGTAATACTGTACGTGTGCAACACAAACCTCCACTATGATCCATGGAGTGACATATTACACTAGACTCACCATCAAGGACCATGCACAAGACATCAAGAGGTAGCGCATCACCAGACTCACAGCACTCATGGTAACTACAAGGCCAGACTTTGGGCAACATAATGAAACACTCTCCTTACTCTGCAAACAATACATTAGATCAATGATGTCCTGTGCCTCCCCGGCATGGGATTCCATCCTATCTAGTACCCACTACAGCACTTTGCAAACCATACAGAGCAACGCCGAACGCGGCCCCACAGGCTGCATCAAAACCACTCCCACAATCTACTTACACTCAAAAATTAAAGTCTTCCATGTCATTGACTATCCTGATAAGAGAGGCACACAATATCTACATAGCAGCCTGTGCCAATACGCAACATCCCTGCCATTACGAGACAGATACACACAACATACCTAGTCACATAAATCAGTCACCACACAAACATCATCAAATCCTTTACAACAATATTCCACCTTCAGACATTTCAACATTAACAGTAAAGAAACGCTTACATAGGTGTATCATGCACAGTGAGTTTTAACACCTTGATCAGAATACTATATTACAAGACGCCCCCCCCCCCTCTCTTGTCACCCGCTTATCAGATGTGTTCTTAAGTGGATATTATCGAGTTCATTAAGCTATGCTTAGAGCAGGACATCACCCAACCCTTCTCAGTTACCAGCTTACATTTGGGTTGGGTGAAATCACAGATGACACGAGCCCCGCTTGTAGCATAGGCCCACACAACATACACACATAATAGAGCACTGCACGGCACACGCCACGCTAAGACGCAGACACATCCTCAACGGTGTAGGGAACCTATGGGACAACCCCATAGCGCAGTTGCTTACATGTGGTCGACGAGTCTGCTCGTTCAGACGGACCGGGACTGATCAACAACAACAACTGCTTATCGCTGCCTACTACACGCTGGCTGTCCCTCCCTGCCTAAGCCTATACTCAACCTACCTCTTCCTTTTTCTCCACTCTGCCTACCTTCCATTCCACGCTGCCTACCTCATCCTCTTCTTCCCCTTTGTCTACCCTCCATTCCTCTGCCTTATTTCTGCCTGTTCCTCCCTCCAACCTGCTTACCCATCTTTTCTCACCCTCCACTCTGCCCACCCCCTCTCCTTTCATTGTTCCTACCTCTACCTTCCTCTCCTTCTACTCTAGAGCCCTTCCCTATACCTCTTCCCCAGCATGCCTATCTCTCCTACCTATTTCTGCTTGCTCTTCCCTGCCTCCGTGTCTTATCTCCTCCTTGCTTACCTCTCCCTCCTTGATGATGACGTCCTTGAAGACTCCGTTCTGCAGAGTAATTAGGTTCATGTCGCCCTTCACCTGGTAAAAGAACTCTTCGCCCTCTTCGAGATGGAAGTCCTTCCTCTGGTTGGGGCCACCCACGTAGAACACCTTCAGCTGCCCATCACCGTGCCTAAGGGTGGGAAGGAAGGCAGGGAAAGAGAGTAGAGAAGGTAGCAAATTAATGGAAATGTAGGGACAAAGAAAAGTCAGGGGAAAGGCAGGGCAAGGAAGAGTCAGGGAAGGAGGCAGATCAGGGGACAGACAATGACAAGCAGGACAGGGAAGAGACAGGAGGTAGGTCAGGGGAGAGACAAGGGAGGAGGCAGGTCAGGGGAGAAGCAGGGACAGAAGCATGACAGGGAAGGAGGCAGGTCAGGGGAAATGCAGGGAAGAAGGCAGAATCAGAAACTGAATCTGAGTTGGTTATCATTGTCACAAGCGATATTGCACACGTACATATGATGATTACGTTTGGTATAAATAGTAAATTAATAAAACTGTAGCAAGCATAACCTTCCAACAGAGTAATTTTTATAAAACAGTATCACAGTCTTTTAAATACCGACAAAATGACGAGTCTTAATGTTGGAAGATAAGAATTCAGTGCACTCAGACCTCATATCGAATTAGTTTGAATACTAGTGTCTGATCTGGAAACAAGTGATTTATTGTTCCAATGAGCTTAAACAATTAACAATACTGAATGAAGGAGGCGACAACTGCTAGTCAAGAATAATCTTAAAAACAACTTCAGACATTATAGAACATTTCTAGGTTGCATCTTTATTCAGTAAAGTATATAAGTATTGAAGCGCTGTGGTCATGCTCCTGGGCACTACATACAAGTACTGACACTTTGGCCGAATATCTTGTTTGTCGTGCTCCAGATAACGGCACAATAGTTTATTAGACTTAGAACTAATATTCGTGTGTGTGTGTGTGTGTGTGTGTGTGTGTGTGTGTGTGTGTGTGTGTGTGTGTGTTTTCTTTTACGTTCTAAATATGAAATACGGTAAGTAATTGTCCCATAACGTGTTATCAACTTCATCGCTATAAACATCACAATGTGGCAGGTTAGGAGAGGATCAGGCTAAGCTGCTGGAGGTTACCGGTGAACAAGATGAAATGGAGAGGAAGAGAAGGGAAGCTAATAAGAAGGAAGTCTGATATGATAAAATATAGGAGAAAAAGACATGGAACGGGTCGAGGATGCTGCAAGTTAGGGCAAAGTAAGATAAAGGGGCAGACACCACGAGGAGCTTAACTCCAGTGCTTCACCATGTGGCGGATTTCTTCACTCACTGTCCTGGGATTTGTCATGGGATGTAAGGCCACTGCATCATGCAAATTACCGCAGTCACCTGTAACTCCCCTAAGAGTTATCCTAGGAACCTACGTGTATATTACCAACCATCCCACTTTGAGTGGATGGACACATCATTACCGCAACTCTCATTCGCTCAAACACTTATAAAAATCACTGTCATTCACTCGATCACCCACTAGTTACAGCTTTACTGCCATTCAGCCAATCACTCGATCGCTATCACTGTCAGTCAGTCACTCATTCACTCGTGAAGAAAGAGGGGGGAGGGGAAGAGCGCCCTGAGTGCAACACCCGCGCCCATCAATTAGTCTGCGCGCCAAACATTAGATGTTACCCTGTGAACTTAACAACTTCAGTATCACTCAGTCAACTACTCCATCACTATCACTCAGTCAATCACTTGTGAAGATAGAAAAAAAAAAAAAAACAAGAGCGCTCAGAGTGCAACACCCGCGTCCATCGATCAGTTTACGGGCCAAACAGTAGATGTTGCACAGTGATCTTAATGCCACCGATTGCTCTCAAACTCGAACTACTTCATTAAGGCCTGGTCCTCAACCCCTCCACTAAGTTTGGTCCAAAGCCAATTAAAACTGATTGAGCTGACACTGCCCTGTGACCTTAGTCTCTGACCCTTCTCTGTGATCTTGATCTTTGACCGAATGTTCTCTAAATCAACCCCCCCCCCATTTTTTATTTACTGCCATACACTAAAACCATGTGGTAGGTAGCGGCGAGAATTATTCACTCATCTGATGTATTCACTCATCTGATGTATTCACTCATCTGATGTAGTGTTGTCTACTTAATCCAAAGGTGACTCTGCACTGAGTGACAAGCCTAATGTTTTCCTGCATTCCAGGACACCATTTCAAACGCTGGGTGGTAACCATATAACCACATAAAGGGGTGATATGGAGCCTACTCTGGTGTCCCTGTTGACTGGCCAGAGAGATGGAAATGCAGCGTCCAACCGGGAACCAAACCTCCACACCCTTCCCCGCGCCTCACTGTGGCGAAGTAGTGTCCACCACAAGGGAACATGGTTTACTGCACGAGATGGCTCTTCACAAGCAACTGCTTGCCAGTGATTGATGGGCCTGCTCGTCCAAACAGACCGGTGTTACTCTGCAACACTGAACCCTTCTACAAAGTTTGGCTTAAATCTGGCTTTAAAAAGGTTTAAGTTGACCCTGCCATGTGATCTTAATCTTTGACCTACTGTTTTCAAGAATAATATGCCAACCTCTTAGCTACTTCTCAACCCTTCCATCATGTTTGGTCCAAATCAGATAAAAACTCTTATAGTTATTTCAATTGCACACAGACACAAGAGTCGAATTTGACCTTAAGGTGTGACCTAGATTTTAGACTGATCGTTATCTATATCGAATTGCTTCGTTCTTGCATTACCCTTAGCCTTTTCACCAAGTTTTGTCTAAACTGAATTAATCTGCTAAGTTTACTCAGCTAGGTAAACATTTGACCTAGCCCCGTAACCTTGACCGTTAATATTTTTCTTAAAACCATGGATCAGCTCGCTAGTTGACTGCCAAACCATCCACTAAGTTGGTTAACATCGGATATGAACTGCTTATTTTATTCACACACACACACACACACACACACACACACACACACACACACACACACACACACACACACACACACACACACACACACACACACACACACACACACACACACACACACACACACACACACACACACACACACATTTCACCCGCTCTGTTTTCGCGAACGTGGGTTGATAGTGCTATGACAAGGAACGAAATAAAGAAGAATGGATGATAAACTCAAAGGATCCTGAACTAAACCTGAGGTACTGTACGAGTATTTGGCACCAGTAATGGTGCACGGCGAAGATGCCGAGTGAATAATAATGCAGATACGGAGGAAGGCTTACCGTCCTTGTTTTCTGAGACAGACAGACAGACAGACAGAGAGTTATGGTATATTTTAAATAAACATACTGAACATATATGTTGATGTACAGAACATCTGTGGGACCGAACCATTATTTCCCTACGGACAAGCACATGTTTAACTACTCCACAGCAGATGAGTACTTTCAACATTTCCAGTTCCACCCCAAACAGAGTAACAATTTGGCTTTGTCCTGATAACAAATTAGAAAGCACTCAGAGAGTGCATACTTCCGTCAATGCCATTGCAGGATCCGGATCAATTCTTTCTTGGCCCATGGCCCACCCTTCCGCAAAATTTCATTAAAATTCATTGAGAACTTTTGGAGATATCTTGTGAACATACAAATAAAAAAATCCTGGATCCGGATGATGATCCGGATCACCACCAAAATCTCATGGATTGTTCCTTGGGCCATACCCTACCCCTCCAAAAGATTTCAGCAAACTCCATTAATAGCTATTTGAGCAATCCTGCTAACAGACAAGCTGAGAAACAGACAAACCAATGCGGGCAAAAACATAACCTCCTTGGTGGGGGTAACAAGATTGGCAGGTGCCTGCTGGACATTTCATTTGGTACTAATGTGCATCTGCTAGTCCTGTATCCAACTCCGGTGTCATGTTATGCACTACGTGCTTTGTGTTGGAAGTTCGCAAATGAAGTCAGTGCGCATACGTCAGTTGCATCGCGGATGCGTCAGCTGCATGAAAATGGCCTGCACATGGCTGCTATGCTGAAAGTTTCCGGCTGTAATTAGGAAGGCCATACCGTACAATACATTACTATATGGTACGGCTGCGATATGAAACTAGAACAATCAAGCTTGTCATTGCCGAACCTTTAGGGTTCATGGCCTAAAAAGGAACAAAAAGAATCAGAGACGACCTGAAAGAGGTTATTTTAATTATTTTAAAAGTCGAAGTTGGTACTCATAAGAACACTTACGATATTTATGAAAATTCTCAACTTAAGGATCTTTGTAAGACTCAAATGCCTGGGGAAACAGTGCCTAACATCCAGTCAGACATGGGAAAGATTGTTGAAGCCGCCCTGAGGGTTCCAATCTGGTCCAGTTCTCTTCTGGTTACAATGAGTAACGCCGAGACTCATGCGATAGTGTCGGCCCCTGCCGCTAGCAGGATCTGCCAACTACAAAGTCGAAGTTGGCATACGCAAATGAAGTATATACATCTCACTGCTGTGACGTGTTTTCATTTCCATCAACGCACGTACCAGGGACACACTTGAACATGTAGCAGTTGAATTATGCACTGGAGGATCCGTGCTGGAGGTTCAATTTAAACGAAGACTAATACTGGTTGTGCATGCCTCGTGAAGGAGTCCACGTTATTCCCAGTGCACTCATACCCATAAAACTGTCAGTTTTCATACACAGTAAAAAGATAGAGGAGAAAGAAAAAAAAAAGTATAATGTGTTAAATAAACTGTCAAAGAAACTGTCAAGCTGCAGTGCTTTGTAAGTTCCATTATTCCCCTTCAGTGCTGAGTGTAAATTAAAAATGTATATTGCACTGTGTAGTACATCATTTCTTTTGATCATTTGAACGCTAAATGTTGTCAGTTATTTTTGAAGCCTCTTGTTAAATGGCAAGTAAATTGTGTAGTAACTTTACTTCCGTTTTTTTGAGTTCTCTGGGAACGAACTTACCAGAAATGCAATGTATATAATTTTCGTCATATCACGCACTGAGAATCTAGAGTCATGATTTGGGAAAATGGTAGGCTATAGAGATCTGTCTCAAGTCCTACATCACGTGAGTATGATGATACAGGTGACAATATTTACTGCACCAGCTATAATGAGAGGATAGAGCAGCTTCTCCGCCTCTTCGGCAACTGAGGTACAGTTGCCTCAAGGAGATCCTACACCCCCTGTGTTACCTCCTGTCAAAATCTGGCAACATCACAGCTGTAGCGTAAATATCTATGAATGAACGGGCATTCGTACTGTGATGACGGACGTGTGTGGTGGGTATGTATGCTAGACGTCATAATGAAGGCAATATTATGTAAATAGGGGTGTGATTAAAACATCGCCAGAAACAACATTTATTACCTGCGCCAAGGAGGTTATGTTTTCACCTCCGTCCATTTGTTTGTTTGTTGGTTTGTGAGCAAGATTACACAAAAACCACTAAACGAATTTCCACGAAACCTGATGGAAGAATGGGCCTTGGTCCAGAATACACTCCATTACGTTTTGGTGCGGATCCGGATAAAGATGCGGTTCCAGGAGGAGGCATGCGCTTACTGGGTGCCATTCTAGTTACGCGTATGTTAATACACAATACCAATAGGAATATACTGTAAATCAAGTAAAAAAAAAAAAAAGTCATGAAGGTTAGTCACAGTTATAGTCATCAACTTATCATACACCAGCCACCCTCACTACACCTTCACATGTGAAATCTGGGGTGTTTAGTCTGTCTTATGGATCTCGCTGTGGGACAACTTCGAAACCTTTATGAACGATAGAAACTGTGGAATAATGTATGATACGCATAAATCATTAATATATAAAGCAAGGCAACATGAAAGGGGAAATAATCATATTTTATGAATAGGAATATACTGGTCACAGACAACTGTTGCATCAGGGCAATGTAGTTCGAATCACTATCTGACAACTCCAATATGACTAGAAGTAAATGAGCCAAAAGGCGTCAGAAACCACCCTACAGGAGACGTTAAGATAACAGTAATATGATATGGGATACATGGCGCGGGATTTATTTGTGGAAATATATACGGACCAATGCACTAGTGAAACTAGAGCCATTTGACGGGGGAAAACAAGAAAGCGAGTTAGAGGTAAAGTCAGTGACGCCGTCTGATTATTGGTGTTTTGAGTGAAGCTATAAACTGACCAACTCTTTGGAAAGCTTGTTTATTGATGTAAAGAAAGAGGTCGGATGGGATGGGATAGGTTTAGGTGAGATATCGTGGAGGGATTGTGAGATGGGCGCTGATCATGATGAGTGTAAATTAATGTTTAAGATGTAGCATTGAATAAATATTTGTGTGTGTGTGTGTGTGTGTGTGTGTGTGTGTGTGTGTGTGTGTCCTACTCTGGGCAAAGGCTTCAGGGCTTATCCCAAGGCCCAGTGGTCCTCCTCCAATCCTCCACATGTCACCACTTCGGGACTAACACCCACTGTCCATATTGAATACATGTTAGGGGTGTCTCTTATAGGAATGGCGTACAGGTATTAGCGGGGGTATTTTTACAACATGTCGGCGGGTCGTCTGGTAGAGTAGTAAAATCTGCTTTTATGAAATTCAAATCCTTAAACTGTTCTCTGTCCCAGCCGGGATTCGACCCTGGATCCATTAGGACTGAAGGCCGACTCTCTACTGATTCAGCCACCTCTTCCCCCAAATACATAAAATTAATAAATTAATTGATTAATAATTCTTTGGGCTCAGCTGAAGATGCTACATGAGCATATAAATTTACAGTGAAGCTATACTTGATTTCTCTTTAGTTACTTTGTAGTCAGACCTTGTATCTAGTGAGACGCATATGTGTACTGTTTGTATACTGCGTTTATCTGTTAGATATTCAAAGGAGAAAGGGGTGGAGATGTCTACACGAGTTTTAGGTCAATGATAGAGGGATCTCATTTGTGTATCATGATGGTATATGGTAAAGTTAGAAAGACAAAAACTTATGAAGACGTGAAGTCCTACCGCTCCTTTAGTATACTTGGGGCTGCTTTTATCCATTGTAAGTTTTTATTGATAAGTTTAGCAAATAATACATAAAGTTCTGGAAGCAAATTTGAAAGAAGAGGTCAAGACTCCCCTCCCCCAACAGTTATTTTCACTTAATGTTAGATCTTGATTGACTTTTTTATTTTTCCTTTTTTTTTAGATGAAATGTTGATGGTCAAACAGCTACATATTTCATCTAAACTAATAAATACGATATCTTTCACAGTTCACTAAAAGACCGAACTCTCCAAAATAATTTGATAGCAGTTGTGCCAGAGCAGCGGCCCAAAAGTCATTAGCACATAACTCTTTCTTTAAAAACATCTGAATCACTCTGTCCATTTAAAATTGCTAGAAACTATGCAAAAGCCGTAATAAATCTCGCTAAATCAAACTTTTCCAAAACCAAGCATCAAAACCACTTAACTAGCCTAATGACAATAGAATATTCTGGTCAACTCTCAGTTCTTTCAATAATAACTTTAACAAGTCATCACCCATTCCCCCACTAAAATATTCAGACGGTAACATTACAAATGACCCGCGCGGTAAAGTGAATATCCTTGCCAGCACATTTGTCAGGAATTCTACCGTAGAGGAAGTCAGCCAGAACGTCCCAGTACTAGAACTTGACTCACCCGAAATTGTTCCACTTAAAATACAGAATAGATACGTGAAATCCATCCTTGACAATTTACCAATCGACAAAGCTCCAGGCCCCGATGGAATTCCTCCAATTGTTTTGAAAAAGTGCTTACCAGAACTTGCTTCTGTTCTACCTACATTATTCAGACTATGTCCAATTCCAAAGAAAGAAAGTTCCTCTGACCCCTCTGATTACAGACCAATAGCTGTCACATCTTCTCTTTGTAAAGTATTTGAAATTGAAATTAATATGCACACAGTTAAACACCTTGAATCCAACGACATAACAGCGATACAAAACATGGTTTTCGCCACGAAAGATCCACCACTGATATACTCAATCTCCTGACCAACTTGGAGAAATTCATGCAGAGGCCCTTGATATCTAAAGCTTTCGACAGAGTGTGGCATCGTTCCCTGCTATCCAAACTCCCTTTCTATGGACTAACGTTTTTTGTTCCTCTGCTTTCCTCGTATCTCAGTGACAGAAAAATAAGGGTAAAAGTAGGTGATGTATACTCCAATTTCCATTCAATTAACGGTAGCGTACCACAAGGATCAGTTTTGGCGCCAACCCTGTTCCTATTTCATATTAGTGATCTCTTATCTGTCACCCACAACCTCATCCATTCAGATGCAGACGACCAACACTTTACAGTTCATTGGCACTCAAACACCCGTACACAAAGTTTAATATATCTAACTCTCAACTCATTGCAGCCATCTCCATAAATCAAGAATGGGGACAAAACAACCTTTACTCATTTAATGCTAGTAAAACGAAATATATACAATTTACTAATAGATATTGCCAGATTCGTAGATTACCTTCATTGCTACTAATATTCCCATCTTCAAAAGTATTGAAATTCTCAGTGTTTCATTTCACAATACCTTCAGTTGAGCCTTTCATTTCAGATCACTTGCAAAAACCGTCTCAAAGAAACTTGGATTATTGTGCAGTCCGAAACTTCTTCACTGACGAAATGAATATTGCCAGAATATTGTTCACCCTTGTGGAATGGATGTGGAAAGGTTGCACTAAAACAACCAGACAAAATCCTGAACAAAGCTGTTAGAATCATTAATAACCCTGCTATCACAAATAAATACCTTCCCTACAAGTAACCTCCCTTGCATTATTTTACAGATACTTTCATGGCAAATGCTCAGACAAAGTTGCGTCCATTGTGCCACCTCTTCATGCCTTCCTTCATGCTACATGGCCATCTGGTAGCGCTCATGACAGGAATGTCATACAGCCATATTGCAGAACATCTGCCTAACAGAATTCTTTTATTCCCTGAACTGCATCTCTCGAGAACTCGCTTCCCCGGAGTTATTTCCCCTCAAACCGCAACCTACAGCCGTTCAAGTCCAACTGTTACAGATTTTTTATGAATGGAGGACACCAGTAATCTGGTGTATGGATTATTATATTTTTTATTAATTTGTTTTTCCATCCTCTGTTTTGTTAATATATATATATATATATATATATATATATATATATATATATATATATATATATATATATATATATATATATATATATATATATATATATATATATATATATATATATATATATATATATATATATATATATATATATATATTTAATAACAGAACGGAGGAAGGAAAAACAAATGAATTAAAAAAAAAAATAATCCATACACCAGATTACTTGTGTCCTCTGTTCATAAAATGTCTGTAACAATTAGACTTGAACAGCTGTGGGTTGAAATTTGGAGGGAAACAACTCTGGAGAAGCGAGTTCCAAAGAGATCCAGTTCGGGGAATGAAAGAATTCTGGTAGGCAGAAATTCTGCAATATGGCTGAGTGACATTCCAGTCATGAGCGCTACCAGATGCCCGTGTAGCACAAGGGAAGTCATGGAGAGGTGGCACCATGGACGTAACTTCGTCTGAGCATTTGCCATAATAATATCTGTAAAACAATGCAAGGGAGGCAACATTCCTTCTTACTCGAAGGGGAGGTAGTGTATTTGTAGTGGCAGGGTTGTTAATAATTCTAACAGCTTTGTTCTGAATTTTATCTAGTTGTTTTAATGCAACCTCTCCACATCCATTCCACAAGGGTGAGCAATATTCAAGCTGAGAGTGCACATGACTCTTATAAATTATAGCTAACTGCTCAACAGCGAAGTTACGGACTCTTTACAATAATCCAAGTTTCTTTGAGGCGGTTTTAGCAAGTGAACTAACATGAGAGGTCCAGCTGAGGACATCGTTAAGTGAGACGCCGAGAATATCAGTACTTTTGGAGATGGGAATATTAGTGGCACTGAAGGTAATGTACGAATCTGGCAATATCTGTCTATTAGTAAATTGTATATATTTAGTTTTATTAGCATTAAAAGAGACAAGGTTGTTTTGTCCCCATTCACCAATCGTAGATAGGTCTTGATTTATGGAGATGGCTGTACTGAGTTGAGAGGTAAAGATATTAGACTTTGTAAATGGGTGTCTGAGTGTGAATGAACTATGTAGTGTTGAGTCATCTGTGTACGAATGGATGGGATTGTGGGTGACAGATGAGATCATTAATGTGAACCAGGAATAGGGTTGGAGCGAGAACTGACCCCTGCGGCACGCCGGCGTTAACTGAGTGGAAATTGGAATATATATATCATCTACTTTTACTCTTATTTTCCTGTCACTAGGATATGAAGAAACCAAAGGAACAAAAGACGTTAGTCCATAGCAAGGGAGTTTGGACAGCAGGGAACGGTGCCATACTCTGTCGAAAGCTTTAGAAATATCAAGAGCTACTGCATGAGTTTCTCCATGTAGGTCAATTGATTGATGGATTGTATGAGTTAGGAGACTGAGTACGTCAATGGTGGATCATTCGTGGCGAAAACCATATTGTCTATCACTAATTAAGTTGTTGGACTCAAGATGTTTAACAATGTGCTTATTAATTAAAGTTTCAAATACCTTACCAAGAGAAAATGTGACAGCTATTGGTCTGTAATCAGAGGGGTCAGAGGAACTTCCTTTCTTCGGAATTGGGTGGATATTGGCTTCTTTCCATGAATTTGGGAATAAAGAAGTACGTATGCATAGTCTGAATAATTTAGCTAGAACACAGGCAAGTTCAGGGCAACACTTTTTCAAAACAATTGGCGGAATCCCATCTTGGCCTGGAGCTTTGTTGGTAGGTAAATTGTCTAGATGGATTTTACGTATCTTGTCTGTATTTTAAGTGGGGCAATTTCGGGAGAGTCAAGTTCTAGTTTCTGGCAAATGTACTGGCAAAAACATCTGCTTTCCCACGAGGGTCATTTGTCATGTTGCCATCTGAAGATTTTAGTGGGAGAATGGAAGATGACTTGTTAAAGTTATTATTGAAAGAATTAAGAGTTGACCAGAATATTCTGTTGTCATTAGGGTTGTTAAGTAGTTTTGATGCCTGCTTTTGAAGAAAGTTTGATTTAGCTAAATTTAATCCAGCTTTTGCATGATTTCTAGCACTTTTAAATTGAGAGAGTGATTCAGATGTATTTTATTGTA